>NC_134699.1:67125154-67725154 GCF_050947455.1 Rhinoderma darwinii
CAAACACAGTATCACTAGTCACCACCTCCACTGTCACATGTACACAGTATCACTACAGTCACCACCTCCACTGTCACATATACACAGTATCACTACAGTCACCACCTCCACTGTCACATATACACAGTATCACTGCAGTCACTACCTCCACTGTCACATATACACAATATCACTGCAGTCACCACCTCCACTGTCACATATACACAGTATCACTGCAGTCACCACCTCCACTGTCACATATACACAGTATCACTGCAGTCGCCACCTCCACTGTCACATATACACAGTATCACTACAGTCACCACCTCCACTGTCACATATACACAGTATCACTACAGTCACCACCTCCACTGTCACATATACACAGTATCACTACAGTCACCACCTCCACTGTCACATATACAGTTTCACTAGTCACCACCTCCACTGTCACATATACACAGTATCTTTCTACAGTCACCACCTCCACTGTCACATATACACAGTATCACTGCAGTCACCACCTCCACTGTCACATATACAGTATCACTACAGTCACCACCTCCACTGTCACATATACACAATATCACTGCAGTCACCACCTCCACTGTCACATATACACAGTATAACTGCAGTCACCACCTCCACTGTCACATATACACAGTATAACTGCAGTCACCACCTCCACTGTCACATAAACACAGTATCACTACAGTCACCACCTCCACTGTCACATATACACAGTATCACTACAGTCACCACCTCCACTGTCACATATACACAGTATCACTAGTCACCACCTCCACTGTCTCATATACGCAGTATCACTACAGTAACTACCTCCACTGTCTCATATACACAGTATCACTGCAGTCACCACCTCCACTGTCACATATACAGAGTATCACTACAGTCACCACCTCCACTGTCACATATACACAGTATCACTGCAGTCACCACCTCCACTGTCACATATACACAGTATCACTGCAGTCACCACCTCCACTGTCACATATACACAGTATCACTACAGTCACCACCTCCACTGTCTCATATACACAGTATCACTGCAGTCACCACCTCCACTGTCACATATACACAGTATCACTGCAGTCACCACCTCCACTGTCACATATACAGAGTTTCACTACAGTCACCACCTCCACTGTCACATATACAGAGTATCACTACAGTCACCACCTCCACTGACACATATACACAGTATCACTGCAGTCACCACCTCCACTGTCCTCCACTGTCACATATACACAGTATCACTACAGTCCCCACCTCCACTGTCACATATACACAGTATCACTACAGTCACCACCTCCACTGTCACATATACACAGTATCACTACAGTCACCACCTCCACTGTCACATATACACAGTACCACTAGTCACATATACACAGTATCACTAGTCACCACCTCCACTGTCCTCCACTGTCACATATACACAGTATCACTACAGTCACCACCTCCACTGTCACATATACACAGTATCACTACAGTCACCACCTCCACTGTCACATATACACAGTATCACTAGTCACCACCTCCACTGTCTCATATACACAGTATCACTAGTCACTACCTCCACTGTCTCATATACACAGTATCACTGCAGTCACCACCTCCACTGTCACATATACACAGTATCACCGCAGTCACCACCTCCACTGTCACATATACACAGTATCTTATTACAGTCACCACCTCCACTGTCACATATACACAATATCACTAGTCACCACCTCCACTGTCACATATACACAGTATCACCAGTCACCACCTCCACTGTCACATATACACAGTATCACTAGTCACCACCTCCACTGTCACATATACACAGTATCACTATAGTCACCACCTCCACTGTCTCATATACACAGTATCACTGCAGTCACCACCTCCACTGTCACATATACACAGTATCACTAGTCACCACCTCCACTGTCACATATACACAGTATCACTGCAGTCACCACCTCCACTGTCACATATACACAATATCACTGCAGTCACCACCTCCACTGTCACATATACACAGTATCACTGCAGTCACCACCTCCACTGTCACATATACACAGTATCACTACAGTCACCACCTCCACTGTCACATATACACAGTATCACTACAGTCACCACCTCCACTGTCCTCCACTGTCACATATACACAGTATCACTGCAGTCACCACCTCCACTGTCACATATACACAGTATCTTTCTACAGTCACCACCTCCACTGTCACATATACACAGTATCTTTCTACAGTCACCACCTCCACTGTCACATATACATAGTATCACTGCAGTCACCACCTCCACTGTCACATATACACAGTATCACTACAGTAACCACCTCCACTGTCTCATATACACAGTATCACTACAGTCACCACCTCCACTGTCACATATACACAGTATCACTGCAGTCACCACCTCCACTGTCACATATACACAGTATCACTACAGTCACCACCTCCACTGTCTCATATACACAGTATCACTACAGTCACCACCTCCACTGTCACATATACACAGTATCACTAGTCACCACCTCCACTGTCACATATACACAGTATCACTAGTCACCACCTCCACTGTCACATATACACAGTATCACTAGTCACTACCTCCACTGTCACATATACACAGTATCACTGCAGTCACCACCTCCACTGTCACATATACACAGTATCACTAGTCACCACCTCCACTGTCACATATACACAGTATCACTACAGTCACCACCTCCACTGTCACATATACACAGTATCACTACAGTCACCACGTCGTCACATATACACAGTATCACTACAGTCACCACCTCCACTGTCACATATACACAGTATCACTGCAGTCACCCCCTCCACTGTCACATATACACAGTATCACTGCAGTCACCCCCTCCACTGTCACATATACACAGTATCACTACAGTCACCACCTACACTGTCACATATACACAGTATCACTAGTCACCCCCTCCACTGTCACATATACACAGAATCACTAGTCACCACCTCCACTGTCACACATACACAGTATCACTGCAGTCACCACCTCCACTGTCTCATATACAGAGTATCACTACAGTCACCACCTCCACTGTCTCATATACACAGTATCACTAGTAACCACCTCCACTGTCACATATACACAGTATCACTACAGTCACCACCTCCACTGTCTCATATACACAGTATCACTACAGTCACCACCTCCACTGTCACATATACACAGTATCACTACAGTCACCACCTCCACTGTCACATATACACAGTATCACTAGTCACCACCTCCACTGTCACATATACACAGTATCACTGCAGTCACCACCTCCACTGTCACATATACACAGTATCACTACAGTCACCACCTCCACTGTCACATATACACAGTATCACTAGTCACCCCCTCCACTGTCACATATACACAGTATCACTGCAGTCACCTCCTCCACTGTCACATATACACAGTATCACTACAGTCACCACCTCCACTGTAACATATACACAGTATCACTAGTCACCACCTCCACTGTCACATATACAGAGTATCACTACAGTCACCACCTCCACTGTCTCATATACACAGTATCACTACAGTCACCACCTCCACTGTCTCATATACACAGTATCACTAGTCACCACCTCCACATATACACAGAATCACTAGTCACCACCTCCACTGTCACATATACACAGTATCACTGCAGTCACCACCTCCAGTCACATATACACAGTATCACTAGTCACCACCTCCACTGTCTCATATACACAGTATCACTACAGTCACCCCCTCCACTGTCTCATATACACAGTATCACTGCAGTCACCCCCTCCACTGTCACATATACACAGTATCACTACAGTCACCACCGCCACTGTCTCATATACACAGTATCACTACAGTCACCACCTCCACTGTCTCATATACACAGTATCAATACAGTCACCACCTCCACTGTCACATATACACAGTATCACTACAGTCACCACCTCCAGTCACATATACACAGTATCACTACAGTCACTACCTCCACTGTCACATATACACAGTATCACTACAGTCACCACCTCCACTGTCACATATACACAGTATCACTAGTCACCACCTCCACTGTCACATATACACAGTATCACTACAGTCACCACCTCCACTGTCACATATACACAGTATCACTAGAGTCACCACCTCCACTGTCACATATACACAGTTTCACTACAGTCACCACCTCCACTGTCACATATACACAGTATCTTTCTACAGTCACCACCTCCACTGTCACATATACACAGTATCTTTCTACAGTCACCACCTCCACTGTCACATATACACAATATCACTAGTCACCACCTCCACTGTCTCATATACACAGTATCACTACAGTCACCACCTCCACTGTCACATATACACAGTATCACTGCAGTCACTACCTCCACTGTCACATATACACAGTATCACTAGTCACCACCTCCACTGTCACATATACACAGTATCACTGCAGTCACCACCTCCACTGTCACATATACACAGTATCACTACAGTCACCACCTCCACTGTCTCATATACACAGTATCACTGCAGTCACCACCTCCACTGTCACATATACACAGTATCACTACAGTCACCACCTCCACTGTCACATATACACAGTATCACTGCAGTCACCACCTCCACTGTCACAAACACAGTATCACTAGTCACCACCTCCACTGTCTCATATACACAGTATCACTACAGTCACCACCTCCACTGTCACATATACACAGTATCACTGCAGTCACCACCTCCACTGTCTCATATACAGTATCACTACAGTCACCACCTCCACTGTCTCATATACAGTATCACTACAGTCACCACCTCCACTGTCTCATATACAGAGTATCACTACAGTCACCACCTCCACTGTCACATATACACAGTATCACTGCAGTCACCACCTCCACTGTCACATATACGCAGTATCTTTCTACAGTCACCACCTCCACTGTCACATATACACAATATCACTAGTCACCACCTCCACTGTCACATATACACAGTATCACCAGTCACCACCTCCACTGTCACATATACACAGTATCACTATAGTCACCACCTCCACTGTCTCATATACACAGTATCACTGCAGTCACCACCTCCACTGTCTCATATACACAGTATCACTGCAGTCACCACCTCCACTGTCACATATACGCAGTATCACTAGTCACCACATCCACTGTCACATATACACAGTATCACTACAGTCACCACCTCCACTGTCACATAAACACAGTATCACTACAGTCACCACCTCCACTGTCACAAACACAGTATCACTAGTCACCACATCCACTGTCACATGTACACAGTATCACTACAGTCACCACCTCCACTGTCACATATACACAGTATCACTACAGTCACCACCTCCACTGTCACATATACACAGTATCACTGCAGTCACTACCTCCACTGTCACATATACAAAGTATCACTACAGTCACCACCTCCACTGTCACATATACACAATATCACTGCAGTCACCACCTCCACTGTCACATATACACAGTATCACTGCAGTCACCACCTCCACTGTCACATATACACAGTATCACTGCAGTCACGACCTCCACTGTCACATATACACAGTATCACTAGTCACCACCTCCACTGTCACATATACACAGTATCACTACAGTCACCACCTCCACTGTCACATATACACAGTATCACTAGAGTCACCACCTCCACTGTCACATATACAGTTTCACTAGTCACCACCTCCACTGTCACATATACACAGTATCTTTCTACAGTCACCACCTCCACTGTCACATATACACAATATCACTGCAGTCACCACCTCCACTGTCACATATACACAGTATAACTGCAGTCACCACCTCCACTGTCACATATACACAGTATAACTGCAGTCACCACCTCCACTGTCACATAAACACAGTATCACTACAGTCACCACCTCCACTGTAACATATACACAGTATCACTACAGTCACCACCTCCACTGTCACATATACACAGTATCACTAGTCACCACCTCCACTGTCTCATATACACAGTATCACTGCAGTCACCACCTCCACTGTCACATATACAGAGTATCACTACAGTCACCACCTCCACTGTCACATATACACAGTATCACTGCAGTCACCACCTCCACTGTCACATATACACAGTATCACTGCAGTCACCACCTCCACTGTCACATATACACAGTATCACTAGTCACCACCTCCACTGTCTCATATACACAGTATCACTGCAGTCACCACCTCCACTGTCACATATACACAGTATCACTGCAGTCACCACCTCCACTGTCACATATACACAGTTTCACTACAGTCACCACCTCCACTGTCACATATACAGAGTATCACTACAGTCACCACCTCCACTGACACATATACACAGTATCACTGCAGTCACCACCTCCACTGTCCTCCACTGTCACATATACACAGTATCACTACAGTCCCCACCTCCACTGTCACATATACACAGTATCACTACAGTCACCACCTCCACTGTCACATATACACAGTATCACTACAGTCACCACCTCCACTGTCACATATACACAGTATCACTAGTCACCACCTCCACTGTCACATATACACAGTATCACTAGTCACCACATCCACTGTCACATATACAGAGTATCACTGCAGTCACCACCTCCACTGTCACATATACACAGTATCACTGCAGTCACCACCTCCACTGTCTCATATACACAGTATCACTACAGTCACCACCTCCACTGTCACATATACACAGTACCACTAGTCACATATACACAGTATCACTAGTCACCACCTCCACTGTCCTCCACTGTCACATATACAAAGTATCACTACAGTCACCACCTCCACTGTCACATATACACAGTATCACTACAGTCACCACCTCCACTGTCACATATACACAGTATCACTAGTCACCACCTCCACTGTCTCATATACACTTTATCACTAGTCACTACCTCCACTGTCTCATATACACAGTATCACTGCAGTCACCACCTCCACTGTCACATATACACAGTATCACTGCAGTCACCACCTCCACTGTCACATATACACAGTATCTTATTACAGTCACCACCTCCACTGTCACATATACACAATATCACTAGTCACCACCTCCACTGTCACATATACACAGTATCACCAGTCACCACCTCCACTGTCACATATACACAGTATCACTAGTCACCACCTCCACTGTCACATATACACAGTATCACTATAGTCACCACCTCCACTGTCTCATATACACAGTATCACTGCAGTCACCACCTCCACTGTCACATATACACAGTATCACTACAGTCACCACCTCCACTGTCACATATACACAGTATCACTAGTCACCACCTCCACTGTCACATATACACAGTATCACTAGTCACCACCTCCACTGTCTCATATACACAGTATCACTGCAGTCACCACCTCCACTGTCACATATACAGAGTATCACTACAGTCACCACCTCCACTGTCACATATACACAGTATCACTGCAGTCACCACCTCCACTGTCACATATACACAGTATCACTGCAGTCACCACCTCCACTGTCACATATACACAGTATCACTACAGTCACCACCTCCACTGTCACATATACACAGTATCACTGCAGTCACCACCTCCACTGTCACATATACACAGTTTCACTACAGTCACCACCTCCACTGTCACATATACAGAGTATCACTACAGTCACCACCTCCACTGACACATATACACAGTATCACTGCAGTCACCACCTCCACTGTCCTCCACTGTCACATATACACAGTATCACTACAGTCCCCACCTCCACTGTCACATATACACAGTATCACTACAGTCACTACCTCCACTGTCACATATACACAGTATCACTAGTCACCACCTCCACTGTCACATATACGCAGTATCACTAGTCACCACCTCCACTGTCACATATACACAGTATCACTAGTCACCACATCCACTGTCACATATACAGAGTATCACTGCAGTCACCACCTCCACTGTCACATATACACAGTATCACTGCAGTCACCACCTCCACTGTCTCATATACACAGTATCACTGCAGTCACCACCTCCACTGTCACATATACACAGTATCTTATTACAGTCACCACCTCCACTGTCACATATACACAATATCACTAGTCACCACCTCCACTGTCACATATACACAGTATCACCAGTCACCACCTCCACTGTCACATATACACAGTATCACTAGTCACCACCTCCACTGTCACATATACACAGTATCACTATAGTCACCAACTCCACTGTCTCATATACACAGTATCACTGCAGTCACCTCCTCCACTGTCACATATACACAGTATCACTAGTCACCACCTCCACTGTCACATATACACAGTATCACTGCAGTCACCACCTCCACTGTCACATATACACAATATCACTGCAGTCACCACCTCCACTGTCACATATACACAGTATCTTTCTACAGTCACCACCTCCACTGTCACATATACACAGTATCTTTCTACAGTCACCACCTCCACTGTCACATATACATAGTATCACTGCAGTCACCACCTCCACTGTCACATATACACAGTATAACTGCAGTCACCACCTCCACTGTCACATATACACAGTATAACTGCAGTCACCACCTCCACTGTCACATAAACACAGTATCACTACAGTCACCACCTCCACTGTCACATATACACAGTATCACTACAGTCACCACCTCCACTGTCACATATACACAGTATCACTAGTCACCACCTCCACTGTCTCATATACACAGTATCACTACAGTCACTACCTCCACTGTCTCATATACACAGTATCACTAGAGTCACCACCTCCACTGTCACATATACACAGTATCACTAGTCACCACCTCCACTGTCACATATACACAGTATCACTACAGTCACCACCTCCACTGTCACATATACAGAGTATCACTACAGTCACCACCTCCACTGTCACATATACAGAGTATCACTACAGTCACCACCTCCACTGACACATATACACAGTATCACTAGTCACCACCTCCACTGTCTCATATACACAGTATCACTGCAGTCACCACCTCCACTGTCACATATACACAGTATCACTGCAGTCACCACCTCCACTGTCACATATACACAGTTTCACTACAGTCACCACCTCCACTGTCACATATACAGAGTATCACTACAGTCACCACCTCCACTGACACATATACACAGTATCACTGCAGTCACCACCTCCACTGTCCTCCACTGTCACATATACACAGTATCACTACAGTCCCCACCTCCACTGTCACATATACACAGTATCACTACAGTCACCACCTCCACTGTCACATATACACAGTATCACTACAGTCACCACCTCCACTGTCACATATACACAGTATCACTAGTCACCACCTCCACTGTCACATATACACAGTATCACTAGTCACCACCTCCACTGTCACATATACACAGTATCACTACAGTCACCACCTCCACTGTCACATATACACAGTATCACTAGTCACCACCTCCACTGTCACATATACACAGTATCACTAGTCACCACATCCACTGTCACATATACAGAGTATCACTGCAGTCACCACCTCCACTGTCACATATACACATTATCACTGCAGTCACCACCTCCACTGTCTCATATACACAGTATCACTACAGTCACCACCTCCACTGTCACATATACACAGTACCACTAGTCACCACCTCCACTGTCTCATATACACAGTATCACTAGTCACTACCTCCACTGTCTCATATACACAGTATCACTGCAGTCACCACCTCCACTGTCACATATACACAGTATCACTGCAGTCACCACCTCCACTGTCACATATACACAGTATCTTATTACAGTCACCACCTCCACTGTCACATATACACAATATCACTAGTCACCACCTCCACTGTCACATATACACAGTATCACCAGTCACCACCTCCACTGTCACATATACACAGTATCACTATAGTCACCACCTCCACTGTCTCATATACACAGTATCACTGCAGTCACCACCTCCACTGTCACATATACACAGTATCACTAGTCACCCCCTCCACTGTCACATATACACAGTATCACTACAGTCACCACCTCCACTGTCACATATACACAGTATCACTACAGTCACCACATCCACTGTCACATATACACAGTATCACTAGTCACCACCTCCACTGTCACATATACACAGTATCACTACAGTCACCACCTCCACTGTCTCATATACACAGTATCACTGCAGTCACCACATCCACTGTCACATATACACAGTATCACTAGTCACCACCTCCACTGTCTCATATACACAGTATCACTGCAGTCACCACATCCACTGTCACATATACACAGTATCACTAGTCACCACCTCCACTGTCACATATACACAGTATCACTACAGTCACCACCTCCACTGTCACATATACGCAGTATCACTAGTCACCACATCCACTGTCACATATACACAGTATCACTAGTCACCACCTCCACTGTCACATATACACAGTATCACTACAGTCACCACCTCCACTGTCACATAAACACAGTATCACTACAGTCACCACCTCCACTGTCACAAACACAGTATCACTAGTCACCACCTCCACTGTCACATGTACACAGTATCACTAGTCACCACCTCCACTGTCACATATACACAGTATCACTACAGTCACCACCTCCACTGTCACAAACACAGTATCACTACAGTCACCACCTCCACTGTCACATAAACACAGTATCACTACAGTCACCACCTCCACTGTCACATATACACAGTATCACTACAGTCACCACCTCCACTGTCACAAACACAGTATCACTACAGTCACCACCTCCACTGTCACATATACACAGTATCACTGCAGTCACCACCTCCACTGTCACATATACACAGAATCACTACAGTCACCACCTCCACTGTCACATATACACAATATCACTGCAGTCACCACCTCCACTGTTACATATACACAGTATCACTGCAGTCACCACCTCCACTGTCACATATACACAGTATCACTACAGTCACCACCTCCACTGTCACATATATACAGTATCACTACAGTCACCACCTCCACTGTCACATATACACAGTATCACTAGAGTCACCACCTCCACTGTCACATATACAGTTTCACTACAGTCACCACCTCCACTGTCACATATACACAGTATCACTACAGTCACCACCTCCGCTGTCACATATACACAGTATCACTAGTCACCACCTCCACTGTCTCATATACACAGTATCACTAGTCACCACCTCCACTGTCACATAAAGACAGTATCACTACAGTCACCA
The DNA here is from genome assembly GCF_050947455.1 of Rhinoderma darwinii. Lineage (NCBI taxonomy): Eukaryota > Metazoa > Chordata > Amphibia > Anura > Rhinodermatidae > Rhinoderma > Rhinoderma darwinii. The sequence goes on from NC_134699.1 coordinate 67,136,501, forward strand.
CCTACACTGTCACATATACAGTATCACTACAGTCACCACCTCCACTGTCACATATACACCGTATCACTGCAGTCACCCCCTCCACTGTCACATATACACAGTATCACTGCAGTCACCACCTCCACTGTCTCATATACACAGTATCACTACAGTCACCACCTCCACTGTCCTCCACTGTCACATATACACAGTATCACTACAGTCACCACCCCCACTGTCACATATACACAGAATTACTGCAGTCACCACCTCCACTGTCACATATACACAGTATCTTATTACAGTCACCACCTCCACTGTCACATATACACAATATCACTAGTCACCACCTCCACTGTCACATATACACAGTATCACCAGTCACCACCTCCACTGTCACATATACACAGTATCACTGCAGTCACCACCTCCACTGTCACATATACACAGTATCACTAGTCACCCCCTCCACTGTCACATATACACAGTATCACTACAGTCACCACCTCCACAGTATCACTACAGTCACCACCTCCACTGTCTCATATACACAGTATCACTACAGTCACCACATCCACTGTCACATATACACAGTATCACTAGTCACCACCTCCACTGTCACATATACACAGTATCACTAGTCACCACCTCCACTGTCACATATACACAGTATCACTACAGTCACCACCTCCACTGTCACAAACACAGTATCACTAGTCACCACCTCCACTGTCACATGTACACAGTATCACTACAGTCACCACCTCCACTGTCACAAACACAGTATCACTAGTCACCACCTCCACTGTCACATATACACAGTATCACTACAGTCACCACCTCCACTGTCACATAAACACAGTATCACTACAGTCACCACCTCCACTGTCACATATACACAGTATCACTACAGTCACCACCTCCACTGTCACAAACACAGTATCACTACAGTCACTACCTCCACTGTCACATATACACAGTATCACTACAGTCACCACCTCCACTGTCACATATACACAGCATCACTAGTCACCACCTCCACTGTCACATAAACACAGTATCACTACAGTCACCACCTCCACTGTCACATATACACAGTATCACTGCAGTCACTACCTCCACTGTCACATATACACAGTATCACTACAGTCACCACCTCCACTGTCACATATACACAATATCACTGCAGTCACATATACACAATATCACTGCAGTCACCACCTCCACTGTCACATATACACAGTATCACTGCAGTCACCACCTCCACTGTCACATATACACAGTATCACTGCAGTCACCACCTCCACTGTCACATATACAGAGTATCACTGCAGTCACTACCTCCACTGTCACATATACAAAGTATCACTAATCACCACCTCCACTGTCACATATACACAGTATCACTACAGTCACCACCTCCACTGTCACATATATACAGTATCACTACAGTCACCACCTCCACTGTCACATATACACAGTATCACTAGAGTCACCACCTCCACTGTCACATATACAGTTTCACTACAGTCACCACCTCCACTGTCACATATACACAGTATCACTACAGTCACCACCTCCGCTGTCACATATACACAGTATCACTAGTCACCACCTCCACTGTCTCATATACACAGTATCACTAGTCACCACCTCCACTGTCACATAAAGACAGTATCACTACAGTCACCACCTACACTGTCACATATACAGTATCACTACAGTCACCACCTCCACTGTCACATATACAGTATCACTAGTCACCACCTCCACTGTCACATATACACCGTATCACTGCAGTCACCCCCTCCACTGTCACATATACACAGTATCACTGCAGTCACCACCTCCACTGTCTCATATACACAGTATCACTACAGTCACCACCTCCACTGTCACATAAACACAGTATCACTGCAGTCACCACCCCCACTGTCACATATACACAGAATCACTGCAGTCACCACCTCCACTGTCACATATACACAGTATCACTACAGTCACCACCTCCACTGTCACATATACACAGTATCACTACAGTCACCACCTCCACTGTCACATATACACAGTATCACTACAGTCCCCCACCTCCACTGTCACATATACACAGTATAACTACAGTCACCACCTCCACTGTCACATATACACAGTATCACTACAGTCACCACCTCCACTGTCACATATACACAGTATCACTGCAGTCACCACCTCCACTGTCTCATATACACAGTATCACTGCAGTCACCACCTCCACTGTCAAATATACACAGTATCACTGCAGTCACCACCTCCACTGTCACATATACACAGTATCACTGCAGTCACCACCTCCACTGTCACATATACACAGTATCACAGCAGTCACCACCTCCACTGTCACATATACACAGTATCACTGCAGTCACCACCTCCACTGTCACATATACACAGTATCACAGCAGTCACCACCTCCACTGTCTCATATACACAGTATCACTACAGTCACCACCTCCACTGTCACATATACACAGAATCACTACAGTCACCACCTCGACTGTCACATATACATAGTATCACTGCAGTCACCACCTCCACTGTCACATATACACAGTATCACTAGTCACCACCTCCACTGTCTCATATACACAGTATCACTAGTCACCACCTCCACTGTCACATATACACCGTATCACTGCAGTCACCCCCTCCACTGTCACATATACACAGTATCACTGCAGTCACCACCTCCACTGTCACATATACACAGTATCACTGCAGTCACCACCTCCACTGTCTCATATACACAGTATCACTGCAGTCACCACCTCCACTGTCTCATATACACAGTATCACTACAGTCACCACCTCCACTGTCCTCCACTGTCACATATACACAGTATCACTACAGTCACCACCCCCACTGTCACATATACACAGAATCACTGCAGTTACCACCTCCACTGTCACATATACACAGTATCACTACAGTCACCACCTCCACTGTCACATATACACAGTATCACTACAGTCACCACCTCCACTGTCACATATACACAGTATCACTGCAGTCACCCCCTCCACTGTCACATATACACAGTACCACTAGTCACCACCTCCACTGTCACTTATACACAGTATCACTAGTCACCACCTCCACTGTCACATATACACAGTATCACTAGTCACCACCTCCACTGTCACATATACACAGTATCACTAGTCACCACCACCACTGTCACATATACACAGTATCACTAGTCACCACCTCCACTGTCACATATACACAGTATCACTGCAGTCACCACCTCCACTGTCACATATACACAGTATCACTACAGTCACCACCTCCACTGTCACATATACACAGTATCACTAGTCACCACCTCCACTGTCACATATACACAGTATCACTAGTCACCACCACCACTGTCACATATACACAGTATCACTAGTCACCACCTCCACTGTCACATATACACAGTATCACTGCAGTCACCACCTCCACTGTCACATATACACAGTATCACTACAGTCACCACCTCCACTGTCACATATACGCAGTATCTTTCTACAGTCACCACCTCCACTGTCACATATACATAGTATCACTGCAGTCACCACCTCCACTGTCACATATACACAGTATCACTACAGTCACCACCTCCACTGTCACATATACACAGTATCACTACAGTCACCACCTCCACTGTCACATATACACAGTATCACTAGTCACCCCCTCCACTGTCACATATACACAGTATCACTAGTCACCACATCCACTGTCACATATACACAGTATCACTGCAGTCACCACCTCCACTGTCACATATACACAGTATCACTAGTCACCACCTCCACTGTCACATATACACAGTATCACTACAGTCACCACCTCCACTGTCACATATACACAGTATCACTAGTCACCACCTCCACTGTCTCATATACACAGTATCACTAGTCACCACCTCCACATATACACAGTATCACTAGTCACCACCTCCACTGTCACATATACAGTATCACTAGTCACCACCTCCACTGTCACATATACACAGTATCACTAGTCACCACCTCCACTGTCACATATACACAGTATCACTGCAGTCACCACCTCCACTGTCACATATACACAGTATCACTGCAGTCACCACCTCCACTGTCACATATACACAGTATCACTACAGTCACCACCTCCACTGTCACATATACACAGTATCACTGCAGTCACCCCCTCCACTGTCACATATACACAGTATCACTACAGTCACCACCTCCACTGTCACATATACACAGTATCACTATAGTCACCACCTCCACTGTCACATATACACAGCATCACTAGTTACCACCTCCACTGTCACATATACACAGTATCACAGCAGTCACCACCTCCACTGTCACATATACACAGTATCACTGCAGTCACCACCTCCACTGTCACATATACACAGTATCACTACAGTCACCACCTCCACTGTCACATATACACAGTATCACTACAGTCACCACCTCCACTGTCACATATACACAGTATCACTACAGTCACCACCTCCACTGTCACATATACACAGTATCACTGCAGTCACCACCTCCACTGTCACATATACACAGTATCACTACAGTCACCACCTCCACTGTCACATATACACAGCATCACTAGTTACCACCTCCACTGTCACATATACACAGTATCACTGCAGTCACCACCTCCACTGTCACATATACACAGTATCACTGCAGTCACCACCTCCACTGTCTCATATACACAGTATCACTGCAGTCACCACCTCCACTGTCACATATACACAGCATCACTAGTTACCACCTCCACTGTCACATATACACAGTATCACTACAGTCACCACCTCCACTGTCTTCCCCCCACTGCAGTGGTTTGCCCCTCTTCCCGCCCGTGTCATGCAGTGGTTTGCCCCTCTCCCCGCCAGAGTCACATATACACAGTATTACTCTGTCTCCCCCCGTCATGCAGTGGTTTGCCCCTCTCCCCGCCAGTGTCACACACCTCAGAGCCCAAACAGTAACACGTGGCTTTACTCTCCGACGTAAACTACAGACATATCCGGGGAGGATCGTGTATCTGATTGGTTTACCTTATCCGCCTTCTTACTTCTCATTGGCTGACATTGCTGTCTATTCAGTCCATCAACCCGTTCAATCTGGGCTATTTTATGAGACGTGCTATTAACCCTATCACTAAATACCATCACCTCTAAAACTTTTCCACATTAATATGTTCCGCTGAGCTGTGTATCTAATCCTAACATGTGTGATACTGTCTGCTGAGCTGCTGTATCTAATCCTATCATGTGTGATGCTGTCTGCTGAGCTGCTGTATCTAATCCTATCATGTGTGATACTGTCTGCTGAGCTATGTATCTAATCCTAACATGTGTGATACTGTCTGTTGAGCTGTGTATCTAATCCTAACATGTGTGATACTGTCTGCTGAGCTGTGTATCTAATCCTATCATGTGTGATCCTGTCTGCTGAGCTGTGTATCTAATCCTTTCATGTGTGATACTGTCTGCTGAGCTGTGTATCTAATCCTATCATGTGTGATACTGTCTGCTGATCTGCTGTATCTAATCCTATCATGTGTGATACTGTCTTCTGAGCTGTGTATCTCATCCTATCATGTGTGATACTGTCTTCTGAGCTGTATCTAATCCTATCATGTGTGATACTGTCTGCTGAGCTGTGTATCTAATCTTATCATGTGTGATACTGTCTGCTGAGCCACTGTATCTAATCCTATCATGTGTGATACTGTCTGCTGAGCTGTGTATCTAATCCTATCATGTGTGATACTGTCTGCTGATCTGCTGTATCTAATCCTATCATGTGTGATACTGTCTTCTGAGCTGTGTATCTAATCCTATCATGTGTGATACTATCTGCTGAGCTGTGTATCTAATCCTATCATGTGTGATACTGTCTGCTGAGCTGTGTATCTAATCCTATCCTTTGTGATACTGTATGCTGAGCTGTATATCTAATCCTATCCTGTGTGATACTGTCTGTTGAGCTGTGTATCTAATCCTATCATGTGTGATACTGTGCTGAACTGTGTATCCAAACCTATCTTATGTGATACTGTCTGCTGAGCTGTGTATCTAATCCTATCATGTGTGATACTGTCTGCTGAGCTGCTGTATCTAATCCTATCATGAGTGATACTGTCTGCTGAGCTGCTGTATCTAATCCTATCATGTGTGATACTGTCTGCTGAGGTGTTGTATCTAATTCAATCATATGTGATACATCTGCTGGGCTGTGTATCTAATCATTTCATGTGTGATACTGACTGCTGAGCTGTGTATCTAAGCCTATTATGTGTGATACTGACTGCTGAGCTGTGTATCTAATTATATCATGTGTGATACTGTCTACAGAGCTGCTGTATCTAATCCTATCACGAGTGATACTGTCTGCTTAGCTGCTGTATCTAATCCTATCATGTGCGATACTGTCTGCTGAGCTGCTGTATCTAATCCTATCATGTGTGATACTGTCTGCTGAGCTGTGTATCTAATCCTATGATGTGTGATACTGTCTGCTGAGCTGTGTATCTAATCCTATCATGTATGATACTGTCTGCTGAGCTGTGTATCTAATCCTATGATGTGTGATACTGTCTGCTGAGCTGTGTATCTAATCCTATCATGTGTGATACTGTCTGCTGAGCTGTGTATCTAATTCTATCATGTGTGATACTGTCTGCTGAGCTGTGTATCTAATCCTATCATGTGTGATACTGTCTACTGAGCTGTGTATCTAATCCTATCATGTGTGATACTGTCTGCTGAGACGCTGTATATAATCCTATCATGTTTGATACTGACAGCCGAGCTGTGTATCTAATCCTATCATGTGTGATACTGTCTGCTGAGCTGTGTATCTAATCCGGTCATGTGTGATACTGTCTGCTGAGACGCTGTATCTAATCCTATCATGTGTGATACTGACAGCCGAGCTGTGTATCTAATCCTATCATGTGTGATACTGTCTGCTGAGACGCTGTATCTAATCCTATCATGTGTGATACTGACAGCCGAGCGGTGTATCTAATCCTATCATACTGTCTGCTGAGCTGTGTATCTAATCCTATGATGTGTGATACTGTCTGCTGAGCTGTGTATCTAATCCTATCATGTGTGATACTGTGCTGAGCTGTGTATCTTATTCTATCATGTGTGATACTGTCTGCTGAGCTGTGTATCTAATCCTATCATGTGTGATACTGTCTGCTGAGCTGTGTATCTAATCCTATCATGTGTGATACTGTCTGCTGAGCCCTGTATCTAATCCTATCATGTGTGATACTGTGCTGAGGTGTGTATCTAATCCTATCATGTGTGATACTGTTTGCTGATCTGTGTATCTAATCCTATCATGTATGATACTGTCTGCTGAGCTGTGTATCTAATCCTATCATGTGTGATACTATCTGCTGAGCTGTGTATCTAATCATATCATGTGTGATACTGTCTGCTGAGCTGTGTATCTAATCCTATCATGTGTGATACTATCTGCTGAGCTGTGTATCTAATCCTATCATGTGTAATACTGTCTGCTGAGCTATGTATCTAATCCTATCATGTGTGATACTGTCTGCTGAGCTGTGTATCTAATCCTATGATGTGTGATACTGTCTGCTGAGCTGTGTATCTAATCCTATCATGTGTGATACTGTCTGCTGAGCTGTGTATCTAATTCTATCATGTGTGATACTGTCTGCTGAGCTGTGTATCTAATCCTATCATGTATGATACTGTCTGCTGAGCTGTGTATCTAATCCTATCATGTGTGATACTGTCTGCTGAGCTGTGTATCTAATCCGGTCATGTGTGATACTGTCTGCTGAGACGCTGTATCTAATCCTATGATGTGTGATACTGTCTGCTGAGCTGTGTATCTAATCCTATCATGTGTGATACTGTGCTGAGCTGTGTATCTAATTCTATCATGTGTGATACTGTCTGCTGAGCTGTGTATCTAATCCTATCATGTGTGATACTGTCTGCTGAGCTCTGTATCTAATCCTATCATGTGTGATACTGACTGCTGAGCTGTGTATCTAATCCTATCATGTGTGATACTGTGCTGAGGTGTGTATCTAATACTATCATGTGTGATACTGTCTGCTGAGCTGTGTATCTAATCCTATCATGTATGATACTGTCTGCTGAGCTGTGTATCTAATCCTATCATGTGTGATACTATCTGCTGAGCTGTGTATCTAATCCTATCATGTGTGATACTGTCTGCTGAGCTGTGTATCTAATCCTATGATGTGTGATACTGTCTGCTGAGCTGTGTATCTAATCCTATCATGTGTGATACTGTCTGCTGAGCTGTGTATCTAATTCTATCATGTGTGATACTGTCTGCTGAGCTGTGTATCTAATCCTATCATGTATGATACTGTCTGCTGAGCTGTGTATCTAATCCTATCATGTGTGATACTATCTACTGAGCTGTGTATCTAATCCTATCATGTGTGATACTGTCTGCTGAGCTGTGTATCTAAACCTATGATGTGTGATACTGTCTGCTGAGCTGTGTATCTAATCCTATCATGTGTGATACTGTCTGCTGAGCTGTGTATCTAATTCTATCATGTGTGATACTGTCTGCTGAGCTGTGTATCTAATCCTATGATGTGTGATACTGTCTGCTGAGCTGTGTATCTAATCCTATCATGTGTGATACTGTCTGCTGAGCTGTGTATCTAATTCTATCATGTGTGATACTGTCTGCTGAGCTGTGTATCTAATCCTATCATGTGTGATACTGACAGCCGAGCTGTGTATCTAATCCTATCATGTGTGATACTGTCTACTGAGCTGTGTATCTAATCCTATCATGTGTGATACTCTCTGCTGAGCTGTGTATCTAATCCGGTCATGTGTGATACTGTCTGCTGAGACGCTTTATCTAATCCTATCATGCATGATACTGACAGCCGAGCTGTGTATCTAATCCTATCATGTGTGATACTGTCTGCTGAGCTGTGTATCTAATCCTATCATGTGTGATACTGTCTGCTGAGCCCTGTATCTAATCCCATCATGTGTGATACTGTACTGAGCCATGTATCTAATCCTATCATGTGTGATACTGTCTGCTGAGCTGTGTATCTAATCCTGTCATGTGTGATACTGTCTGCTAAGCTGTGTATCTAATCCCATCATTTGGGATAGAGTCTGTTGAGCTGTGTATCTAATCCTATCATTTGTGATACTGTATGCTGAGCTGTGTATCTAATCCTATCATGTGTGATACTGTCTGTTGAGCTGTGTATCTAATCCTATCATGTGTGATACTGTGCTGAACTGTGTATCCAAACCTATCTTATGTGATACTGTCTGCTGAGCTGTGTATCTAATCCTATCATGTGTGATACTGTCTGCTGAGCTGCTTTATCTAATCCTATCATGTGTGATACTGTGTGCTGAGCTGTGTATCTAATCCTATCATGTGTAATACTGGCTCCTGAGCTGCTGTATCTAATCCTATCATGTGTGATACTGTCTGCTGAGCTGTGTATCTAATCCTATCATGTGTAATACTGGCTCCTGAGCTGCTGTATCTAATCCTATCATGTGTGATACTGTCTGCTGAGCTGTGTATCTAATCCTATCATGTGTGATACTGTCTGCTGAGCTGTGTATCTAATCCTATCATGTGTGATACTGTCTTCTGAGTAGTTGTCTATGGGACACTATATAAAATGAATGTTTTCAGTGACATTGTGTCCTGTAATCCTCCTCCTCCTCCTCCTCCTCTTCTCCCTTTCTCATCTTCTCTCCTGTCTTCTTTTCCATCAGTCTAAGGGCATGACCACACGTGGCGGATTTCCTCCGCAACTGTCCGCATCAATGCCGCACAGAATCTGCGTTGCAGATTCTGCTGCGGATCTGCACAAAATGTGCAGTAAATTGATGCGGACTAGCTGCTGCGGACTGCGGGAAAAGTGCTTCCCTTCTCCCTATCAGTGCAGGATAGAGAGAAGGGACAGCACTTTCCCTAGTGAAAGTAAACGAAATTCATACTTACCGGCCGTTGTCTTGGTGACGCGTCCCTCTTTCGGCATCCGGCCCGACCTCCCTGGATGACGCGCCAGTCCATGTGACCGCTGCAGCCTGTGCTTGGCCTGTGATTGGCTGCAGCCGTCACTTACACTGAAACGTCATCCTGGGAGGCCGGACTGGAGACAGACGCAGGGAGTTCTCGGTAAGTATGAACTTATATGTTTTTTTACAGATACATGTATATTGTGATCGGTAGTCACTGTCCCGGGTGCAGAAACAGTTACTGCCGATCGCTTAACTCTTTCAGCACCCTGGACAGTGACTATTTACAGACGTCTCCTAGCAACGCTCCCGTCATTACGGGAGCCCCATTGACTTCCTCAGTCTGGCTGTAGACCTAGAAATACATAGGTCCAGCCAGAATGAAGAAATGTCAAGTTAAAAAAGCAAGACGGATCCGCAGCACACATGACATGTGCATGACAGCTGCGGACTTCATTGCGGAAATTAGAATCTCCATTGAAGTCAATGGAGAAATTCCGCCATGAGTCCGCCACTGCTCCGCAACAGACAGAGCATGCTGCGGACACCAAATTCCGCTCCGCAGCCTATGCTCCGCAGCGGAATGTTACGCATCGTCTAAACGAACACTGCTAAATAGAAGTGGAAGTCAATGCAGAAACGGCTCCGCTGCGGATTAACGCTGCGGAGTGTCCGCAGCGGAATTTAAGTGAAATTCCGCCACGTGTGAACCCAGCCTAATTATTCATTTAATTTACACACAATTCTCATGAAAAGTCATTTAACCCCTGAAAGGTTACATTTGCATCTTGTCGGCAGCACATTACCGGTTTACAGGGTCCGATGATTGGGAACGCGTGTTGGGATGTGCGCTCGTTCTCCCGATGATCGCCCCGTGTAAAAGGCCCGTAATAAATCCTGGTAAGGCTGGGTTCACACGACCACATTAACGTCCGTAATGGACGGACGTATTTCGGCCGAAAGTCCCGGACCGAACACAGTGCAGGGAGCCGGGCTCCTAGCATCATAGTTATGTACGATGCTAGGAGTCCCTGCCTCGCTGCAAGACAACTGTCCCGTACTGTAATCATGTTTTCAGCACAGGACAGTAGTTCCACGGAGAGGCAGGGACTCCTAGCATCGTACATAACTATGATGCTAGGAGCCCGGCTCCCTGCACTGAGTTCGGTCCGGGACTTTCGGCCGAAATACGTCCGTCCATTACGGACGTTAATGTGGTCGTGTGAACCCAGCCTAACAACCATAATGACTGTTATTACAGCTCCTGCCACTACAACTCCCATGTGGCTGCGTTAGGGCATGTTCACAAGTGGAGTTTTCCCGCTGCAAATGTTGGTGCAGATTTGGGACAATTACGCAACGAATCTGCAGCAACATTTGCATATTTGACAGGTAATTCAGACGTTGCAGATATCACAGCGGACTTGCCACAGATTTCAGTTTTTGCATTGTAAAGGCTGAAATCTGCAGTGAAATTCCGCTTCTTCTTCGCAACCGTCAGTGCATGCTGGGAGGGAAATGTCCGCACCGCAGCCTATGGTCCGCGGCGGAGTTTTCCGCAACGTCTGAACTAACTTGCCTAAAAATTTATTGAAACAAATGTAAAAAACGGCCGCTGGAGAATTCCACAGCAATTCCACCACGTGTGAACGTGCCCTTAGGCTGTTCAGGATTCTGGAAAAAAATTGTAATGACCCTAAGGCTATGTTCACACGGGGTATTTTGCCGAGTTTTTTGACGCGGAAACCGCGTCGCAAAACTCGGCAGAAACGGCCCGAGAACGCCTCCCATTGATTTCAATGGGAGGCGTCGGCGTCTTTTTCCCGCGAGCAGTAAAACTGCCTCGCGGGAAAAAGAAGCGACATGCCCTATCTTCGGGCGCTTCCGCCTCTGACCTCCCATTGACTTCAATGGGAGGCAGGAGAAAGCGTATTTCTCGCTGTTTTATGCCCGCGGCGCTCAATGGCCGCGGGCGAAAAACGGCGCGATAATTGCCGCGAAAATCGGCGTGCAGGGAGAGGAAAATCTGCCTCAAAGTTCCAAACGGAATTTTGAGGCAGATATTCCTCCCCCAAAATACTCCGTGTGAACATAGCCTAAGACCTTATTCACACCGACATGTCCGTTTTGCGTGCGTAAAAAATGCTGCGTTTTGCTCGTGCAAAAGGTCCGTGTGTCAGCAGCATATGAGGCGCGGCTGTGTGATTTTCGCGCAGCCGCCATCATTATGACACTGTATGTTTGTAAACAGAAAAGCACGAGGTGCTTTTCTCTTTTCATTCATAGTATTGACGACTGTAGCGCGGAACACGCGCGGCCCCCGGAAGTGCTTCCGTGTGACGTGCGTGTTTTTCACGCACCCATTGACTTCATGGGTGCGTGCTGCGTGAAACACGGCCAAATATAGGACATGTCGTGAGTTTTACGCTGCGTGAAATTTACTGACAGTCTGAACGGCCCCATAGACTAACATAGGTCCGTGTGACGCGCGTGAAAATCATGCGCATAGCACGGACATATAACACGTTCGTGTGAATAAGGCCTGAGGGTCAGTTCACAGAGTTTTTCTGTCGGAATCAGCACCATAAACGGCTGAAATCGCCCCCTATTGATTTCAATGGGAGGCAGAGGCGTTGTTTTTATCTGGGTGGTTGTTGGCCGCTCGCGGGGGGGAAAAAAGCGTCATGTACTTTCTGTTCGCTGTTCCGCCTCTGACCTTCCATTAAAATCAGCGAGAGTAAGGGTATGTTCACACGGCAATGCCAAATACGTCTGAAATAGTGTCAGCCACTGTGCCCCTATAATAGTGCCATCTATTGTGCCCCAATAATAGTGTCAGACACTGTGCCCCTATAATAGTGCCAGCCACTGTGCCCCAATAATAGTGTCAGACACTGTTCCCCTATAATAGTGCCAGCCACTGTGCCCCTATAATAGTATTTTTTTCTGTCTGCAAAAAACTCATTGTGAACAGGGCCTAAAAAAATCAGCAATTATATAGTAATAGCGGCAGCCACAATGCTCTGACACTAAGGCCGGATTTACACGAGCATGTGCGTTTTGCACACGCAAAAAACACTGCGTTTTGCGTGCGCAAAAGGCACTTAACAGCTCCGTGTGTCATGATCATATGAGGCGTGGCTGTGTACTTTTCGCGCAGCCGCCATCATTATGACACTCTGTTTGGATGTTTGCACGTGGTGCTTTTCTGTTTTCATTCATACTTTTTACTGCTGTTGCGCGAATCACGCACGTCCCACGGAAGTGCTTCCATGTGCCATGCGTGCTTGTCACGCACCCATTGACTTCAATGGGGGCGTGATGCGCGAAATACGCACAAAGAACGGACATGTCGTGAGTTTTACGCAGCGGACTCACGCTGCGCAAAAATCACGGACTGTCTGCACGGCCCCATAGAGTAATATAGGTCCGTGCGAGGCGCGTGAAAATCACGCGCGTTGCATGGACGTATATCACGTTCGTCTGAATAAGCCCTTACAGCAGCACTTATCATAGAATAGATCCTGCCACAGTCCCCCTGGAAAGTGGAAGCTAAGGATACCCAGAAATAGTCTGCTGTGATCATCACAAAATTCCTGCCTTAGTACTTATATAATAGTGCTAATCTTACAGCCTCTATAATAGTGCCAGACACTGTGCCCCCATAATAGTGTCAGCCACTGTGCCCTTATAATAGTGCCGGCAACTGTGCCCCTATAATAGTGCCAGCCACTGTGTCCCTATAATAGTGTCAGCCACTGTGCCCCTATAATAGTGAGAGCTACTGTGCCCCTATAATAGTGTCAGCCACTGTGCCCTTATAATAGTGCTGGCAACTGTGCCCCTATAATAGTGTCAGCCACTGTGCCCTTATAACAGTGTCAGACACTGTGCCCTTATTATATTGCCGGCAACTGTGCCCCTATAATAGTGTCAGCAAGAGAGCCCCTATAATAGTGTCAGCCACTGTGCCCATATAATAGTGTTAGACACTGTGCCCCTTTATTAGTGCCAGCCACTGTGCCCCTATAAACGTGCCAGCCACTGTGCCCCTATAATACTGTCAGCCACTGTGTCCCTAAAATACTACGAGCCACAGTGTCTCTACAATAGAGCCTGCTACTGTGCTGCTATAATACAACCTACCTTAGTGCTAATAGAACAGTGCCTGCCACAGTGCCCCTATAATAAAGCCTGCCACTGTGCTCCTATAATAGTGTCTGTAGCAGTGCCTCTTCCATTACGCCTGCTATAATCCCCCTATAATAGTGCCAGATACAATCCCCCTATAATATTGCCACACACAGTTCCCCTATAATAGTGCCAGCCTCAATCCCCCTATAATAGTGCCACCCACAGTGCCCCTATTATAGTGTCAGCCACTGTGCCCTTATAATAGTGCCAGCAACTGTGCCCCTATAATAGTGCCAGCCACTGTGCCCCTATAATAGTGTCAGCCACTGTGCCCTTATAATAGTGCTGGCAACTGTGCCCCTATAATAGTGCCAGCCACTGCGCCCTTATAATAGTGTCAGCCACTGTGCCCTTATTATATTGCCGGCAACTGTGCCCCTATAATAGTGTCAGACACTGTGCCCCTATAAACGTACCAGCCACTGTGCCTCTATAATAGTGTCAGCCACTGTGTCCCTAAAATACTACGAGCCACAGTGTCCCTACAATAGAGCCTGCTACTGTGCTGCTATAATACAACATACCTTAGTGCTTATAGAACAGTGCCTGCCACAGTGCCCCTATAATAGTACCTGCCACAGTGCCCCTATAATAAAGCCTGCCATTGTGCTCCTATAATAGTGTCAGTAGCAGTGCCTCTTCCATAGCGCCTGCCATAATCCCCTATAATAGTGCCAGCTACAATCCCCCTATAATAGTGCCACACACAGTTCCCCTATAATAATGCCAGCCTCAATCCCCCTATAATAGTGCCAGCCACAGTGCTCCTATAATACTAACTGCAACTGACCTACTGTACTAGTGCCTGTCACAGGGACCCTACAACAGTGCCTACCTCTTTGACCCCAGCTTGCCTTCCATGTTCCCTGTAAATAGATCTTCAGATGTTTCTTTAACCTCTGTTCTACAATGAATTAAGGGGGTACAAGACATCAGTCCTGTACCCCAAACTACTTCATGGAGGATATCTCCTGGTTGCAAGGCTGGCGCCAGGTATATGTTGCCCATTGAGTGACAGAGTCAATTTGCCCCCTTTGTCTACCACACCCTCAGCTTAACATGTATAGAGAATGTTTACCCAGATCACTATGGGCCCCCCTAGCCAAGTCAACCCTCATATCTGTCTGGTTGGATTGGGGACACACCTTAGATCTCGGCCGTCTGGGTTTTCATTTGGCGCCAAACATGAAACTTGTAGTGAAGAGTTTGTGCATTGTCTCCCTGTACACAGGAGGTCGTGAGGTGTCATTATCTGGTTATAATTACTAATTATCTATCATACAATGTCCTCATCCCGGCCTGATACTGCCACCATTGTGAGCTAAGCGCCTGGCTGCCATTATCATCCCTGCTGTTTATTTACCTGCCCCGCAGTGACAATGGCTTCTGTGTGTTTGGGACCAGCAGCCGTCTATGGCTCAAGTTGTTGCAACAGCGACTGGAAAATAAACCGTTTATGAAAACATTGACAGACGTAACGCTGCGTCGTCCATATTGGATTTTCCCCTGACTTTTGTTTTGGCGGTCAGATTTCCTGCTGTTCTGTAGATTGTGTGAACCGATCATTTCAGAATTATGGCGGAATCAAAATTCCTCGCTGGTAACCGGTACAAGAGCTAACAATCATCTGGTAAGAAGAAGCGGAAACGTGGCCAAAAGGGTCATTTTATTACCCCAGATGTACATGACTTGTGTAACCAACGACTGGGGCCAATGTTAGATGAAGATGAACTACATCGACCAGCAGGAAATGTTTTTTTACTTTTCAACTGCTGTATCTAATACCATTATGTGAAATGCTGTTTGCTGAGCCGTGTATCTAAGCCTACCATTAGTGAAACTATTTGCTGAGCCAGTGTATCTAAGTCTATCACGTGTGATACGGTCTGCTGAACTGCTTTATCTAATTCTATCATGTGTGATACTGTCTCGGGAGCCAGTGTATCTAATCCTGTCATGTGTGATACGGTCTGCTGAGCCAGGGTATCCAATCCGATCATGTGTGATACTGTCTGCTGAACGGTTTATCTAAGCCTATCAGGTGCGATACTGTCTGCTCAGCTGATGTAGCTAATCCTAACATGAGCGATACTGTCTGCTAAACCGGTGTATCTAATCCTAACATGTGCGATACACTGTCATCTACAAGATACGTCAGAGGCGTTGGTTACATTATTTCCGTGAACATTGGTTCAGATTATATTGACTGCAGGGTGACGTGCCAGCGCCGGGCCTGAGAGCGGCCGCCTGTGAGATACACAACGACTCCAGTTAACAAAAAGACTCCATAAACTAACAAGTCAGCGGGGGTCGTCTAACGCAGAGCAGGTTACGGCTCACAACAAGACTTGAGACAGACCTCGTCTTAAAACAAGCAAACAACAAGATTCCTGTTTATAGAAGGGGCTTTCGGCTCGGACCACCTTAGAAGAGGCATATTTTTGGTCCACCCAGAGGACAACGCCTCACAGCATCCTGGTCATTGCGAAACGAGAATCCAAATAAAACGAAGAGACCGCGGAGTAAAATAATAATGGCAGGCGCCTCTCTGCAGCCCTCAATCTCGGACCACAGAGCTAGGGTTTATTATTAACCCTCTGTGGTTGCGTGGCCAAAATAAAAATGGCCGTCCATAAGCCTTAAGGAACAAAAGAGTCTGTTATTTCTTTACTCTACAGAGTTTACTTCTTTTCTCCCACCGTGATGTGGAAAGTTACGTTGTTTTCCGTCAACTCCTGTAAATAGCACTAGAGCTGTCAGCAGTGTTTGAGCAGCACAGGTCGGAAATGTTTGTTGAGTATACTGCCACGACGACTGCTATCCATACATTAAGGGCATGGCCAGACGTGGCGTATTTCTGCCGACACTGTCCGCATCAATGCCGCACAGAATCTGCGTTGCAGATTCTGCTGCGGCTTTGCCTAAAATGTGCAGTAAATTGCTGCGGATTAGCCGTTGTGTATTCAGGTGAAGAGTACGTCCTGCTGTCTTTTAAAACATTTCATCTCAGTCTGGCTATAGACCTCGAAACACATAGGTCCAGCCAGAATGATGAAATATCCTGTTAGTAAAACCAATACGCTCCGCAGCACACATAACATCTACATAACATCTGCGGACTTCATTGCGGAACTTTGAAACTCCATTGAAGTCAATGGAGAAATTCCGCAATAAGTCTGCAACAGCTAGTGTATGCTGCGGACACCAAATTCCGCACCGCAGCCTATGGTCCGCAGCGGAGTTTTCCGCCATGTGTGCACGAACCTAACTAAAAAGGTGTGGAAACCAATGGAGAAAATGTCCGCTGCGGATTTCCGCAGCGAACTGGCCACAGCGGAATTCCGGAGCAATTCCGCCACGTCTAGCCGTGCCCTAAGATTCAAATACCAGAAATACAGAATAAAGTACAAGAATATAACTACTATAATACTGCCCCCTATACACCAGAATATATCTACTATAATACTGCCCCTATATACAAGAATATAACTACTATAATACTGCTCCTATATACAAGAATATAACTACTATAATACTGCCCCCTATATACAAGAATATAACTACTATAATACTGCTCCTATATACAAGAATATAACTACTATAGCACTGCCTCCTATATACAAGAATATAACTACTATAATACTGCTCCTATGTACAAGAATATAACTACTATGATACTGCCCCCTATATACCAGAATATATCTACTATAATAATGCCCCCTATATACAAGAATATAAGTACTATAATACTGCCCCTATATACAAGAATATAACTACTATAATACTGCCCCTATATACAAGAATAGAACTACTATACCACTGCCTCCTATATACAAGAATATAACTACTATAATACTGCCCCCCTATATACAAGAATATAACTACTATAATAATGCCCCCTATATACAAGAATATAACTACTATACCACTGCCCCCTATATACAAGTATATAAGTACTATAATACTGCCCCTATATACAAGAATATAACTACTATAATACTGCTCCCCATATACAAGAATATATCTACTATAATACTGCCCCTATATACAAGAATATAACTACTATACCACTGCCTCCTATATACAAGAATATAACTACTATAATACTGCCCCCCTATATACAAGAATATAACTACTATAATAATGCCCCCTATATACAAGAATATAACTACTATAATACTGCTCCTATATACAAGAATATAACTACTATACCACTGCCTCCTATATACAAGAATATAACTACTATAATACTGCCCCCCTATATACCAGAATATAGCTACTATAATAATGCCCCCTATATACAAGAATATAACTACTATAATACTGCCCCTATATACAAGAATATAACTACTATAATAATGCCCCCTATATACAAGAATATAACTACTATAATACTGCCCCTATATACAAGAATATAACTGCTATAATACTGCCCCCTATATACAAGAATATAACTACTATAATACTGCTCCTATATACAAGAATATAACTACTATAATACTGCTCCTATATACAAGAATATAACTACTATAATACTGCCCCCTATATACAAGAATACAACTACTATAATACTGCTCCTATATACAAGAATATAACTACTATAATACTGCTCCTATATACAAGAATATAACTACTATAATACTGCTCCTATATACAAGAATATAACTACTATAATACTGCCCCTATATACAAGAATATAACTACTATAATACTGCCTCCTATATACAAGAATATAACTACTATAATACTGCTCCTATATACAAGAATATAACTACTATAATACTGCCCCCTATATACAAGAATATAACTACTATAATACTGCTTCTATATACAAGAATATAACTACTATAATACTACCCCCTATATACAAGAATATAACTACTATAATACTGCCCCCTATATACAAGAATATAACTACTATAATACTGCCCCTATATACAAGAATATAACTACTATAATACTGCCCCCTATATACAAGAATATAACTGCTATAATACTGCTCCTATATACAAGAATGTAACTACTATAATACTGCTCCTATATACAAGAATATAACTACTATAATACTGCCCCTATATACAAGAATATAACTACTATAATACTGCTCCTATATACAAGAATATAACTACTATAATACAACCCCCTATATACAAGAATATAACTACTATAATACTGCCTATTATATACAAGAATATAACTACTATAATACTGCCTCCTATATACAAGAATATAACTACTATAATACTGCCTCTATATACAAGAATATAACTACTATAATACTGCCCCTATATACAAGAATATAACTACTATAATACTACCCCCTATATACAAGAATATAACTACTATAATACTGCTCCTATATACAAGAATATAAGTACTATAATGCTGCCCCTATATACAAGAATATAACTACTATAATACTGCCCCTATATACAAGAATATAACTACTATAATACTGCCTCCTATATACAAGACTATAACTACTATAATACTGCTCCTATATACAAGAATATAACTACTATAATACTGCCTCCTATATACAAGAATATAACAACTATAATACTGCCTCCTATAAACAAGAATATAACTACTATAATACTGCCTCCTATATACAAGAATATAACTACTATAATACTGCCCCCTGTATACAAGAATATAACTACTATAATACTGCCTCCTATATACAAGAATATAACTACTATAATACTGCCCCCTACATACAAGAATATAACTACTATAATACTGCCCCCTCTATACAAGAATATAACTACTATAATACTGCCCCTATATACAAGAATATAACTACTATAATACTGCCCCCTATATACAAGAATACAACCACTATAATACTGCCCCATATATACAAGAATATAACTACTATAATACTGCCCCCTATATACAAGAATATAACTACTATAATACTGCCCCTATATACAAGAATATAACTACTATAATACTGCTCCTATATACAAGAATATAACTACTATAATACTGCCCCTATATACAAGAATATAAACTACTATAATACTGCTCCTATATACAAGAATATAACTACTATAATACTGCCCCCTATATACAAGAATACAACCACTATAATACTGCCCCCTATATATAAGAATATAACTACTATAATACTGCCCCCTATATATAAGAATATAACTACTATATTACTGCCCCCTATATACAAGAATATAACTACTATAATACTGCTCCTATATACAAGAATATAACTACTATAATACTGCCCTCTATATACAAGAATATAACTACTATAAAACTGCCCCTATATACAAGAATATAACTACTATAACACTGCCCCCTATATACAAGAATATAACCACTATAATACTGCCCCCTATATATAAGAATATAACCTACTATATTACTGCCCCCTATATACAAGAATATAACTACTATAATACTGCTCCCTATATACAAGAATATAACTACTATAATACTGCTCCTATATACAAGAATATAACTACTATAATACTGCCCCTATATACAAGAATATAACTACTATAATACTGCTCCTATATACAAGAATATAACTACTATAATACTGCCCCTATATACAAGAATATAACTACTATAATACTGCCCCTATATACAAGAATATAACTACTATAATACTGCCCCTATATACAAGAATATAACTACTATAATACTGCTCCTATATACAAGAATATAACTACTATAATACTGCCCCCTATCTACAAGAATATAACTGCTATAATACTGCCCCTATATACAAGAATATAACTACTATAATACTACTCCTATATACAAGAATATAACTACTATAATACTGCCCCTATATACAAGAATATAACTACTATAATACTGCCCCCTATATACAAGAATATAACTACTATAATACTGTTCGCTATATACAAGAATATAACTACTATAATACTGCCTCCTATATACAAGAATATAACTACTATAATACTACTGCTATATACAAGAATATAACTACTATAATACTGCTCCTATATACAAGAATATAACTACTATAATACTGCCCCCTATATACAAGAATATAACTGCTATAATACTGCTTCTATATACAAGAATATAACTACTATAATACTGCTCCTATATACAAGAATATAACTACTATAATACTGCCCCCTATAAAAAAGAAATTGGACCTCAACTAGTAGGGGAATTTCCAAATCTGTCAAAATTGGAGAAAATGGTTGTGTCCCTTTAATAGCCGATACACTGCAGTATGCTGATGCAGCATTATGTCTCCAGAGGGTGATAAGTGATACTGACTTCCACGCTGCGCCAACCGTAGGAAATATATAAAAAACCTGTTTCTAATAACAATATGACAACAGGCTATTCATGAAGATAAAAGACTCTATCTGTTCCATCACTGGCGTAACTGACATCTCACAAGGCAGGAAATTAATGTTCAGCCCTCAGTGAGGCTTCAGCATTTAAGGCCTCGGATCAGATAACAAGATCATTCTTAATCATTTTTCCGGGGGTTATTTCTGAATTTTTGTCAGAGGCATCAGAGAAGGGATTAAGAAAAACATTTAAAGGAGAACTACCTTTAATACACAATGTGGCGATATATGACATAGAGTACTGGGGTATTTGAAAACTTTTCGCCCATTCAATAAAAAAAACAACTACAAAAAAACACTTCATTCAACCTATAAAAGCTGATAATAGAGAACAATAGATTGAATTCGACCGCACAGCAGGGAATGATAAGGCTAATATTAGTGCCCCTTTAAGATGTTAATTATTATTGTGAATTGAGTGACTGGTCACTGATTTTGCGGTTGCTATGCAGTGTGCTCATGGTTACGACCACCTATTTAGTGAGCACGATATTTTCCATTATTGATCAATTCCTTTTTGGATACTGGGACCAGTGTCATAGGAAACTACCAGAGAACCTGAAGAAGACCTGGGGAGAACATACAAAATCCATGTCGATGTTGCCTCTGGTTAGACTCGGGTCCCCAGTTCTTCAATAGCAGTTCTGACCATTGATGTACACTGACAACACTTCAAAAATATTAAAATGGGCCGTTCAGTATTGAATCTTCTGGCACTAAATGTTGGGTCTTCCATATATACAACATGAGCTGGTGGGGTACATCACGACACTGAAGAACCTTCCTATAACCATCAGACCCTTCAAAATCTCTTGGCCCGTGAAATGATGGACAACTCTACTGATTATATCTGCTCGAATTTCCTTGCAATCTTCTGTGTCTATCACCCCCTTCCCCCATCTCCATCCATCTTCTACAAGACAAATAAACAGTGCATCAGTTCCATTCACCTGAGTAAACAGTGGTAGTTTACTCCTTGTTTACGCAAAGGGGGCACGAAAGTTTACATACGGCTGATCCAGTTTTGATTAGTAATTATTAGGCTTGGGCTTTGGATTGGTCACCAATTATCATGGATCACAGATTAGGTTGAGTGATGGTCACACTTGTTGTTCAGCCATAGCCCCCAACCGAGCCAAGTTTTGTGGCATAAATAGCCCTTACGGTTATATCATCTGTGACCTGAACCCATCAGCTAAGGGTTTGCTAAACGAATGGCAGTCTTTCCAGCCTGAAGGCTATCTCCTATCATCATCCCATGACTTAGGGCCCATGAGAATTGGGAATTGTGAACTACTTTTATCCAAAAACATCAGGATTAAAACCCACTTTGGGGTTTTTAGAGCAAAAGTAGTCAAGAACTTGTTGTCTATACGACGACGCGATCCTTTCTTCACAAGACGATAGAAAGTCCTGGTATGGGTAAGGTCACACTGACCATCGGTGTTGATGAGACATCTGCCCGTCTACACTTACAAAAATTGGCTAAGACAATTTTTGTTTGTGGGTGTGAACAAAAATGTTCGGGGCGCCCAGATAGCCTGTCCCACCCGAGGCTTGTGACCACTTCTATAGTAGTATTAGTTAGACAGTATATAGCATGGTTGGTAGATTACTACCATGGAGCTGTTATTTGGGCACCATACTGTATGACTCCTATATTTAGGCACTATATGGTGCGGTATATGACATTATACCATATTAGTGAGGAGGAGGGGTCAACAGAGGGTACCACGTAGTGCACCATCCAACATAACGCGACCCTGAACGTGCCCCCAATTTATAAACCACATGGGATATTTTATTTTTCAAAAATACTGCTGCCCTTTATAACAATCCTCCATCTTGTCGGATAAAACTAGCTCTGCCAACAAGACAACACTTTTTATTAATTCATCCCTCCGATGTTACTACAAATTATTTCCGTAGCCAGAAAAACAAAAATGGCTAACTTAAAAGAACTTTTCTTGTGACATTTCCCACATAGAAGACACAACAATTGTTTGCGGATGGTAAAGAACGCATGGATTCATCATTTTTCGACTCTTCAAGGTTCTTCCCTCCACACACACTAAGTGCATTCCTAAACAGGCTGTAGTCAATAAGAAGGGTCTGCGGTGTTTAATTTCTTCCAGGGTTGAGTTGTAGATGAGTAGAGAGTATGTTCTTTTATCAGGGGAGTGTGCGAGGAGTTCAGGAGGAGGCGGTGCCTGCAGCCACAACTTTTTGTCACACCCTTGTCACGCCCTCCGGTGGGCGGGACCTGCACGTTCAGTGTGGAGAGCTCAGCCTGGAGCTCTCAGTGTACAGTGAGCTGGCTGTGGAGAGGTCTGCGCTGCTGTTACTGCTGGTAATTGAGATTTGCTGGTCTCAAGTGATGGGGAGAAGAAGCTTGGGAGCTCCTGGGTAAAGTTTTGTCTTCCGCACTGGGCAATGTCCGCACATTCTGCTGCTGCCCTTGTCCTTCCCTCCTGGATTATTACCTCCTAGTGCGGTTTTCTTGGATTTATTCTTGGTCTTGGTTTGCTGTGACTTGCCAACATGCTAAGGAGGGTCCTGCTCAGCGTCTTCATGGTGATTGTCACAGGCAGAGGGACCTCACTGCAATACTCCAGTGACATGTGCAATTGGAAAGGAAGGTAAGAAAGCATTTGGCACCTCTATTATACCAACTTTATATCCTGGCACCCGACCCCCCCTCCATTCAACCCTTCCTTTCCCTCCTGCAGAGGGGTCTCAGCTGTAGACAGACCCTTGGTGTGAGGAGTGGGAGGTGGCACTTTATTCCTTTCATGTCCCCTTCAAAAGAAAGTTTTTGTTTTTTGGCAAGGAAATGTTAACTTCTGAGCGTACCAGTGATTTATCCTCCTACGAATGGCCCCAAGAGCTTGTGATCGAAGATTAGTAAATCCTAGTGAAGCGGAAAAAAACCAAAAACTTTTTGTCCATTTGTTTTTTTCTTTTTGCTACATTCAGAGATTCTTGTAACATTTTATAGATTGAAGTGAACTTTTTGAAAACTAAGACCTGGTTACACAGTGAGTACAGTGCTCTTGGGACTTGTAATTCCCCTGGGTACTGGGTAGTCAAAGGCCCACAGATGACTGATCTTATGTAACTATTATATTGGTGGGTGATGGGATTTATAGGGACTGCACCCATCCTATAGGCGCAACGCTGAACTTCAGAGGTTACAAGTTCCAAGTAACAAGTCCGTACTGGACTAACCAGTCTATAAAAGACATTGATGTTTTTAAAGTCTCCTTTTGTCCCCTCCGTCTGTGGTTTATAACCTCCAGCTGATTGGAGGCAAAGGTTCTGTGTGGTATTTTCAGCTCAAGGTTGGAGGATTGTAAAAGACAGCTGATTATCAGATGTTCAGCAGCATAATGGGGCTTGTTGTCCACAGGCAGAAAAGTTTTTGTCAATCTTTTATTTCTTAGATCTGGCTGTGGGTGGCATTTTCCGAGAAATTAGTCAGAACTAAGTGATAGAAATGAGTGACACAGACTTTATTAAAAAAAACAAAAAACATACACAACCCCCACCAACCTCTACCAGCAGTGCCGCCACCTTAGGAATGTAGGTGGATTTTATGTTTTTGTTTTTGTTACATTTATATTTCCTCAAAGAAGTATTTTAATTGGAACTGTAAATTTTAGACCAGTTTTATCTTTTTGCCTTATCGTGAAACCCATCTTTATGGTCAAACCTAGATTGACTGTTCTTTTCACGGGTCACTGAGCACTGGTGTGTATGCAGAATGCAATAGCCCTGGGGCGAAGTGGGTCTTAAAGTCTAAATTAATTGTGTGCAAACTTTCTACAGCCCATTTTTGGTTTAATGGGAGGGGGAAGTTTATGCCCTAAAATGATTAACCCTTTTAACTTCAAAATACAAAAATTTAAAATATTTGAAAAATAATATTATTTTTTTAAAATGAAACACGCAAAAACATTACCTACACACAGCTAAGACAGGCTCATCGATAAGTAGGACTTTAGGGAATAACAGGGCTTCCTGTACTAAGTGAACCTAAAACCTACATGAAGGTCATACGGGCGACCTGTCTCCATTTGACATAATAAAACTGAAAATTTTTGTAAAAATTCACTTAAAATATCCTACAATGTAGAATCTGGCAAAGCGAGAACGTTGTGTATTGGTCTAATCTTGTTTAATCTGCCTCCACCTAAAAGGTAACAGAGGTGCGACTGTCTATGGGTTCCGACTATTAGCCGAGACGTCTGCCGGTTACATCATAGTCTCCTAGGTTTCCCTTTGGGTAAATTGGAATAACATGAAAAGGCACAAAAAAACCTCACCTTAACCCTTTACGTCTAGCACATGCATCTAGTGTCCTCTATACATATAAATTGCAAGCTCTTGGGGTCCAGGTTGGAAATATTAACAGTCAAATTCCTGTTACTTTTTGTATTTCGTGGACTTTTTGAGTTCTTGCCCCCATTTATAATGACCTTCATCTTTCTTCTCCCTAGTGGACTGACCCACGAGAGCCACAAGAAGGATGTGGAACAAGTCTATCTGCGATGCTCTGAAGGTTCGGTAGAATGGCTTTACCCCACGGGGGCGCTCATCGTCAACCTGCGCCCCAACACCTTCACGTCGAACTCCCAGCACTTTACTGTTTGTATCAAACTTTTCAAAGGCTCCAAAGGAGCTAATATTTATTTGGAAAAAACTGGAGAACTCAAGCTTTTAGTACAGGACGGTGACCACCAGCCCCATAAAGTCCACTGCTTTAGCTTGGATCAAGGAGGCTTGTTTATTGAAGCGACGCCCCAGTTGGACATTAGCCGTAAAATCACTGGTTTCCAGTATGAACTTATAAGCCAGAGGACTCTCTCGGATTTGCACGCAGTTTCTGGTAAGGATAAAAGTTGGAAGAAACCAACAACCTAAACATTTTAGTTACCCCCCCCCCCCCCCCCCCCCCCCCATCCTCTATGCCACCTGAGCTTTCTACAATCTGTTGTAATACTCTGGCCTGCTGCTAGGTGGCGCTGTGGGAAGCTGAAAACACCAATATCAATGTTTTTAATGCAGTACATTTTTGAAATGTATTATATATATTTTTTGCCTATCTGATAGTTTTGATTTATCTTGCTAGTTTGTAATAGGACTGCATTTAGTATCAGTTTTACTGCCGCAGCAACCAGACTTGGGTCACTAAATTTGGTTCTGTAGAACGGCGGAGCGTCAGAGTTAAAACCTTATTATATGCTAAAATGTGTCCGTACTATGACCGCGGGATGCCAGCCAGCCTTATAGGTGTTTTCATGTATTTTGCCTCCATAGATTATTTCAATTCTATAACAAAGTTACGAATAGTGATGACATCATGAGCTTCGTTATAAACGCTAGCCACTGATTGGTTACAAGCTTATGACCCGCTGCATTAACTATCTGCTTGTCCCCATTTAATTGCCAGTGATGCTCTATACAACACGGCCTACACCCAGTTTACAAATACCATAATGGTAGTAATTTAGGCTTGTGGAGTGCAGTCCGCAGCAGGTTGATTATTATATCTGAGTGTGGTAGGACCTGCCGAGAGTGTCTGACTCAGCCGAGATGTAGTAATTTACAGGATCTAAACAAAACAAATGGGGCGTGTATCCCTGCTTGTGCGACACGCCCTAGGTCGAAGACGTGGAGTGACATTTTAGTGAAGTGTGCTGGAATGTCAACCTGGTCTTTGTGTTTGGATAGTTGCTACTCATTTGTAAATACAATTTCTACTTGTTTTTTTTTAACTTTTTGGGTGTTACTTTTTTTAGTTTGACCCAAAAATTCCTATAGATTAAATCTTCCCTGCTGGATTTTAGCTGTAGCAACAATGCCCCTAGTGGTCAGTTGTGGAAATGGTATAATATTTGTGTTTTATAAATTTGCATTACATTTAAATGACCTTGGATGTGGGGTAAATTTTACTCCGTAAGGCTATGTTCACACGGGGTATTTTGAAGAGTTTTTTGACGCGGAAACCGCGTCGCAAAACTCGGCAAAAACGGCCCGAGAACGCCTCCCATTGATTTCAGTGGGAGGCGTCGGCGTCTTTTTCCCGCGAGCAGTAAAACTGCCTCGCGGGAAAAAGAAGCGACATGCGCTTCCGCCTCTGACCTCCCATTGACTTCAATGGGAGGCAGGAGAAAGCGTATTTCTCGCTGGTTTATGCCCGCGGCGCTCAATGGCCGCGGGCGAAAAACGGTGCGATAATCGCCGCGAAAATCGGCGTGCAGGGAGAGGAATATCTGCCTCAAAGTTCCAAACGGAATTTTGAGGCAGATATTCCTCCCCCAAAATACTCCGTGTGAACATAGCCTAACACTGCAAGGAAAATATGGCCGACCTTTTCAAGTGCAGGACAATTGGCCTAGGCGAGCTACGATTGTCCCTCGGGGCATTTCCTCATGGAAATGTATCGGTAATGCATTACTTATTAACCTGATTGTGGAAAATTGCTGTAAGGAAATGGCTCAATTAGGGCTTGCTTCAGATTTTATGGTCCAGTAGTGTCAACAGAAATCTCTTCCCCCTCCCCCTCCCCCTCCACCTGGGTCTTGCAAGTGACAAAAAGTTTGTTTCCCTGAGACCATAGCTGGAGTAGGAGGAGGACATTTTATGGGCATTCTGTAGAGCCTATAAAAACAGCCGTGTAGGGGAATAATATGTCTGGGCTTGTTTGAGCAATACTTATGGTAATATTTACCTCCCTACGCCACTCTTTTTGGTAAATTTATTTTATACTTATACAAAATAAAACATAAAAAACAATTCAAAAAAGAAAATCAAAAAGTTCTGGATTATAATAAGTACATGCAAGTGCAATAGCAACCCCTACTGGCCTTGACGCTGTACTGCACCCCTCATAAACATAATAATTTTCGAAATAGTGCTACCAGAAGAATACTAAGGGTAGAGCAATCTATAGCAGATAGGATACAATAGGAATGGGGACCTTGCCCAAACAAGCTTAGTCTTTAATTCCTCGATTTAGGCGTACCCTTGTTGCAATAAGAATTACGAAGTTTTAATAATTGAGTGCCAATAAGGGACATCTAAGAAGTGCACATAACTACAAGTACCAGCATGCTCTGAGCTGATCAGTCGATCATTTTGTGTTTTTTTTTTTTAGTGCCCCTTTAATAAGGTGTTAAGTCTTATCTTGATTGAATCTGGTGATTATTGCCCCTGGCAAGTTAGATATTTGAGTCGAGTCTGTGGTGTCTTTGCGTTTTGAAAGATCTGGAAGGAACCGGTCGTCGTTGACACAAATTTAGTTGTCGCAAATTTTCTGATTTCGTTCCAGTTGCAGATGATTACAAAAACATGGCATTCCAGAAACAGCGCCACTCCTGTCCATGGGTTGTGTCTGGTATTGCAGCTCAACTCCATTAAAGTGAATGGGGCTGAGTTGCCATACCACACCCAACCTGTAGACAGGTGTGGCGCTGTTTTTTTAGAAAAAAGCAGCCATATTTTTCTAATCCTGGACAACCCTTTTAATTCCTAATTATCAAGAAGGCAAAATGACTTTGGTCTGTGTGTGTTTCTGTATATAAATATGTGAGATGTAAGGAGGTGGGGTAAATAAGATGGAAAAAATAAAAAATAAAATAACAAATTCTCTATATTTTTGTATTTTATCTGCACATGTCCAGCAGGGGTAAGGTTTGTAATTACTTACATGAATAGGGGGTCTTAAGTGAATAGGTGCTAATCCCTTATTGTAAAGCTGTGGTGGTAACCATACAATTGTACGTTCTCTCGGCTTCTTCAGGGTCTTGTCTTGAAAGAAAGAGAGGATTTACCTTCTATAGAAATGCAACTGTAGTGTAACGAGAGCAAAAAGAAAAACTTAAGGGAATAACCCCCTCCCCCATATACTATGTACATATAGACGGGGCCTATATGACCATATAGAAGGATACATTGTTGGTTGCTACTGAAGGGGGTGCTATTGGCCTGAGCAACCAGAGTTTTAATCCTGAACCTTTGGAAAGATTTACTGATTGAGCATTATTTGGGCACTATATGGTATTATTTAAAGGGGGCACCCATAGAAATTTCTGCATGGGGCACCAACCAACCCAAGGCTGGCCCTGAATTTAGAGTTCCTCCATAAAAAGAGTCCATATTATTGGGCAATAATATGCTGGTTTAAAGGGCAGTGGCTTGAGCAGTTTCCCATAAAATCTCAGCATTTGGCTTCAGTTGAGTTTTTCTTTAATTTGCCCCATTTCGGCAGGACTGGGTCATGTCTGTGGGGGCCATCAGACAATCCCGAGCAGCTGAGAGAAATTTTTCTGGCCCATTGGAGCTGCCCTACTAATCCTTCATGCTCCGGTGATCTGTGTTTTGTGGAGAGATGTTGGAATGTGTGATCATCGTTTTGTATATATGACTGAGCTTCAAAAACTCTAATTGTTTGCTTGGCTCGGGGTAAGGCTTGAAGTCCGATTTTATGAAAATGGCCCATTTCTTGGTAGACTGCTCATGAATCGGACCCTCTTTAGACCCCTCTTTAGAATTTCAATGGCCGTAAGCTGTCAGGTGCTTGTAGGGGCAGCTGGGGTTAAGCCACAAAACCCCTTTGGTGTTAGAGGAATCTGTCAACTTGCTGCATTCCCTAATCCTCCTCCTCCTCCTCCTCCTCCTCCTCTACTGTGTAATTTGACTTGTCTGGTCCTGGGGTTGTGATTTCTCATCAGGGAGGTTCAATCGAACGCATCATCTCCAATCACATCAAGGAAAATCAGTGCAATGTGCGGCCATTCGCCCCCTCTGATCCCTAACGCCGTTCCAGCATTTTACCTCCTTAGATGAAAGCTAAGAGGCAAAATAAAAAATTTGGTGAATTTTTGATTTTTGTCTATTCGATTAGGTCCATGCTTTATGGCAATGGGCAGTTACAGAGAAGACAGGAGCGCTGCCACAACTCCACATTGAGCTGCACATTTTTTATAATTTTTGGGTGCCGCAAGTTCCAAAGATATCCAAGTGGTTGTGAGGACCAGGCCATTACATGCCCTGTAGTGATGACCATACCGCACTGAGAATTTAGTTTAGCGTAGATTCAATACATTTTCCAACCAATGTCCCAGGTTTCTATTGGTCGGGAAGGTTGGCACCTTCACATGGGATTATATGTTATGTTCACGTCCTATGTGCCAAAATATCTTTCTATATGTCCACATTCAGACATTTTGCAATTTATATACTGAAGTACTCTCTATAAAAAGTCGAGTCACTTTGTAAATGCATTGTTACTTATTAGATGTAATCTCCGAGCATTCCCTGCTTGTTCAGTGTCTACAAAGCTGGCTGACTTTATTTACATTCTAGGAAGTGTCTACTTTCACCAGGCACGGTACAGTCATCTGGTTTAGGAAAAACAAACTGTTAGAAATAAACCTGGAACAAGAGCTCAGCTAAGATGTTAAGAGGCCGGCTGTCAACAAACATGCTGCCTGTTTAAAGAAAAACACATGCAGAATAGTGAGTGCAGCTCTGGAGTATAATACAGGATGTAACTCAGGATCAGTACAGGATAAGTAATGTAATGTATATACACAGTGACTCCACCAGCAGAATAGTGAGTGCAGCTCTGGAGTATAATACAGGATGTAACTCAGGATCAGTACAGGATAAGTAATGTAATGTATATACACAGTGACTCCACCAGCAGAATAGTGAGTGCAGCTCTGGAGTATAGTACAGGATGTAACTCAGGATCAGCACAGGATAAGTAATGTAATGTATATACACAGTGACTCCACCAGCAGAATAGTGAGTGCAGCTCTGGAGTATAATACAGGATGTAACTCAGGATCAGTACAGGATAAGTAATGTAATGTATATACACAGTGACTCCACCAGCAGAATAGTGAGTGCTCTGGAGTATAATACAGGATATGACTCAGGATCAGTACAGGATAAGTAATGTAATGTATGTACACAGTGATCACCAGCAGAATAGTGAGTGCAGCTCTGGAGTATAATACAGGATATGACTCAGGATCAGTACAGGATAAGTAATGTAATGTATGTACACAGTGATCACCAGCAGAATAGTGAGTGCAGCTCTGGAGTATAATACAGGATATGACTCAGGATCAGTACAGGATAAGTAATGTAATGTATGTACACAGTGACTCCACTTTTTTACATAGATTAGTTCTGTATATAAACTGTAAAATGTTTTTCAAAATTGGACATACCCTTTAAGTGAGCTTCCAATTGCGGAGTCCACAAGTTTTGTCTACTGTCCCCACTGCCATGTTCCTCCTGACAACCTCCAGATCAGAGGGCAAGTCTCACAGCAGCTGGAACTTGCGAAAAATGATGTAATTACATCTACTGGGCCGAGCAGCGATTACAGAGGCCTACACGGGGATCTGCGGAGGGGACCGCTTCAGGTTACCTAAGGATACAGTCAGGATCTTTTTAAAGAATTTCCCTGTAGGTTTTGGCAGCTGACCGGCACAATGCTGGTATTATCTGGAAAATGGTTGAATTACAGTCCCCTGAGTCTAGGGAGATGCAATAAAACTCTGCTCTTTTCTGTGTCATGAATAGATTCTTGTTAGGATAACCCCGAGTAGAGATTTCGGCCACTTCCAGGGAAAATTTGCATGCTGCCGTTCCGACACAAACCTTTTTGCTTCTAACTGTCTGTAGCGTCTTCCTATCTGGCAGCGGGCAATGGTTACAGCTGTGCGCCGTCTACGTGAGCCATCCGATGGGTCCAAGGAACATATTAAACGGCGATTGTAGAAAGCGGCGCAACGTCTAATTTTTCGGTGTAACCAGTCAGACTTTTTCCAGTGCTGTTGTAAAATACTGTCACTCTCAATATATTGCACGTGATTAAATGCTGAATATTTCGAAAGGAAATTGGGGCGGTGCATTTTGGGTATTATATCAATTTGTGTAAAAAATCCTGGCCATCAGTCATTGTATTATTACGCTACTGGCAAAGTGATGGGCAGGATACTCCTACACACACGACGGCTGGGGCGTCACACGACAGGTGTTTTTCTCATTATTTGCCGCACGGTTACAGTTTAGAAGACAAGTGGATATTAGCATGCCTGTGGGCCGTTCAGTCAGAGCTCTAATGACACAACTATGCGTTGCTGGAAATAAGTTGAGCTTCAAGTCCTCGGGGCTTAGTCACTTGTGATTTAATTGAGCAACAAACATTTAGAGGGCAAGTCATGACCTGAAATCTTTGGAACCTGCTCAGGTCTTAAAAACAGTGAATAATTGAACATATATTATTTTGCCGTGGGACGCGGCCGCCGCTCCTCCCCATCATTAACAAATAAAATTAAGACCATTTTCAAAAATTTGCAATTTTTTTTTTTAACCACATGGGAGTCGCCCACACGTAAGAACCTGCAGCAGAGCTGTCAGAAGGGATTTATGGCTGTCCGGCAGGACCTGCACACAGCCCCGATCCGGTGTAATCCAGTCAGGCTGCGTATTATAAAGCGCTTCCATCGTCAGGTGACTGAAATACTTTGGATGATTTCACAACATAATCCCTACGATTTTATTATTTTTTTATTTGGGAGACATACGTGCTAATGTAGGATATATATATATATCTATATATAATTTTTTGGACGGTGCTCTTGCTGGAAGAATTGAATATAACGTTGAATTGTAAATCATGGGCCCAAGGGCAAATCCAGTCACCACACACCAAAAAAAATCCTAAAAATATTATAATTTTAAAACCTAAAAATGTACAGATTTCACAATCTCCTTAAGACACCCATACACATTAGATGAAAGTTGGCTGAACCCAACGATCTGATTCTCTTCCCGATGGTAGATGTCAACATGCCCCATTCTTTGTTCCAGCAGGGGATGCAGCCGATTTATTCCCCATAAACCTGCTCGGTCGAGTGGGGGTGTCGTGAGAAATAGATTTTGGGACAACATCTGTCTAAAGTGTATGGGCGGCTTTACTTTGGGAGGATCGGTCGCCCGACCTGTGTAATCCACTTTGTAAGAACTGCTAAAAAGGAGTGGGGGATGGGCAGTGACAACTTCTATGAGCACATTTCCGGCCTAGGAAAACGGTTGTCACTTTTTAAAGCCTATTCACCCGCTGCTCTGACAAAAACGGTGTTGAATATACTTATGAATTATTCTAATTCTTAGCCCTATATGTACAAGAAAATTCATATGAACTAAAAAAAAAAATCATACCGGAATGTAGCAGATTTTTATTTTTTTTGTAATGTTTTTTAGACTTTTTATTTTTGTAAAATGATGACATTTTTGAACTTTTTTTCTGTTCTGTCCTCGGCACAAGGAACTTTAGCAAGAGTGATGCGAGTTTGTGTAATAAGACAATGCGTGGCCTGTTACGGCCCAGCGTGGGCAAACATAACTTACATCAATCGGCCCATTTTCTTTTTGTTTTTTTTCTTCACAAATCTTGTGATTGTTTTGAGGCTCCGTCCCCAGAATTCCATATTCTGAGTTGTAAAATATAATGCGGAATAAGTGAATTTAGTTGTAACAGCTATCTATCATGAAAGGAGCTATTATTTCATGTCCACTCATCACTGTTTTATTTTTCTTTCCAGATCCCTGCCGGCCGTGCAGTGACACCGAGGTCCTTTTAGCGGTGTGCATTAGTGATTTTGGTGAGTATTATATATTATTTATAGTTCGGTGCATGGTATCATGGTAGCAATAAGATTAGATCTTCCTGCTGAGCTTGTGTTCATATACAGTAGCCAATGTGATCAAGTAAGGCTGCAGTGTAAAGTATGGTGGACTATAATAACTTTAAATGGATGTAAATTCAGTTCTCTACTGCCCTTTTAAGTTTTGTGACTATTTTTTTTAACGGCCTTAGTAGATTAATGGATGTTTTTGTCTTTGCAGTGGTCAAAGGTTCCATCTCGGAGGTAGCGACCGACGTCGAGCCACAGGAATCTATCATAAGTATTTCAGTCGATAAACTTTATAGACAGAAAATCAAGATATTTCAACCCAGCAGAGAAGGTCACGGCTGGGAAGGACATATTAAGACGCCGCTGGAATGTGGTGTGAAAGCCGGTTCGGGGGACTTTTTGTTTACCGGACGCATGCACTTTGGGGAGCCCCGACTTGGATGTGCACCTCGATATAGGGATTTCCAAAGGATATATCTAGAAGCGAAAAATAAGGGATTAAACCCTTGTGACATCATCACAGACTGAACGACGTGGAAAATGCTTTGTTTCAGACGTCTGGATTGGTCGACTACCAGTACAGAAATACTCTGAAGGATTGATAGTAATTGTCAGGACTGTAGGGGGGACTCCAATACTGCCCTGCGCCCCCCAAACCAGCGGACACGGTTACACTAACGTGTCGGAGGTACGAGCCACGCTGCACAAGACGCCATTTTTAAGTCTTACTGAAAACTTAAATTATTTTTATTTTGAGAGGACTCAAGTCTTAAAGAGAAGAATCTGCCATTACTAATGGTTGGAGACCCGTCATGTTTTTGAATTGTGCGTGTAGCAAGCCAGCATGGCGTACGTGTGTAAATGGTGCGAACGTGGACTATGTTGTGTTTTTATAACATGCTTTGTAAAAAGCTCGGTGTAAATTTTCTTTGAGAATGTTTCTTATGAAAGAAATGACTGAAGGTAATCTTTTTGTTTTTTCATTTTTCGTTTTTTATTGTACAATCGTGGTCTGACATTTTGCACAGGCTGGCGAATTGTTGGTAATATTTTTTTTTTTTTAAGTTCCAGTAAAAAATAAAATGCCCTGGAATTTAATGATATTTGTGAATTGTCATTCTTTCAGTCGAACTCCATATACATTTTGGGGCCAAAAAATTATCCCCCCTTTCCCATATAAGACGAGCGAAAAGGGGTTTCCCATAATGAATATCAACTAACCACAGGATAGGTGAGAAATATCTGATCGATGAGGGTCCGACTGCTGGGACCCCCACCGATCACGAGAATGGAATTACCTTGCCGTTCCTGGGAGTCCCATAGGTATGGAGCGGTAGTGCGCATACTTGGTCACCGCTCTATTAATTTCTATGGGGCTGTAGAGCGCCATCTACGGAAGCTCCATAGAAATGAATGGTGCGGTGGGTGAGCATGCGCACTACCGCTCCATTCCCATGGGGCTCACAGGAAGGGCAAGGTAAGCCCATTCTCGTAATCAGTGGGTGTCCCAGTGGTCGGAACCCCACCGATCAGATATTTATCACCTATCCTGTGGGTAGGTGATTAATATTGATCATGGGAAAATCCCTTTAAATATGGCTGCCTATTTCAGGACCCATATTCTAAAAATATTGGTGAAACGTCAATATAGGCAAACATGTCGATTTCCTCATCTCTAAATGTGGAGCGTTAGGAGACCATATGGCGACTTTTGTCCTGCAATTTAAGCAGCATGTTAGAATATATGGATGTCATAAAGGGGATCCCACGATCTGTACCACCTAAATTAACCAGAGTAGATAGCCATCACATATATGGCTGTCCAGTTATTTGAATGGGTGACCTGTAATACCGCATTTCTCCTGCAGAAATAAGAGACCACCTGAAACTTCTCCGTGGTGATTGCTGGCGGTTTCAGCGCCAGGACCCGCACAGATTTCAAAGGAGTTGTCCAGGATATCAGAAACATGGCGGCTTTCCTTAAAAAATAGCGCCACACCTGTCGACAGGTTGTGTGTGGTATTGCAGACAGTTCAGACCCGTTTACTTCAGACACAAGCTGTGGACAGATGTGGCACTGTACCTGGAAGAAAGCAGCCATGTTGTTCTAATCATGGACACCCCCTTTAAATTCCCTATACATTGGGAGGAGCTTTGTTTATGTCAACTAGACAACCATCATATTCTATTAGTCACCTCATCTGTGAAGATTTTATTTTCGTGACAGTTTGAACTGTTTTGGAACCCTGAGATGGTGGGTTCCAGATATGTGGTCTAATGACACCTTACATGGTGTGGCCATAGTGCGCAAAGACGGCGAGATGACTGCACAGTGTGGGGTTGTCCGGTTCAGACGACCCCATTCGAGAACAATTTGAGACAGTAGAGGAGCCCCCCCCCTTTATGAGGCCAACTAGAGGGACACTCCAAAGAGCAGCTCTTGTTCTCCGGGACCTAGCATGTCTTGCTGCCTACTTTCCCTAGCAAAGGCCCCGCACCCCCATATCAGATTATCATCGGGGTACCTACTGAACACAAAAGGCTTGTCCACAGTGGAGAGACCCTTGTTTAAAGAGACGAACATAAAATGCCTTTGTTAGTCTTGGCCATGTTGACCAAACCCTAGTGTTTATCTGGAGTACCTTGGGCCCACTAAAGACTCACCCTCAGCTATACAGAACCTAGGCATGCCTAATTTTTACTCCTTATTGGTGTTTAATGACATACAGGTCATATCAATAACTACTAGCATGGTCATATGAACTAAGCCAAAAATAATAGACCCCAGTGGCAAGTGACCTGCTCCAAAGTCTGCTACAGATGGGGTTGTCTTCTGCTAGACCTGGTTATGTCAGAACTTAGGTCCACCCGGGGTTCCCTGGTAGGCCACTCTGGCCCTGCTGTCCTGGGCTAGAGACCCGAATGTGATGTTGGCATGTAGTTGATGTTGATCATGGCCTTGACACTGCCTTCTACCAGTCTTGAAAATGATCCAATATGGAGTAAGCTGGACTCTTCAATCCTGTATCCATGCCAGGTTGTCCTGCTGCCCCTGTTACCAATGGTGTACTAAAACTACTACAGGTGGTGTACCCAGTTTAAGACTGAAGCACTTCACCATGGGTGATTTTTTCAAAAGTGCTACCCTCCCATTTAACGAGACCTACAATTAGCTATTCCATTAACGGACTGGTAAAATGTAACTAAAAAACAAATGGTGCCCTCCATAACTTGCCACTACCGGCGCCCGTGTTGTGTAAGATCCCATGAGCATTTTCGGTGGTTTTTAATTGTCTATCTTTCTGTATACTGTATAATAAGATATCCACTGGGATTTGCTTGAGCTGTTGCTTAGCAACAGTCTATCCATACAACGGGTGACTACCGCAGATTTCCATCATCTTGTATGATCTACTGCTGCCACTGACTTCCTCTGGGCTCCTGTTTGTGACATATGGTTAGAAAGTCACCCCCCCCCCCCCTCCCAAATCCTGTGACTAGGTGCCAAGTAATAACTGCCCGGACTTGGGAGACGAGTGTGATTTCGGACAGCGATATGACATGGGGGGCGTTATGATGGGGATGACGGCTTGTACATTGCTGCCATCTTATGTCCTTGAACCATTGTTTATGATGATATTTAACGGATTCCCACTGAGCTCAGTGAGGTACGAGGCACGCGGTGCCTCCCTGATGGGACCAGCTTCTAGCGAATTTACAGGCAAGATCTTAATTTAATCTTGAAAATGGCTGTCAGACCGGCAGTGCCGCGGCCCGCGTGGGTCTACAGAGTGGAGGAAGGCGGCAGTTTCTGTACAAGTTTGCGGCTTCCCACATTCAGTCTCCGATACAAAGTCCTTTTTCTTATGTGTGGCTGTTTCTTAATTTCCAGTTAATCATTTTTAATCCGCGCTAAGTCAATGAGAACAGATGAGAGAATTGAAAACTCGGGACGGGTTCTTCCTGTAAGTGATGTCAGCGAGAGAAGAAAGACCCCTTTGTCTGGTGACATCGTTCCAGAAATAACAGTTAAAATGCCAGGGAATGTGAGTGTGCCCGTCGTTGTGTGCCCGCAGTTCAGTGTGTGCTTTTTATTTTAATTGGGTTGATGCAAAAAGTCCCTTTTAAAGAACTTTGGTCCGTTCCCCTGATTTGGAATGTATAATAATCTGAATAAAATGACTTGATGGTCGCAGCTGCTTTATGACCTTCCTTCTGAAAAGATGCATGATGCCCGTAATTTCTATTAAGGCATTTTGGAAAATTTAGACAAACTATTCACAATATGGGGCCGGGTGAGATTCCAGTAGTTCTGTGCTGGAAACAAGTGCTGGAATATCGTATGCAAAACATGGCTTCCTTCTAGAAACTGCGCCCCCATCTGTACACGGGTTGTATTTGGTATTGCAGCTCAGCTCCATTGAAGTAAATGAGGTTGAGATGCAATACCACACACAACCTCCTGGACAGGTGTGTCACTGTTTTTGGAAGAAAACAGCCATGTTTTTCCCAATCCTGGACAACGCCATTAGGACCATGAGTGATCGGTTAGGTTTCCACCATTATTCCATCCATTGATGAGCTCCACCAAATTTTTTACAAATTTGTATATCCATAGCTATATATATCTATGGAGGAGGGGGAAGGGGTGTAGATTTAAGACAAAAAAGTTTGTCGTTCTTGAGGTGTGCAATGACTGGATCTCTTTTGGGAATGATGCCAATGAATAGAGGGGAGTCCACAACCGGATCATGTGATGTGAGAAGGTTACAAAACATATTATGGAGATAACAAAAACAATTTTGTGAATATGATTAAATATTTTTGCATTCTTTGATTTATTTGAGAAGGCTGTAAGTTTTTTGTTTTTTTTGTGACGACAAAAAATATTTTGTCACCCTTTTTAGTAATTTTGTGGACACAAAAATGTACTTTAGGCACAAAAAGTTTTCCGGTAAGAACTGCTCCGTTGGCTTGTGTCACCAGTCGAGCTAAACTTGAAGGCTCCAATAGATAAACGTTGTATGAGTATGTCCAGAATAAGAATGGACTGAACTCATTGTTGCCATTCTAGAGGAGTCATTGAGGTAATTAAAGAGGGATGATGGGGTTCCTTTTATATTCTACACAAGGCAACAATATAATTGTGTTTAAATAGTCACTGAAGTGAACAGAGAACTAATCTGCAGGACTGTTCTCCTTCTACAGGTTGGAGATTGTGAGCCTCAGGAATGAAGTGTTGGGGGAGGGATGGAGGAAGCCGGGGTAGTGTAGGAATGAACCACCTGCGGCTGCTGACCGTATTGTCTGCAAGAAAGAAGTCACTAGACCTTGCAGCAAAACCTTCTCCTCCCCCAGTCCTGGAAGAAAAGGCACGGCCATGTTGTGCTGTTGGATGATAAGACCAAGGACACGGTCATCTTCTACCCGTAGCGTTATTTTCTTGTATTTATAAAACACATTTGGCAGTGGTGTCTGTTTAGGAAACGATGGGAGAGAAGTCATCTTGGGTCTTCATGCATGAAACAAGATGGCCTTCTTCTGCCGCTGTATACGAGTAGAGGACATGGACATATGTGCTACTGCGTTGTGGAAGTCTAGACATAAGTATCTTATGGTTTTGAATGCTAGCTACCAGACCCAGTCATCATACATGCAAACTCTGCCACTGCCAATTGACTTGGAAGAAAAAACATAGCCCTACCTGAGACAATCAGGGTACGGAGACCAAACATAGCCATCTCGTAGCCCTAAATGTTAGGTCAGATGACATAAATCTTGTTTATCTTCGGTACCACTTCTTGGTAGATTCCAAGCCATCTGACATCACCAGGGAAGTATTGAAAAACATACAGAACCGTATTCTATGTCCTACACAGCGACCATCTTCTGCTCCTCTGGTCTAGGAGAGTTGACCCAACGCTCTAGGCCAGTACATGAAGGAAGACCAAAGTGGAAAGTGAGGCACAGCCATCTTGTGCCCATGCATGATCGTAGGCAAGATAAAGCCATCTTATGATCTCGAATATTAGGAACTTGTTCCACCATGTGATGAGAAGACAAGCAAGGCTATCTTCTCCCTTCAAAGTTTTCTGGCTGGCTGGCAAACTAGTCTTCTGGTTGGCTGGCTGGTAATCTAGATACCTTGTGCCCGGCTCACTTAGAAACCAGATCTGCAGCCATCCTGTGGCTCCGAAGGCTAGGAAACCAGACCTGGCATCTTGTGCTCCTTTATGCTAACCACACAATCATTTTTTCCACATAAAAAGCTGAGGCTGAATTGCTGTACTTTATGGTAATCCTCTAAAAATATATACCTTGAAAACTGAAACTTTTCCAGTCAGAAAAACAAAGTCGTAGCCAGGAATGTACCCGGCCTTCCAATAATAAAACTTCATTACCCTCCATGATGACTTTTCTGCTGTATTCATGTATTCACTAGGACGTTTTCCAGACCCTACTGCTACTTATGTCAGTGTTTTATGAAGTGAGGCACAGATGTGCGGCCCGGTTAATGTTTCTTTTTAATAATAGGTACTGTGTATGGCTACTGTTCCTAATTTGCCACGTGCTCCTGCAAGAAACTGTTCAGATCATAGCACTTGCATTGCTCACATAGGAATTTTTATCATCTTAATTACTACTTGCATGCAGACATCCCCCCAAAAATCCAAAATGTAAGCATTTTTCAAAAAACAAGCCACAGTTTCCTTCCAAAACATATCATAAGACCATTAAAGCGTACCTAACTTTTCAGAATAAGCTGTCATATGTGTGTACATGAACACTATTTCTGGCTTGTATACATATACATATACATATATATATATATATATACATATACATAAATAAAATCTGCCGCCGCAAGGAGGTCATTATACAGCAATAATGAGCAATGTAGCTTGAGAATCCAGCACTGGGGCAACAAAATTCTTACCAGCTCGTCTGTGTGTTTCTTACTCTGCTCCTGCTTCCTCCACCTGCTCCTCCTCCCCTCTCCTTAGACTTGTATAGGCAGCGTGCTGTGTCTGACTCCCTCTCTCTGCTGCCTTCTCCCCCTCTCCTCTCCATAGTCTTGTAAGCAGCGTGTCTGTTGCTGACTCACTCTCTCCCTGCTGCCTGCTCCACCCTCTTTACCATTCTTGTATAGGCAGGCAGTGAAGAGACACCGCCACCTTCTGCAGTCCGTCAATTCTGCTCTGTAACAAGGGACGGACTTTGCTTGACAGCAGGGGGTGGAAAACAGATTACAGGAAGGGAGACACCTAGTGGCAGCAACTTCACACGGATTTTGCTTGGATGAAACAACTGAATTTGTACAGTAAGTAA
This sequence comes from Rhinoderma darwinii, assembly GCF_050947455.1. Lineage (NCBI taxonomy): Eukaryota > Metazoa > Chordata > Amphibia > Anura > Rhinodermatidae > Rhinoderma > Rhinoderma darwinii. The sequence continues at coordinate 67,178,168 of NC_134699.1, forward strand.
ATTACAAAGTTGATTTATATCAGGTATACTATTAGATTAGCATAAGTTGTTTGTAATCAGATATCTAAAACTTTCTAAATGCACCCAATTCTTGCACAGTGCTCCATACTATGGAGCGACTGGGACTACATGTCGCCACACAGTGCCCCATTGAGTGCAGTATTTTTATTGTACCGGCATCCGAGTGGCACCTGATAGTTTTCACGGACCCAATCACTTTAGCAAGTGAATAGAGAAAGTTTTCACGGACCCGACTCTCTGATTCATGGAAAGATAGGACAGGACCCGGCCGGCACACACCGGTCGTCTGCATTAGGTATAATTCTACCTGTTTCCAGAAGAAATTGCATATTGAAGATTTTGTGTTTTCTATTATGAAGGACTACAAAATCTATAAAAAGTATAAAAACAGTTTTGTGACCACATCAGGTATTTTGTAATGATTTTATTACTTTTATGACCATGTAAAAAATGTGGAGTCTCTCCACTTGCTCAGACAGGACACCATACACAGCCCATACGCTGCTATGTTCTCGTCAGTCAGGTGAGGCGTATCTTATCTACAATCTCCCTCTCTTTTTGTCTACCTGTTCTCCCTGTTGCTGCAAACCAACCCCCCACCGAATCTCTTCCATACCAGCAGATTGCACTCTACACCCCTCCCAAACTTCTCTCTTCCTATCGGCAATTAGAGAAAACTCTGCGGCTACCACAATCTCCTAATAGCAGGGCACTCTCCTGCTCCTCACTATAAAGGGTCCTTTGTGTATAGTGTTATCAGCAAGAAAAGGGCAGGCAGATATTACATCTGTGTTAAAAATAAGTTATAAAGATGGTTTAATGGTCAACATTTTTTCCTGATCGGATGACGGTCCCGACTAGGTGTATATGGGCCCTTGAGCGAGTCAGAGTGGACCCATGACACCAGAGTGGGCTCATGTTTGCCTGCTACTAACACCAAATTTGGTCCCTATACTGTTTGACAGGCAGTATGGATTTCCAATGGGTTGGAAAAGGTTGTTTTGATGTGGTCAGTTGCACAACAATTCTCAATAGGGCCCGAAAGCCAAATCCGAAATGTGGCCCCTACTCTACCTTGTACTTCATCAGCAGTGAGATCAGGCAATGGTTCCTATGACTTTAATCCCATCCTCCTGGGCCCTAATGCACCTGCTATGCGTGCTACCCTGGTAGTTATGCCCTTGGTTGGGGTCATTTTCAGTGGGACTGTGCAGGTGCTGGTCTTACACATCCCAATTTTGTGGTCCATTTTGACAGTCAGGAAAGCATAGGTACATGCATAGACAGAGATTAGGAGAACATATAGTAGCAATAAGGACCAGCCAGTGGCGCAGCTCCTGAGGGTGGCGAGGTACAAGTCCTGACTAGCCTCCTACTTTCACTATTGTAAGCAATTTAGATTTTCCCTATATCCTGTGATGTCATCACATATGGGCGAAGGTGTAGTAGAAATCTAGTTAGGGGTAGGCTCAGGTAAAAATATTGAAGAATATCCTGTCAATTGTCAGACGGAGAACTAATTTGACTGATATTGTACTAACACCAAACACACTGTTATAATACAATGTTATACTGTGTTATATTGTATTATATTATGTGTCATTAAATATATTACAGTATATTATATAGTGCTGTATAATATAGTAATAAATTACTTTGTATTTTATGTATATTATATTTGTTATGTTGTATTTTATCATATTGTATTATATAATGTTATATTCTGATGTGTTGTATTATGTTGTATTGTATTATATTTTGCTGTGTTGTATACTATTATATTATGTTATATTCTGTTGTGTTGTATCACATATTGTATTATGTTATACTCTCTTGTTGTGTTGTATTGTATTATATTTTATTGTGTTGTAATGTAATATATATTATTATATTCTGTTATATTCTATTGTGTTGTATCACATATTGTATTATGTTATACTCTTGTTGTATTGTACTATATTGCATTGTAAAATAGTGCATTATATTACTGGTATGTTATATTGTTATGTTGTATGGTCTTATATAATATTGTATGTGTTATAGTCTGTTGTATTTTATAATATTGTATGACATTGTTTCATATTATATATTATCTTACAGGTCCATATTTGTAACCTTTCATCTGATACATGTGACTTGTGAAATATGTCAAGGTTAATGCTGAACTTATGCTGGTAACTTTCTGCAGCCACTAGTGCGTGCACTGAGCTGGAACAGCAGAGCCATGTCTGAATGGTAGAACAGCAGAGCCATGTCTGAATGGTAGAACAGCAGAGCCATGTCTGAATGGTAGAACAGCAGAGCCATGTCTGTATGGTAGAACAGCAGAGCCATGTCTGAATGGTAGAACAGCATGCTCTAGTGACTGAGGAAGCCATTACCCTGCCCCCTCCTCCAGCTCGACTTGTCCTCCTATTATCTGAACAAGGGTAAAAGTTGTCTGATCCCTCAAAATTCTAATATGAGCTGTTGAAGGAGCAAGATTTAATGTTGATTACCTGGCACAGGCTGCGTCTAGATATTATTTGGTGATGAAGGACAAATATTTTCTGTGCTGGAATGAGCCGGATTCATTAGGATGGAGAATTGAGGCTCTGTTTAGAGAGACCTGAGGTCAAGAATCAATACAGCTTGTGTTTTAAGGCGCCATAGAATGAAATACTACCTGACGTGTAGCAATAGGGGGTTTCAGAGGTTGCATTTGCCACAAGGTGCCCTATGCCAGGGGTTCCAGCAGACCCACATGCCACAGAAGACAACAGGGGCATTATAGTAGGGCAGTTATACAGGGGCATTACAGATAGACGGATCTTTCTCTATATACAGGTCAATACCTCATTTTTACAGTATAGACAGATCCCACCCACTGGTTAGATCAATTTCCAGCACCGTGATGTCATACCTTATGGTATAAAGCGTGACATCATGGTGCTGGAAATGGATATAACCCGGGGTCGGGAGGAAAGGGGGTCAGTCTTGGTATATTACAGGGTTCCGGAGATTACAACTATCACAGACTCTCTGAATGACAACGATCTTGAAAAACAGTTGAGAATTATATATGGTCTATGTACTCCATACTGTAAATGATATTAATACCAGAAGTCAGCAAGAGGTTCAAGCTGAAGACTGAGCAACTTCATGCAGCACACAAAACTGTCAGGTCAATTAAGTTATACAAAAATAAAAGAACAATTTTATATGTAGCAGAGCTGAAGTTGTGATTTGTTCTTTGGTGCACAATAATAACTCACTGAGTTAAATGCAATGCCCACTTTTAGTACAATATTAAGTTTATATATAAATATAATCTAAATAGTTGAGTCACTTTAAACACACATGATATTACTTCTAGAATAATGACTCCACCAGCAGAATAGTGAGTGCAGCTCTGGAGTATAATACGGGATGTAACTCAGGATCAGTACAGGATAAGTAATGTAATGTATGTACACAGTGACTCCACCAGCAGAATAGTGAGTGCAGCTCTGAAGTATAATACAGGATGTAACTCACGTCAGTACAGGATAAGTAATGTAATGTATGTACACACTGACTCCACCAGCAGAATAGGGAGTGCAGCTCTGGAGTATAATACAGGATGTAACTCAGGATCAGTACAGGATAAGTAATCTATGTACACAGTGACTTCACCAGCAGAATAGCGAGTGCAGCTCTGAAGTATAATACAGGATGTAACTCAGGATCAGTACAGGATAAGTAATGTAATGTAAGTACACAGTGACTCCATCAGCAGAATAGTGAGTGCATCTCTGGAGTATAATACAGGATGTAACTCAGGATCAGTACAGGATAAGTAATGTAATGTACACAGTGACTCCATCAGCAGAATAGTGAGCGCAGCTCTGGAGTATAATACAGGATGTTACTCAGGATCAGTACAGGATAAGTAATGTAATGTATGTGTAATGAAGAGGTAGGGAGACAGACAGGTGAGCCCTAATCTACCCGCCACTCAGTCCCTGCCTAATTGTCCTAGGTGACGGCGTACAACTGGGCGACGGTCCCTACGCTCAATATGTGCACGACAGACAACCAGACAAGGGTACACAGAAGCTAAGGGAAATGGGGCAGTTGCCCACGGCAAGACCGTGAGCAACAAGAGTAGTGAACGAGCCGAGTCAAACCAGGAGTGTACGAGGTACCAAACGCAGAGCAGGAGCGTAGTCAGTAAAGCCAGGGTCAAAATGAAGCAAGGTCAATAATGATAGCAAGAGCAGCAGAGCCAGGAAACAGAAAAGAATCACAGGCAGAGACAAGCAGGAAATGAAGGTATAAATAGACCGAGGGTGGGAGCTAGAACCGTCTGGCCAGGCTGTGATAGGCTCTCCCACTCCTGAGCCTCCCAGCCTGAGTGATAGAAGAAGGAGTCACTCTATCAGACTTAGGAGCAGGTGCAGACTGATTAACCACGGGCGTCGACACAGAAGATGTGTGTAATGACGGGTAGGGAGGAAGACAGGTGAGCCCTAATCTACCCGCCACTCAGTCCCTGCCTACTTGCAACGGCCGTCCTAGGCGACGGCGTACAACTGGGCGACGGTCCCTACTCTACCTATGTGCACGACAGACAGACAAGGGTACAAAGAAGCTAAGGGAAAAGGGGCAGATGCCCACGGCAACACCGTGAGCCACAAGAGTAGTGAACGAGCAGAGTCAAACCAGGAGTGTACGAGGTACCAAACGCAGAGCAAGAGAGTAGTCTGTAAAGCCAGTGTCAATATGAAGCAGAGGACAAATAGTACAAGCAGCAGCAGCAGAGTCAGGAAACAAACAGAATCACAGGCAAAGGAGAAGCAGGAAATGAAGGTATAAATAGACAGAGGGCGGGAGCTATCTCCGTCTGGCCAGGCTGTGATAGGCTCTCCCACTCCTCAGCCTCCCAGCCTGAGTGGTAGAAGAAGGAGTCACTCTATCAGACTTAGGAGCAGGTACAGCCTGACTAACCACGGGCGTCGACACAGAAGCTGTGTCTGGCAGATCCTTTACACTGTGTCTGGCAGATCCTTTACAGTACCCCCCCTTTTATGAGGGGCCACTGGACCCTTTCTAGGTAGACCTGGCTTATTGGAGAACCGAAGATGGAACCTCCTGAGCAATACCCCAGCGTGAACATCCCGGGCGGGTACTCAAGTCCTCTCCTCAGGCCTGTATCCTCTTCAATGGACCAGGTACTGGAGGGAGTCTTGGACCATCCTGCTGTCCACAATCTTGGCAACCTCGAATTCTACCCCTTCAGGGGTGAGAACAGGGACCGGAGGTTTCCTCGAGGTAGCCAAGGACGGGGAGCAGCGTTTCAGGAGGGAGGCATGAAACACGTCGTGTATTCGAAAAGACAGGGGTAACTCCAGTTGGAAGGAGACAGGGTTAACCCCTTAAGGACGCAGCCTAGTTTGGGCCTTAAGGCTCAGAGCCCATTTTTCAAATCTGACATATTTCACTTTATGTGGTAATAACGTCGGAATGCTTAAACCTACCCAAGCGATTCTGAGATTGTTTTCTCGTGACACATTGGGCTTCATGTTCGTGGTAAAATTTGGTCGATATATTCAGTGTTTATTGGTGAAAAATTGCAAAATGTAGAGAAAATTTAGAAAAAATAGCATTTTTCAGAATTGAAATGCATCTGCTTGTAAAACAGACGGTTATACCACCCACAATAGTTACTAGTTCACATTTCCCATATGTCTACTTTAGATTGGCATCGTTTTTTGAACATTCTTTTATTTTTCTTGGACGTTACAAGGCTTAGAACATGAACAGCAATTTCTCATATTTTTAAGAAAATTTCAAAAGCCTTTTTTTTAAGGTACCTCTTGAGTTCTGAAGTGGCTTTGTGGGGCCTATGTTTTAGAAACCCTGATAAAACACCCCATTTTAAAAACTAGACCCCTCAAAGTATTCAAAACAGCAATTATAAAGTTTTTTAACCCTTCAGGCATTTCACAAGAATTAAAGCAAAGTGGAGGTGAAATTTGCAAATTTCATTTTTCTTGCTGAATTTCAATTTTATTCATTTTTTTTTCTGTAACACAGAAGGTTTTACCAGAGAAACACTACTAAATATGTATTGTCCAGATTCTGCAGTTTTTAGAAATGTCCCACATGTGGCCCTACTGCGCTCATGGACTAAAACACAAGCCCTAGAAGCAAAGAAGCACCTAGTGCATTTTGAGTCCTCTTTTTTATTAGAATATATTTTAGGCAGCATGCCAGGTTTGAAGAGGTGTTGAGGTGTCAAAACAGTAGGAATCCCCCAATAGTGACCCCATTTTGGAAACTACACCCCTCAAGGAATTCATTTAGGGTTGTTGTTACCATTTTGACCGCACAGTTTTTTCACAGCACGTATTTGAATTGGGCTCTGAAATGAAAAAAATGTCATTTTTTACAATAAAATGTCATTTGTGATCAAAATGTCTTATTTTCACAGGGAACAAAATACCCCTTTTTGTTGCCCAATTTGTCCTTAGTGTGGCAATACCCCATTTGTGGTGATAAACTGCCGTTTGGGCCCATGGGAGGGCTCAGAAGGAAAGGAGTGCTATATGTTTGTTGGAGTCCAGATTTTGCTGGATTGGTTTTCGGGTGCCATGTCGCATTTGCAGAGCCTCAGAGGTATCAAAGCAATGGAAACCCACCAAAAGTGACCCCATTTTGGAAACTACACCCCTCAAGGAATTCATTTATGGTTGTTGTTAGCATTTTGACCACACTGTTTTTTCACAGCACCTATTTCAATTGGGCTGTGACATTAAAAAAATGACATTTTTTCCAATAAGATGTAATTTTTTACCAAAATTTCTTATTTTCACAGGGAACAAAATACTCAATTTTGTTGCCCAATTTCTCCTGAGTGCATCAATACCCCATTTGTGGCAATAAACTGCCGTTTGGGCCCATGGGAGGCCTCAGAAGGGAAGGAGCGCTGTGTGTTCTTTGGAGTGCAGATTTTGCTGGTTTGGTTTTCGGGTGCCATGTCGCATTTGCAGAGCCCCAGAGGTATCAAAGCAATGGAAACCCACCAGAAGTGACCCCATTTTGGAAACTACACCCCTCAAGGAATTCATTTATGGGTAATGTGACCATTTAGACTCCATAGTTTCTTCACAGAACTTATTTGAATTGGGCTGGGAATTAAAAAAATATATATTTTTTCCAATAATATGTCATTTTAGCTCAAAAATTCTTATTTTCACAAGAAATAAAATACTCCATTTTGTTGCCCAATTTGTCCTGAGTGCGGCAATACCCCATTTGTGGTGATAAACTGCCGTTTGGGCCCATGGGAGGGCTCAGAAGGAAAGGAGCGCTGTGTGTTCTTTGGAGTACAGATTTTGCTGGTTTGGTTTTCGGGTGCCATGTCGCATTTGCAGAGCCCCAGAGGTATCAAAGCAATAGAAACCAACCACAAATGACCCCATTTTGGAAACTACACCCCTCAAGGAATTCATTTATGGGTGTTGTGACCATTTTGACCCCATAGTTTTTTCACAGAACTTATTTGAATTGGGCTGGGAATGAAAACAAAATAATTTTTTTCAAATAATATGTAGTTTTGGCTGAAAATTTCTTATTTTCACAAGAAACAAAATACCCCATTCTGTTGCGCAATTTGTTCTGAGTGCCGCAATACCCCATTTGTTGTGATAAACTGCCGTTTGGGCCCATGGGAGGGCTCAGAAGGAAAGGACCACCATTTGGCCTACTGGGGATTTTCTAGTGCGAAGTCATGTATGCAGAAGCCCCTGAGGTACCAGTACAGTTGAAACCCGCAAGAAGTGACCCCGTTTTAAAAACTACACCCTTAAGGCATTCATCTAGAGGTGTAGTGAGCATTTTGACCGGAGACATACAACCCATAAACTGTAATGTGGGTTCTCCCGGGTATGGCAATACCCTACATGTGGCTGTTATCAGCTGCCTGGGCACACAGCAGGGCCCAGAGGGGAAAGACGAGGGGGGATAAACTGTGTGGAGTGCATCAGGGTAAGTAAAATTGGGGTAAATTATAAACCAAGGGATGTATGATAAATTTTAAAACACTTTCATACAGAGCTCTGGTTATTCGGGACACGTGTCACATTGATATATTGTGTCCTCCCTTACCCCCTCTTATAGCAGACTTTGCACCTCTTTTGACTTTTTCCCTTCTTGCCAGTTTGGGGAACTTCTCCTGGAAAGTGTTGCCGCCCTGGTACGATGCGTGTGGGCTCGCTTCCAGAAGTACTGGGTGCCCCCCCTTCTTGGTCCCTAAAGATTAGGTTCTTGATAATCACCTCTTGAAATTCCAGGAAAGTTCCCGTCTGGCCTGCACATCGACGTAGCATGTACGCATTGTACAATGCCATCTGTATGATGTGCCCGGCCAGCTTCTTATACCACACCGCATGGCGCTGTAGGGCTTCAGGGCTTGATCTTACAAGTCCATCCCTCCCATGTACCTATTGTAGTCCAGGATGCAGTCTGCTTTGGGGGTGGCCTTTCCTTCATATATCCTAAACCTGTAGGTATACCCTGATGCACTCTCACAGCTTATACATCTTCACGCCATACCTTGCCCTCTTACCCGGCAGGTACTCGCGGAATTGAACCCTCCCTTTAAAATGTACCAGGGACTCATCAATAGAAATACACGTCTCGGGGGTGAATGCAGGTTCCAGTTCAGTTCTGAAGTTGCTTTGAGGGGCCCATATATTAGAAACCCCTATCAAATACCCCATTTTAGAAACTAGACCCCTCAAAGTATTCACAACAGCATTTAGAAAGTTTATGAACCCTTTAGGTGTTTCACAAAAATTTAGAGCAAAGTAGAGGTGAAATTTACATTTTTTTTTTGTCAGAAAATCCTCTTTATACCATTTTTTTTATAACACAAAAGGATGTATCAGAGAAACGCAACTCAATACTTATTGCCCAGATTCTGCAATTTTGAGAAATATCCCACATGTGGCCCTCGTGCGGTAATGGACTGAAGCACCGGCCTCCGAAGCAAAGGAGGACCTAGCGGATTTTGAAGCCTCTTTTTTATTAGGCACCATGTCCGGTTTGAAGAGGTCTTGTGGTGCCAAAACATTGGGAACCCCCCAAAAGTGACCCCAATTTGGAAACTAGACCCCTTGAGGAATCCATTGTAGTTTTCTTGGGGTGCATGCGGCTTTTTGATCAGTTTTTATTCTATTTTTAGGTGGCGTGGTGACTAAAAAACAGCAATTGTACGATTGTTTTTTTTTCTTTTTTTTTTTACAGCGTTCACCGTGCGCTATAAATGACACATTCACTTTATTCTGCGGGGCGATACGATTACGTCGATACCAGATGTTTATAGTTTTTTTTTATGTCTTATGGCGTTTGCACAATAAAATACGTTTTGTAAACAATCACTCACTTTTTGTGTTACCTTATTCTAAGAGCCAGAACTTTTTTATTTTTCCATCAATAAAGCCGTGCAAGGACTTATTTTTTGCGTAACGAACTTTAGTTTCCATCAGCACCATTTTTAGGTACATGCGACTTTTTGATCTCTTTTTATTCCATTTTTTGGGAGGTGAAGTGACCAAAGAATTGTGATTGTGGTTCGGTTTATTATTATTTTATTTTACGGCGTTCACCGTGCGGGATAAATAACGGAATAATTTTGTAGTTCAGGCCGTTACGGACGCGGCGATACCAATTATGTATAGTTTATTTGTTTGTTTATATATTTTTATTAATAATAAAGGACTGATAAGGGAAAAAGGGGGATTTTTACTTTTAATACTTTTAAATCTTTTATTTTCTTATTTTTACACACCTTTTTTTAACTTTTTTTTTACTTTATTACTTTGTCCCACTAGGGGACATGAGGGCAGGAGGCTCTGATCGCTATTCTAATACACTGCACTACATGCGTAGTGCAGTGTATTAGAACTGTCAGCTACTCACTGACAGCAAGCATAGTGGGTCCTGACGTTGTCAGGACCCACTAGGCTTCCGTCTATGGCATAGCCGGACGCCATTGTTTGGTGTCCGGTTGCCATAGTCACCATCGCCGGCCGCTGTCGCGTAGCAGGCCGGCGATGGCAGCTTAACCCCTAAAAAGCCGCGATCTCTATAGAACGCGGCTTTTAAGGGGTTAATCAGCGGGGACACAGCGATCGGTCCCCGCTGTAGGAGCTGTGACAGCTGCTGAACAAGACAGCAGCGTCACAGCTCCTGTATGTGTCGGGAGGACGGCCGAAACGGCCGTTACTCCCGTGACGTACTATTACGGCATGGAGCGCGAACGATACAGCTGCCATGACGTAATAGTACGTCAAGGAGCGGGAAGGGGTTAAGGACCTCAATGACCTTGTACGGCCCTATATACCGGGGAGCAAATTTTTTGGACGGGACTTTAAGGCGCAAATTTTTTGAAGACAGCCACACCAGATCCCCGACCACAAACAAGGGGTTAGCAGAACGTCTTCTATCTGCCTGAGTCTTTTGTATGCTCTGGGACGCCTCTAGGTTCTTCTGAACCTGGGCCCAGACTGTGCACAGTTCCCGATGAACGACATCTACCTCGGGATTGCTGGAACCACCAGGTGAAACGGAGGAGAACCGTGGATTAAACCCAAGATTACAGAAAAAGGGGGAGACCCCTGACGAGTTACTGACCCGGTTATTAATGGAAAATTCAGCGAGCTAGAACCGTCTGGCCAGGCTGTGATAGGTTCTCCCACTCCTGAGCCTACCAGCCTGAGTGGTAGCAGATCGAGTCACTCTATCAGACTTAGGAGCAGGTGCAGACTGATTAACCACGGGCGTCGACACAGAAGCTGTGTCTGGCAGATCCTTTACAGTATGTACACAGTGACTCCACCAGCAGAATAGCGAGTGCAGCTCTGGAGTATAATACAGGATATAACTCAGGATCAGTACAGGATAAGTAATGTAGGAACACAGTGACTCCACCAGCAGAATAGTGAGTGCAGCTCTGGAGTATAATACAGGATGTTACTCAGGATCAGTACAGGATAAGTAATGTAATGTATGTATACAGTGACTCCAACAGCAGAATAGTGAGTGCAGCACTGAAGTATAATACAGGATGTAACTCAGGATCAGTACAGGATAAGTAGTGCAATGTACGTACACAGTGACTCCATCAGCAGAATAGTGAGTGCAGCTCTGGAGTATAAGACAGGATATAACTCAGGATCAGTACAGGATAAGTAATGTAATGTATGTACACAGTGACTCCACCAACAGAATAGTGAGTGCAGCTCTGGAGTATAAAACAGGATATAACTCAGGATCAGTACAGGATAAGTAATATAATGTATGTACACAGTGACTCCACCAGCAGAATAGTGAGTACAGCTCTGGAGTATAATACAGTCTGTAACTCAGGTTCAGTACAGGATAAGTAATGTAATGTATGTACACAGTGACTCCACCAGCAGAATAGTGAGTGCAGCTCTGGAGTATAATACAGGATGTAACTCAGGATCAGTACAGGATAAGTAATGTAATGTATGTACACAGTGACTCCACCAGCAGAATAGTGAGTGCAGCTCTGGAGTGTAATACAGGATATAACTCAGGATCAGTACAGGAGAAGTAATGTAATGTATGTACACAGTGACTCCACCAGCAGAATAGTGAGTGCAGCTCTGGAGTGTAATACAGGATATAACTCAGGATCAGTACAGGAGAAGTAATGTAATGTATGTACACCCTGTAATAACACACAGAGGCGTAGCTATAGCAGGTGAAGCGGTAGCAGCCGCGCCCGCACCCTGGTACCTGAGGGGGCGCTTAGGCCTTCTGCCACATAATAAGTCACCAGTATTAGAAATGTGACATGGTAGATGGAGGCTCCGCCATTACAGATTTTGCATTGGGACCAAGGAGCTCTAATATACGTCTCTGATAACATGGCACAAAAATGGTCCGCTTTATTATGGTGGCCATTGAAAACTTTATCAGGTGGGCAGATGTGGTTGGGGCAAGATGGTGAAGTTTTGCAGATGGTAGTAGATCCGGACCTATTGCCCCTTTTCCACCTGTTTTAAAACGCCCTTTTATGTTTCACAGGTTTCACAGGGGACAAAAAAAGAGAATGGTCTTTCTGGTTTGTCTGTTTAGAACGAGGCAGATGACGAAGATTGTCCCATTATAGAACAATAAGGTGACAGCAGAGCTGGAGGTATTCACTGTCCGCTATGAATGGTGTGTGATGTGGAGCAGGACACTGGTGACGTCTGCTGACTCATCTAATAACCAGTCCCATTCACCACAAGTAAAACATTCAGACCAGCGCACCACAAATTATTGTCACTGCGAAGAAAAGTCCAAGCTAAAGAAACACTGCGTGCCAGCCCCGCCACCTGCGCCAAAATATGGAAACGCAACATGATAGTCATCGTCATCGCAGCTGCTAAACTAAGAATATTAGAAATTCCCTTATATCAAATTATCAGCAATCTGAGAAACATAGAAAATCAATAAAGAATGAGAAAGTATCACACAAGATTAGATACTTCAACTCAGAAGATAATATCACACATGATATTATGATATTAGATACATTGGCTTATCAGACAGCATCACACATGATAGGATTAGATACACTGGCTCAGCAGACAGTATCACACATGATAGGATTAGATACAAAGCTCAGCATACTCTATCCCACATCATAGGATTAGATACACAGCTCAGCAGACAGTATCACACATGATATTATGATATTAGATACAGCAGCTCAGCAGACAGTATCACACATGATAGGATTAGATACACTGGCTCAGCAGACAGTATCACACATGATAGGATTAGATACAAAGCTCAGCATACTCTATCCCACATCATAGGATTAGATACACAGCTCAGCAGACAGTATCACACATGATAGGATTAGATACACAGCTCAGCAGACAGTATCACACATGATAGGATTAGATACAGCAGCTCAGCAGACAGTATTACACATGATAGGATTAGATACACCAGCTCATCAGACAGTATCACACATGATAGGATTAGATACGACTTCGTAGCACAGTATTGCACTTTTTAGGCTTAGATACACCAACTCAACAGACAGTATCATGAATGATAAGCTTAGATACATCAGAACAGCATGCAGCATCACACATAATAGGTTGGCTTAGTAGACTGTCACACATGAAAGGATTAGATACACCAGCTCAGCTGATAGTATCACACATAATAGGATTAGATACACAGCTCAGCAGACGGTATCACACATGATAGGATTAGATACAGGGGCTCAGCAGACAGTATCACACATGATAGGATTAGATACACTGGCTCGGCAGACAGGATCACACATGATAGGATTAGATATACACTCAGCAGACAGTATCACACATGATAGGATTAGATACACAGCTCTGCAGACAGTATCACACATGATAGGATTAGAAACAGAGGCTCCGCTGACAGTACCACACGATAGGATTAGATACACAGTTCAGCAGGCAGTATCACACATGATAGGATTAGATACACACCTCGGCAGACAGTATCACACATGATAGGATTAGGGTCAGTGGCGGACACAGACTGCAAAAGGCCCCTGTGCAGATAATGTGCCAGGGCCCCCCCCCCCCCCACCCCGCAAACTTCTCATGGCCGACGGTCCGCTTTCAGCTGCATCGCTGGGTCTCCTAAGTGACCCAACAATGCAGCACTAGCAGCCGGGGCGTCACTAAGGCTGGGTTCACACACACACTATTTACGGACGTAATTTGGGCGTTTTAGCATTGAATTACATCCGAAAATGCGGCTCAAAAGCGTCGGAAAACATCTGCCCATTCATTTGAATGGGTCTTACGATGTTCTGTGCCGATGGTCATTTTTTTTTACGCGCCGCTGTCGAAAGGCGGCGCGTAAAAAACTGCCTGTCACTTCTTCAGATGTAAATGGAGCCGTTTTCCATGGACTCCATGGAAAACCAGCTTCAATTACTTCCGTAATGGACGCAGCAAAAGACGCCTGCACATGCCATTACGGCTGAAATTACGGTGCTGTTTTCTCCTGAAAACAGCACAGTAATTTCAGCCGTAACAGACGCTGCCGTGTGAACATACCCTCAGGGCTTAAAATGTCCGGGAAATAGCCCCAATACATATGTGTCCGCCCCAAAAAAAAGTGTGTGTATAGGAGACAGCATAGCATATCTATAGCACTACGACCCTATAAACTATGGATAGGATTAGATACAGTGGCTGAGCAGACAGTATCACACATGATAGGATTAGATACAGTGGCTCAGAAGGCAGTATCACACATGATAGGATTAGATACACAGCTCAGCAGACAGTACCACACATGATAGGATTAGATACAGTGGCTCAGCAGACAGTATCACACATGATAGGATTAGATACAGTGGCTCAGCAGACAGTACCACACATTATAGGATTAGATACAGTGGCTCAGCAGACAGTATCACACATGATAGGATTAGATACAGTGGCTCAGCAGACAGTATCACACATGATCGGATTAGATATAGGGCCCAGCACAGTATCATACATGATTGGATTAGATACACAGCTCAGCAGACTGTATCACACATGATAGGATTAGATACAGGGCCCAGCTCGCTGACATTGCGGCTCCAGCGCTGGACCCAGGAAAGGTAAGAATAATAATTTTGCTTCTTTATGTGTTACTGATTATTTTTGTGTGTTTGTGTTTTTTTTACAGGTTCGGTTGTTGGACTTCGGATACGAGGACTTCAATGACGGCGTTTTTTTTATTCTCAATAAAATGGTTAATGAGGGTTGTGTTTTTATTTCAATAAAAAAAATTTCTATGTGCTTGTATCTTTTTAAACTTTATTATCACCGCCTTAGTAATGGCCGCTGGCTGATTGACAACCTCCATTACTAAGGCGAGGCTTAATGTTAGCCGGTGCAGAGTCTACACTAACCCCCATTATTACCCCGGTACCCACCGCCACCAGGGGTACTGGGAAGAGCCGGGTACAAACCAGTACCCGACCAGCTGTAGTGACGGGCAGGCACCGGGGTGGCCGCAGGCTGGTAGTATTAGGCTGGGGAAGGCCAAAAACAGTGGCCCTTCCCACCCTTGTAATGCTGCCTGCTGCTGCTGTGTTGTATCTGGCTGGTTATGAAAATTGGGGGGGACCCGACATCGTTCTTTCCAATTATTTTTTAAATGACGTGGCGTCCCCCCCATTTTCATAACCAGCCAGATACAATAAAGCAGCAGCAGCCTAGCATCACCAGGGTAGGAAGGGCCACTGTATCTGGCCTTTCCCCTCCTGATAATACCAGCCTGCGGCCACCCCAGTGGCCGACCATCACTACAGATGGTCAGGTACTGGATCGTACCCGGCTCTTCCCAGCACCCCTGGTGGCGGTGGGTACCGGGGTAATAAAGGGGGTTAGTGTTAGCCTCTGCACCGGCTAACACTAAGCCCTGCCTTAGCAATGGATGCTGTCAATCAGCCGGCGGCCATTACTAAGGCGGTAGTAATATAGTTTAAAAAAAACCACAAAGACATAGAAAAAATATTTTATTGAAATAAAAAAAAAAAACACAACCCTCATTAACCATTTTATTAATAAAAAAAAAAAGCTGTCATCGAAGTAGTCCTGGAATCCGCCGTAGTCCAACGACCGAACCTGTAAGAAAACACACAAAAAATGATTAGTAACACATGTGTTAGGGTATGTGCACACACACTAATTACGTCCGGAATTGACGGACGTATTTCGGCCGCAAGTACCGGACCGAACACACTGCAGGGAGCCGGGCTCCTAGCATCATAGTTATGTACGACGCTAGGAGTCCCTGCCTCACTGCAGGACAACTGTCCCGTACTGAAAACATGATTACAGTACAGGACAGTTGTCCCACAGCGAGGCAGGGACTCCTAGCGTCGTACATAAGTACGACGCTAGGAGCCCGGCTCCCTGCAGTGTGTTCGGTCCGGTACTTGCGGCCGAAATACATCCGTCACTTACGGACGTAATTAGTGTCTGTGCACATACCCTAAGGCTTAGATACAGGGCCCATGTGTGATACTGTCTGTGGGACCCTGTATCTAAGCCTACCACAAGGTAGGCTTAGATACAGGGTCCAGCAGACAGTAATCTTATACAGTATAAGATTACTGTGTGCTGGGGCCCTGTATCTAAACCTACAGTGTGGTAGGCTTAGATACAGGGCCCAGCAGACAGGATCACGCATGGGCCATGTATCTAAGCCTACCATGTGATTGGCTTAGATACAGGGCCCAGCAGACAGCATCACACAATCTGTGATCCTGTCTCATGGGCCCCCTAAGCCTGCTACATCGTAGGCTTAGGGGTTGTGCAGTCCCTAAACATTGATGGCCTATCCTCAGGATAGGCCATCAATAGCTGATGTGTCGCCCGGGACCCGCAAATCAGCTGTTTTGAAGGGGCCGCAGCACTCGTACGAGAGCTGCTTCCCCTTCATTTCACTACTCGCCCACACTGTGAATCGCCGAAACCGATTCACAGTGTGACCGGAATGAAGTGACAGGAATGAAGGGGAGCAGCTCTCGTACGAGTGCTGCGGCCCCTTCAAAACAGCTGATTGGCGGGTCCCAGGAGTCGGACCCCGCCAGTCAGGGCTATCTTACCTTCCTCTTCGGCCGCGGCGGGAGTTCTGTAGTCTCGATGCTGTGCGCGGCGGCATAGCGCTGTGACGTCATGCGCTGCGCACAGCGCCTGACGTCAGGACCTCCGCTGCGATCCGGAACCAGGAAGGTAAGTAAAGTATGTTACTATAGTAACAGGGGCCCGCGGCCCGAGTTACTATAGTAACTTTTTATTGATGTGGTGCGGGGGGCCGTGGGCCCCCCTGGCTTCGGGGCCCGGTCGCAATTGCGACCGCTGCGACCCCTATAGCTACGCCAGTGGTCCACGGGCCTCTGTCTCAGTCCTCAGCATCGCGCAGCTGAGAACTGAGTCGGCCAGCAGAGGAACGGGCCCCCTTCCCACGCGGGGCCCTTGTGCAGCTGCACCGGCTGCACATGCGGTATGTCCGCCCCTGATTAGGGTATGTGCACACGATGAGAGGCTTTTACGGCTGAAATGACAGACTGTTTTCAGGAGAAAACAGCTGCCTCGTTTCAGCCGTAAAAGCTCCTCCTTGTATTTTGCGAGGCGTCTGTGACGCTCGTAAATCTTGAGCTGCTCTTCATTGAGTTCAATGAAGAACGGCTCAAATTACGTTGCAAAGAAGTGCCCTGCATATAATGTATATAAGTGTCCCGCATATAATGTATAGAAGTGTCCCGCATATAATGTATATAAGTGTCCTGCATATAATGTATATAAGTGTCCCGCATATAATGTATATAAGTGTCCTGCATATAATGTATATAAGTGTCCCGCATATAATGTATATAAGTGTCCCGCATATAATGTATAGAAGTGTCCCGCATATAATGTATATAAGTGTCCTGCATATAATGTATAGAAGTGTCCCGCATATAATGTATAGAAGTGTCCTGCATATAATGTATAGAAGTGTCCTGCATATAATGTATATAAGTGTCCTGCATATAATGTATATAAGTGTCCCGCACATAATGTATATAAGTGTCCCGCATATAATGTATATAAGTGCCCTGCATATAATGTATATAAGTGTCCCGCATATAATGTATATAAGTGTCCTGCATATAATGTATAGAAGTGTCCTGCATATAATGTATAGAAGTGTCCCGCATATAATGTATATAAGTGTCCCGCATATAATGTATATAAGTGTCCCGCATATAATGTATAGAAGTGTCCCGCATATAATGTATATAAGTGTCCTGCATATAATGTATAGAAGTGTCCTGCATATAATGTATAGAAGTGTCCCGCATATAATGTATATAAGTGTCCCGCATATAATGTATATAAGTGTCCCGCATATAATGTATATAAGTGTCCCGCATATAATGTATATAAGTGTCCTGCATATAATGTATATAAGTGTCCCGCATATAATGTATATAAGTGTCCCGCATATAATGTATATAAGTGTCCTGCATATAATGTATATAAGTGTCCTGCATATAATGTATATAAGTGTCCCGCATATAATGTATATAAGTGTCCCGCATATAATGTATATAAGTGTCCTGCATATAATGTATATAAGTGTCCCGCATATAATGTATATAAGTGTCCCGCATATAATGTATATAAGTGTCCCGCATATAATGTATATAAGTGTCCCGCATATAATGTATATAAGTGTCCCGCATATAATGTATATAAGTGTCCTGCATATAATGTATATAAGTGTCCTGCATATAATGTATAGAAGTGTCCCGCATATAATGTATAGAAGTGTCCCGCATATAATGTATAGAAGTGTCCCGCATATAATGTATATAAGTGTCCTGCATATAATGTATATAAGTGCCCTGCACTTCTTTTGACGAGGCTGTATTTTTACGCGTCGTCGTTTGACAGCTGTCAAACGACGACGCGTAAATGACAGGTTGTCTGCACAGTACGTCGGCAAACCCATTCAAATGAATGGGCAGATGTTTGCCGACGTATTGTAGCCCGATTTTCAGACGTAAGACGAGGCATAATACACCTCGTTTACGTCTGAAAATAGGTCGTGTGAACCCAGCCTGAGATACACTGGCTCAGCAGACTGTATAATAATGATAGTCTTAGATACACCGGCTCAGAAGACATGAATACACATTAGAGGCTTAGATACACGGCTCAGTGGTCAGTATCACACATGATGGGCTTAGATACACCAGCAGTACAATATTATAGAAGTACTTGTGTATAAATGAATCTTTACATAATGACTGAGAGCTTCCTGCTGTGACGCTGGGGACGTGACGCTGTACATTGCGGTTATGCCTGGTCTTTGTAGTAGACATGGGCTGTGGTTTTATCAAAGTGCACCCTAATATCGTGTCTCCAGGACATAGCGGATCCTCTGCTGCGGTAGAAAAAAGGAGCTTCACGTTGTGTAAGTATTTAATGCGAATTTCATTTTATTTATTTTTTACAAGCAAATTAGGGTAATGGGATGAACACAGCAGAAAATCACTACGGCGCCTCCCCTGGCGCTGGGCAATGCCCACTATCCTGCTTGTTAATACTGCGGCGCGGAGAAGCTGAACCCTGTACAGATCCATAATGCCAATGGCAGAGGGTGACAGCGCCAATCTGAGTCTTGTGCCCTCTCAAGCTTCCTCTCTACTATTTACACCAAGACATGGAGTTATAAAAGGTGTCTCTATGTAGAATAAAATTAACCCTTCTCCCTTGCAAGATGCCACGAAATGGGCGTGGCTTAAAGGAATTGTCCACTTTTGTATAAGCCCTTTTTAAAGTATAGGGACAACTGTGTAACCCCAACCAAGTGGAAGTTTATTTATCACAAACCTATCTTTGCTTTCATGGTAACTTTAACACTGGCAATCTCCGATTTATTTCAGGCCCAGACATCCTACAGACTGTTCTCATGTACACTTCACCACGAGTATAAAGAGCAGCCCTGGCATCTCTGCCTTACATGGACACATTCATTCCGTTCCCCCAGTAATGGGATCCCCCTATGATCAGCTAGTCAAGATGGGACCTGCATAATAAAAAGGGTGATAAAATAAAACCACAATGGTGGGTAGTTGAGGATGTCATAGGTTCATGTCTGTAGAGAAGAGCCGCACCACGGGACCACGGGACCACGGGACCACGGGACCACGGGACCACGGGACCACGGGACCACAGCAGAAGACGAGGAGATCATAACACAAAAAGCAAGACAACCTTGGCTTTCCTGGTCTATGACGTCATCATGATCGAAGAAAGATTGAGAGTTGTTGTAATTATACTCGAGATCTAAACGGCCGAACGTCAACTATCGATTTCTCCATACACGCTCTTATCGGCCGAGCGTGCATGTGTTTGCCATGGGGGATAAGCAGCTGCCAGACTCCTCTGACAGAAGGGTCAGGACACTCATACACATTAGATGGTCGGTCGATTCCATTGCAATCGACGGGTTCTGTGGAATTTTAACTTATGTGTATTGTGACCCTTAGGCCAAATGCACACGATGCGTATTAATCCACAGCCTGACACAGTACCAGCAAAACAAATGAGATTCCAAATAATCTCATCTATACGTTGCAGAATTTGACTTGCGGTGTGCATTTTAAAATCCGCAGCATGTCCATTTATGTTGCGTTTCCGCTTGCGAATTGTATCTGGCAAGTTTTTAAAAAATGCACCAAAATCCGCAGCATAAAATCGCAACTATTTCCGTATAAAAATGTAAAAAACGCATAAAAAAACGCATTTTCTGCACCAAATCACACAACGTGTGGATTTAGCCACCAGAGGTCAACACAGGTAATTCCGCAGGTAAAATCTGCACCTAATAGTTTGTTTTTTTATGTGTTTTTAGGTGCATTTTTAACATTTTTAGGGGCGTTTTTTTTATGTTGCAGATTTTGGTGTCATTTTTTTTTATAAACCCAGATACAATTCGCAAACGGAAACGCAAGATAAATGGACATGCTGCGGATTTTTAAAAATATGCACCGCAGGTTAATTTAAGTAAAATTCTGCAATGTGTAGATGAGATTACATTTAATCTCATTTACTTTGCTGGTACTGGATTACTGTATTACGCTGCGGATTTGTCGCGGCAAATCCTCATGTATTGCGCATCGTGTGCATTTGGCCCTGGAGTTGTACTCTAAGAAGGGCAAGGGCTAGATTTGGGAGAAAAATAAACAGGCATGCGGGATACTTTGTTCCTGCAAGAGGTAGGCAGCGGCTTATTCCACTCTTGCCAATGCCCACACATGCGCGCTCAGTCGAGCATGCACGTGTATGGGGGGGGGGGGGGAGTCAGAAAGAGCGTTCAGCTGACAGCTATCTAAAGCGCATGGCCAGATTTACTCTTGGTAAGGCCTGATGCACACGACGTAAGGAGTTTTACGGTCTGCAAATATAGATCCGCAAATACGGCTGCCCATAGAAGTCTATGGGGAGTCCGTGCCACGATTGTGGACAAAAATAGGATATGTTCTATATTTTGCGGATCATTTCTACGGCCCGGTGACACATATGTATATACATATATATATATATATATATATATATATATATGGAAGGGTGTGCATGGCTTATGGAAATGAATGGGTCCTGAATTTATCCGTAATTACCTGATCCGTAATTATGGGTATAAACTATGGTCGTGTGCATGAGGCCTGAGACATAATGATGAATAATGAAAACCAGATACGGAGCCGTGGGCATAGTTGAACTTTTTTCTAACTTTTTCTAACTTGTTGTATACGTTTTGCTGACATCTTGTTCTAGGGTCAGATCACAGAGAACGTGGGTGGGTGAAGTTTCGTTCGCACGTACGCGCTGAAGAGTACGTCCAGTGTCCGGATGCAACTCCTTCTGCCCCGGCCTCATTGACGCGTTGGTGGAGGGCCGATGATTGGCTTTCTGGCAGGAATTCCGCTCTTCTGTGAAGAATATAAAATGTTCCTTGGTCTCGGCGGCAGGTTTCAGGGCTGAAGTCATAAAAGGCAGAAGAAAATAAAGTCTTTGTTTCACCCATATAGCACCTGCACCAAGAAAAACTTATTATGGTGTCAAGAGGGAATGTGGACGAGGAGACGGATGAAACGGGCTGTTTGTCCGAGAATGTTTCCGGAGTAACCAATCATATTAGATCTTATTTTCCTGATGCCAAATAGACGGAACCTGCATCTGTATGGCCTAAGGTAGGTTAAGCTGGATTTCCATGTTAACATCCCCCAATGCAATTGCGGGGGGGGGGGGGGGGTTAAGTCATTCTCATCAGTGTCAGCTGTATTTAACATTAGCTATGATCAATGACTCCAGGTTATCTGCATGGTCTATTGGAGTATAACGTAGTCTGAAATCCCTCTACTGTCTCATCAGCGGCTCAGACTTCCCTTAAAAAATTAAAAAGTCATAGCCGTTTAACTAACGCGTGCTAAAAATGGCTAAACAGTGTCTGGTCCTGAAGGCTCAAAATAGCCCGGTCCTGAACTGGTTAATAATTGGGGTGTCTTTCAGATAAATACTTATCAGGATATCAAGCTGAGATTACTGGGATGGGAACCGGGAAAATTGTCTCCGTTGAGATCACTCAAAGACCAATTGAGACAAGGGCGTAGCCTGGGGGAGGGGCTGGTGGAGCTCCAGGTGCTCAGTGCCAGAGGGGGGCACCAACAAGCCAATCGGCCTTGGCCAATGTAGTTATATACCGGGCTAGGGCAGCGAACTGAAACTTTGCCCCTGGTAAAGCAAAACCTAGCTACCATTCTTAGTGGAGGAAAGCATTAGTGGCATATGTACCCATGGAACTATAACCACCCAGTGTTGTGGCATCTAAAATCAATCCAAAATGACGATAAACAGGAAAAAAGACCCACTGCCCAATCCATCCAGATTGTGACAACTATTCTCCTGTTCATAAAAGTGAACATAAAGTTGTCAAATCTCCGCCTTCTTAAAGGGGCTCTCCAGGAATATCCAGATAAGGCTTCTGTCTTGTTTATATATTTCCGGAGGAATAGATCTTTTGGAGAGAACCAACAACTGTGTTTTTTAGAGACTGAACTCCAAGAAATGTCCCAGACTGTGGAGCGTTGAGCCGACGGGGTTGGGGGGTCTACTGTTACATGTTACACTGCATGTTGTTTCAGTCCTGGGGTGGTCCTGAGCGAGTAATGCACTCCACAGTCCAAACAAAGTCATTAAGAGAGCGGCCGCCTAGGTTACCCCGGTAAGACCACTGACATCTGACACAAAATGGGAAGTTTAAGAATGTCAGGAATTGTGTGACTGAAGAGTGAGATTTATTATAGATTATCTCTGGATGGAGAACATTGTTAGCTGCAAGTGGCACATTTCTCTGGAGATTAGTGCCGGGTAAAGCCTCGATTTATTGTACAATGACACTCAGGGGGCAGAGAATTATGTTACCTGCATTGTGGATTTCCGTGCCAAGTAAACAAAACTCACAAAATCCTATACTTTATGTGTCTGCTGCCAGGTATACAAGGAAGATACTGGAATCACATGTGTGGTAGCAACATAGGGACTTAATGTACCAAACAGGCTACGATGGGGCCCTTGGAGGGAGAGGGCCCGGTTATGGTTGGTCCATTCTCTCTAGGCGCTGGCAAACAAGGGTAGAGCACGAAGGTCATATAAAGGAGAGAGGTCCTCGGCCACAATAAATTAGCCCCCTTGGCATATGCTCCCGTAGAATACTGCAATTCAGTGTCCAAAAAAATTCCGGCATCCAAAATCTAAACATGAGGGGTTAATGTCCCTGGTGGTCTAAGTGAAAGATTACATGGGGCTTGGGCAATTGCCCAGTACTGCCACCCCGTAAAACCAGCCCTGAAACAGGGACTAAGCACCGCTGTCCTGGTTGGCAATACCAAGCACCATAAGGAGGGGGGGGGTACTCTGATCTTTGGTATGAGCACCCACACACTTGGTGTTCAGGATAATGACACACTGACACTTGGGGTACAGGATAATGACTCACTGACACTTGGGGTACAGGATAATGACATACTAACACTTGGGGTACAGGATAATGAGACCCTGACACTTGGGGGACAGGATAATGATACGCTGACACTTGGGGTGCCGGATAATGATACACTGACACTTGGGGGACAGGATGACACACGGACACTTGGGGTACAGGATAATGACACACTGACACTTGGGGTACAGGACAATGACACAATGACACTTGGGGTACAGGATAATGACACACTGACACTTGGGGTACGGGATATTGGCAGAGTGGGGTGGGCAGGGGTAGCAGGACTCCAGAACTAAGAACTTTCTAGAATCGTTCATATAATCATTCATATAAAGTAAGTACACCCCAAGCTGGGCGGCTCCACCTCTGTGGCACACATGACATACAGGAGTAGATGAATGGTATAAGCGCTGGTGTATGGGGATATTATAAGTCGCTGCATTCCTTCACAGTGCTGGGGATATATCTTGCAGGCAGTGATAAGACTCTTGATTTATGTAGGAATGTGTTCAGCTTCAGGTGGTATTTATATTTGGTAAGGTTCCTGATCATGTGACTACGCTCTTGCATGCTGGGTAATGATTATGTAATGTGACATATGGTGGACCTGCACCTCCACATAACTATACGGGTCGTTATCCTCCAGTCCTCATCTGAGCTCCATTGACTAAATCCTTGAATAATAATTTTTTTAAAAACCTTCTAATATACTTTGTTTCAATTCCTCACCATTGTCAAGATTGTGGCTTGCTGTCAGTGAATAGAAATACTGTCCTGTAAAATATCCAGGCTGATACATTATACCTCACTGATACATTGTAGCAAAATATCAGGAGAAGATTGCTGCTGTGCTTAGCTCACAGAGGATTGTCTAGACCGGCTATAATTGTAACAAAGGAAAAAGAAAGGAGAGACCCTCCTATTATTTTTTTTTGGGGAATATCAGTTCTTGCCCAGGTGTACACCACCAGTGTAAATCACGAAAGGTTGGGTAAGGGAGAAGAAGGAAAAGGGGAGCAAGACTGTTATTATATTTGTGACAATATCTGAACATAAATGACCTAGATACCTTTTAGGTAATTTTCCATAGCAATTAAAGGGGACATTGCATTGGAATTTCTTTCCCTACTAAATTGTCGGTATCAACATTAATAATTGAAGGCGACCTCAACACAAATATAATAACAGTCTTGCCCCCCTTTTCCTTCTCCCTTACCCAACCTTTTATAATTGTAACAAACCCTCAGCTGTGAGAATTAGGTCAGTATGGGGTTTTCAGCCTCTATCAACATGCAGAGATCGTGGAAATTGTGAGAATTAAAAACACAAGGGCACACATTTACTAATGAGATCTAGTAATTAGAAAGCGTAAACTTATAAAACTTATAAACTCATAAAATTTGCAAGACCTGTTAGACATTTTTCTCTTCCTTATAACACTTTTGATTTGGCTTATAATGTTCTTTGTCGTATTTTTGGCGCACCCTTTTCGGCACGGCACGCGCCTTCCCTTTTCGTAACACTTTTAAAAAGTTTCTAGTGAGGTGCAAACAATACAATTATTGGAGGGTCTGCAGTGTAGTGGGAGGATACAGGCTTCCAGAGTCAAATCCTAGTCGTCCCCTCATCCCTCCAAGTTCTGCATTCTGATGTCCCCTGTAACATTGAAAGCCTGCTGCTACCCCTAATACAGTGCCTGCTGCTACCCCTAATACAGTGCCTGCTGCTACCCCTAATACAGTGCCAGCTGCTACCCCTATACAGTGCCTGCTGCTACCCCTGATACAGTGCCTGCTGCTACCCCTAATACAGTGCCTGCTGTTACCCCTAATACAGTGCCTGCTGCTACCCCTATACAGTGCCTGCTGCTACCCCTGATACAGTGCCTGCTGCTACCCCTAATACAGTGCCTGCTGCTACCCCTATAAAGTGCCTGCTGCTACCCCTAATACAGTGCCAGCTGCTACCCCTATACAGTGCCTGCTGCTACCCCTGATACAGTGCCTGCTGCTACCCCTAATACAGTGCAAGCTGCTACCCCTAATACAGTGCCTGCTGCTACCCCTAATACAGTGCCTGCTGCTACCCCTAATACAGTGCCTGCTGCTACCCCTAATACAGTGCCAGCTGCTACCCCTATACAGTGCCTGCTGCTACCCCTGATACAGTGCCTGCTGCTACCCCTAATACAGTGCCTGCTGTTAACCCTAATACAGTGCCTGCTGCTACCCCTATACAGTGCCTGCTGCTACCCCTGATACAGTGCCTGCTGCTACCCCTAATACAGTGCCTGCTGCTACCCCTATACAGTGCCTGCTGCTACCCCTGATACAGTGCCTGCTGCTACCCCTAATACAGTGCCTGCTGCTACCCCTGATACAGTGCCAGTTGCTACCCCTAATACAGTGCCAGCTGCTACCCCTATACAGTGCCTGCTGCTACCCCTGATACAGTGCAAGCTGCTACCCCTAATACAGTGCCTGCTGCTACCCCTAATACAGTGCCTGCTGCTACCCCTAATACAGTGCCTGCTGCTACCCCCATACAGTGCCAGCTGCTACCACTATACAGTGCCTGCTGCTACCCCGAATACAGTGCCTGCTGCTACCCCTAATACAGTGCCTGCTGCTACCCCTAATACAGTGCCAGCTGCTACCCCTAATACAGTGGCAGCTGCTACCCCTAATACAGTGCCTGCTGGTACCCCTAATACAGTGCCTGCTGCTACCCCCATACAGTGCCTGCTGCTACCCCTAATACAGTGGCAGCTGTTACCCCTAATACAGTGCCTGCTGCTACCCCTAATATAGTGCCTGCTGCTACCCCTAATACAGTGCCTGCTGCTACCCCAAATACAGTGCCTGCTGCTACCCCCATACAGTGCCTGCTGATACCCCTAATACAGTGCCTGCTGCTACCCCTAATACAGTGCCAGCTGCTACCCCCATACAGTGCCTGCTGCTACCCCAAATACAGTGCCTGCTGCTACCCCCATACAGTGCCTGCTGCTACCCCTAATACAGTGCCAGCTGCTACCCCCATACAGTGCCTGCTGTTACCCCTAATACAGTGCCAGCTGCTACCCCTAATACAGTGCCTGCTGCTACCCCTAATACAGTGCCTGCTGCTACCCCTAATACAGTGCAAGCTGCTACCCCCATACAGGGCCAGCTGCTACCCCTAATACAGTGCCTGCTGCTACCCCTAATACAGTGCCAGCTGCTACCCCTAATACAGTGTCTGCTGCTACCCCTAATACAGTGCCTGCTGTTACCCCTAATACAGTGCCTGCTGCTACACCTAATACAGTGCAAGCTGCTACCCCCATACAGTGCCTGCTGCTACCCCTAATACAGTGCCTGCTACCCCTAATACAGTGCCTGCTGATACCCCCAATACAGTGCCTGCTGCTACCCCTAATACAGTGCCAGCTGCTACCCCAAATACAGGGCCAGCTGCTACCCCTAATACAGTGCCTGCTGCTACCCCTAATACAGTGCCTGCTGCTACCCCTAATACAGTGCCTGCTGCTACCCCTAATACAGTGCCTGCTGCTACCCCTAATACAGTGCCTGCTGCTACGCCTAATACAGTGCAAGCTGCTACCCCCATACAGTGCCTGCTGCTACCCCTAATACAGTGCCAGCTGCTACCCCCATACAGTGCCTGCTGCTACCCCTAATACCCCTGCTGCTACCCCCTTACAGTGCCTGCTGCTACCCCAATACAGTGCCAGCTGCTACCCCTAATACAGTGCCTGCTGCTACCCCTAATACAGTGCCTGCTGCTACCCCTAATACAGTGCCTGCTGCTACTCCCAATACAGTGCCTGCTGCTACCCCTAATACAGTGCCAGCTGCTACCCCTAATACAGTGCCTGCTGCTACCCCCAATACAGTGCCTGCTGCTACCCCTAATACAGTGCCTGCTGCTACCCCTAATACAGTGCCTGCTGCTACCCCCATACAGTGCCTGCTGCTACCCCTAATACAGTGCCTGCTGCTACCCCTAATACAGTGCCAGCTGCTACCCCCATACAGTGCCTGCTGCTACCCCAAATACAGTGCCTGCTGCTACCCCCATACAGTGCCTGCTGCTACCCCTAATACAGTGCCAGCTGCTACCCCCATACAGTGCCTGCTGTTACCCCTAATACAGTGCCAGCTGCTACCCCTAATACAGTGCCTGCTGCTACCCCTAATACAGTGCCTGCTGCTACCCCTAATACAGTGCAAGCTGCTACCCCCATACAGGGCCAGCTGCTACCCCTAATACAGTGCCTGCTGCTACCCCTAATACAGTGCCAGCTGCTACCCCTAATACAGTGTCTGCTGCTACCCCTAATACAGTGCCTGCTGTTACCCCTAATACAGTGCCTGCTGCTACACCTAATACAGTGCAAGCTGCTACCCCCATACAGTGCCTGCTGCTACCCATAATACAGTGCCTGCTACCCCTAATACAGTGCCTGCTGATACCCCCAATACAGTGCCTGCTGCTACCCCTAATACAGTGCCAGCTGCTACCCCAAATACAGTGCCTGCTGCTACCCCCAATACAGTGCCTGCTGCTACCCCTAATACAGTGCCTGCTGCTAGCCCTAATACAGTGCCTGCTGCTACCCCTAATACAGTGCCTGCTGCTACGCCTAATACAGTGCAAGCTGCTACCCCCATACAGTGCCTGCTGCTACCCCTAATACAGTGCCAGCTGCTACCCCCATACAGTGCCTGCTGCTACCCCTAATACCCCTGCTGCTACCCCCTTACAGTGCCTGCTGCTACCCCAATACAGTGCCAGCTGCTACCCCTAATACAGTGCCTGCTGCTACCCCTAATACAGTGCCTGCTGCTACCCCTAATACAGTGCCTGCTGCTACTCCCAATACAGTGCCTGCTGCTACCCCTAATACAGTGCCAGCTGCTACCCCCAATACAGTGCCTGCTGCTACCCCCAATACAGTGCCTGCTGCTACCCCTAATACAGTGCCTGCTGCTACCCCTAATACAGTGCCTGCTGCTACCCCCATACAGTGTCTGCTGCTACCCCTAATACAGTGCCTGCTGCTACCCCTAATACAGTGCCAGCTGCTACCCCCATACAGTGCCTGCTGCTACCTCTAATATAGTGCCTACTGCTACCACTATACAGTGCCTGCTGCTACCCCTGATACAGTGCCTGCTGCTACTCCGAATACAGTGCCTGCTGCTACCCCTAATACAGTGCCTGCTGCTACCCCTAATACAGTGCCAGCTGCTACCCCTAATACAGTGGCAGCTGCTACCCCTAATACAGTGCCTGCTGCTACCCCTAATACAGTGCCTGCTGCTACCCCCATACAGTGCCTGCTGCTACCCCTAATACAGTGGCAGCTGCTACCCCTAATACAGTGCCTGCTGCTACCCCTAATATAGTGCCTGCTGCTACCCCTAATACAGTGCCTGCTGCTACCCCAAATACAGTGCCTGCTGCTACCCCCATACAGTGCCTGCTGCTACCCCTAATACAGTGCCTGCTGCTACCCCTAATACAGTGCCAGCTGCTACCCCCATACAGTGCCTGCTGCTACCCCAAATACAGTGCCTGCTGCTACCCCCATACAGTGCCTGCTGCTACCCCTAATACAGTGCCAGCTGCTACCCCTTATACAGTGCCTGCTGTTACCCCTAATACAGTGCCAGCTGCTACCCCTAATACAGTGCCTGCTGCTACCCCTAATACAGTGCCTGCTGCTACCCCTAATACAGTGCAAGCTGCTACCCCCATACAGTGCCAGCTGCTACCCCTAATACAGTGCCTGCTGCTACCCCTAATACAGTGCCAGCTGCTACCCCTAATACAGTGTCTGCTGCTACCCCTAATACAGTGCCTGCTGTTACCCCTAATACAGTGCCTGCTGCTACACCTAATACAGTGCAAGCTGCTACCCCCATACAGTGCCTGCTGCTACCCCTATTACAGTGCCTGCTACCCCTAATACAGTGCCTGCTGATACCCCCAATACAGTGCCTGCTGCTACCCCTAATACAGTGCCGGCTGCTACCCCAAATACAGTGCCTGCTGCTACCCCCAATACAGTGCCTGCTGCTACCCCTAATACAGTGCCTGCTGCTACCCCTAATACAGTGCCTGCTGCTACCCCTAATACAGTGCCTGCTGCTACGCCTAATACAGTGCAAGCTGCTACCCCCATACAGTGCCTGCTGCTACCCCTAATACAGTGCCAGCTGCTACCCCCATACAGTGCCTGCTGCTACCCCTAATACACCTGCTGCTACCCCCTTACAGTGCCTGCTGCTACCCCAATACAGTGCCAGCTGCTACCCCTAATACAGTGCCTGCTGCTACCCCTAATACAGTGCCTGCTGCTACCCCTAATACAGTGCCTGCTGCTACTCCCAATACAGTGCCTGCTGCTACCCCTAATACAGTGCCAGCTGCTACCCCTAATACAGTGCCTGCTGCTACCCCCAATACAGTGCCTGCTGCTACCCCTAATACAGTGCCTGCTGCTACCCCTAATACAGTGCCTGCTGCTACCCCTAATACAGTGCCTGCTGCTACCCCCATACAGTGCCTGCTGCTACCCCTAATACAGTGCCAGCTGCTACCCCTAATACATTGCCTTCTGCTACTCCTAATACAGTGCCTGCTGCTACCCCTAATACAGTGCCTGCTGCTACCCCTAATACAGTGCCTGCTGCTACCCCTAATACAGTGCCTGCTGCTACCCCTAATACAGTGCCTGCTGCTACGCCTAATACAGTGCAAGTTGCTACCCCCATACAGTGCCTGCTGCTACCCCTAATACAGTGCCAGCTGCTACCCCCATAAAGTGCCTGCTGCTACCCCTAATACCCCTGTTGCTACCCCCTTACAGTGCCTGCTGCTACCCCAATACAGTGCCAGCTGCTACCCCTAATACAGTGCCTGCTGCTACCCCTAATACAGTGCCTGCTGCTACCCCTAATACAGTGCCTGCTGCTACTCCCAATACAGTGCCTGCTGCTACCCCTAATACAGTGCCAGCTGCTACCCCTAATACAGTGCCTGCTGCTACCCCCAATACAGTGCCTGCTGCTACCCCTAATACAGTGCCTGCTGCTACCCCTAATACAGTGCCTGCTGC
Organism: Rhinoderma darwinii; assembly: GCF_050947455.1. Lineage (NCBI taxonomy): Eukaryota > Metazoa > Chordata > Amphibia > Anura > Rhinodermatidae > Rhinoderma > Rhinoderma darwinii. The sequence goes on from NC_134699.1 coordinate 67,208,922, forward strand.
TACCCCTAATACAGTGCCTGCTGCTACCCCCATACAGTGCCTGCTGCTACCCCTAATACAGTGCCAGCTGCTACCCCTAATACATTGCCTTCTGCTACTCCTAATACAGTGCCTGCTGCTACCCCTAATACAGTGCCTGCTGCTACCCCTAATATAGTGCCAGCTGTTACCCCCATACAGTGCCTGCTGCTACCCCTAATACAGTGCCAGCTGCTACCCCCATACAGTGCCTGCTGCTACCCCTAATACAGTGCCTGCTGCAAACCCCATACAGTGTCTGCTGCTAGCCCTAATACAGTGCCTGCTGCTACCCCTAATACAGTGCCTGCTGCTACCCCCATACCATGCCTGCTGCTACCCCTAATACAGTGCCTGCTGCTACCCCTAATACAGTGCCTGCTGCTACCCCTAATACAGTGCCTGCTGCTACCCCTATACAGTGCCTGCTGCTACCCCTGATACAGTGCCTGCTGCTACCCCTAATAAAGTGCCTGCTGCTACCCCTATACAGTGCCTGCTGCTACACCTAATACAGTGCAAGCTGCTACCCCCATACAGTGCCTGCTGCTACCCCTAATACAGTGCCTGCTACCCCCAATACAGTGCCTGCTGCTACCCCTAATACAGTGCCTGCTGCTACCCCTAATACAGTGCCAGATGCTACCCCTAAAACAGTGCCTGCTGCTACCCCCAATACAGTGCCTGCTGCTACCCCTAATACAGTGCCTGCTGCTACCCCTAATACAGTGCCTGCTGCTACCCCTAATACAGTGCAAGCTGCTACCCCCATACAGTGCCAGCTGCTACCCCTAATTCAGTGCCTGCTGCTACCCCTAATACAGTGCCAGCTGCTACCCCAAATACAGTGTCTGCTGCTACCCCTAATACAGTGCCTGCTGTTACCCCTAATACAGTGCCTGCTGCTACCACTAATACAGTGCCTGCTGCTACACCTAATACAGTGCAAGCTGCTACCCCCATACAGTGCCTGCTGCTACCCCTAATACAGTGCCAGCTGCTACCCCTAATACAGTGCCAGCTGCTACCCCCATACAGTGCCTGCTGCTACCCCTAATACCCCTGCTGCTACCCCCATACAGTGCCTGCTGCTACCCCTAATACCCCTGCTGCTACCCCCATACAGTGCCTGCTGCTACCCCAATACAGTGCCAGCTGCTACCCCTAATACAGTGCCTGCTGCTACCCCTAATACAGTGCCTGCTGCTACCCCCAATACAGTGCCTGCTGCTACCCCCAATACAGTGCCTGCTGCTACCCCCAATACAGTGCCTGCTGCTACTCCCAATACAGTGCCTGCTGCTACCTCTAATACAGTGCCTGCTGCTACCCCCATACAGTGCCTGCTGCTACCCCTAATACAGTGCCAGCTGCTACCCCTAATACATTGCCTGCTGCTACCCCTAATACAGTGCCTGCTGCTACCCCTAATACAGTGCCTGCTGCTACCCCTGATATAGTGCCAGCTGCTACCCCCATACAGTGCCTGCTGCTACCCCTAATACAGTGCCAGCTGCTACCCCCATACAGTGTCTGCTGCTACCCCTAATACAGTGCCTGCTGCTACCCCCATACCATGCCTGCTGCTACCCCTAATACAGTGCCTGCTGCTACCCCTAATACAGTGCCTGCTGCTACCCCTAATACAGTGCCTGCTGCTACCCCTAATACAGTGCCAGCTGCTACCCCTATACAGTGCCTGCTGCTACCCCTGATACAGTGCCTGCTGCTACCCCTGATACAGTGCCTGCTGCTACCCCTAATAATGTGCCTGCTGCTACCCCTATACAGTGCCTGCTGCTACCCCTGATACAGTGCCTGCTGCTACCCCTAATAATGTGCCTGCTGCTACCCCTATACAGTGCCTGCTGCTACCCCTGATACAGTGCCAGCTGCTACCCCTAATACAGTGCCTGCTGCTACCCCTGATACAGTGCCAGCTGCTACCCCTGATACAGTGCCTGCTGCTACCCCTGATACAGTGCCAGCTGCTACCCCTAATACAGTGCCAGCTGCTACCCCTATACAGTGCCTGCTGCTACCCCTGATACAGTGCCTGCTGCTACCCCTAATACAGTGCAAGCTGCTACCCCTAATACAGTGCCTGCTGCTACCCTAATATAGTGCCTGCTGCTACCCCTAATACAGTGGCAGCTGCTACCCCTAATACAGTGCCTGCTGCTACCCCTAATACAGTGCCTGCTGCTACCCCTAATACAGTGCCTGCTGCTACCCCTAATACAGTGCCTGCTGCTACCCCTAATACAGTGCCTGCTGCTACCCCCATACACTGCCTGCTGCTACCCCTAATACAGTGCCTGCTGCTACCCCTAATACAGTGCCAGCTGCTACCCCCATACAGTGCCTGCTGTTACCCCTAATACAGTGCCTGCTGCTCACCCTAATACAGTGCCTGCTGCTACCCCCATACAGTGCCTGCTGCTACCCCTAATACAGTGCCAGCTGCTACCCCCATACAGTGCCTGCTGCTACCCCTAATACAGTGCCAGCTGCTACCCCTAATACAGTGCCTGCTGCTACCCCTAATACAGTGCCTGCTACCCCCATACAGTGCCAGCTGCTACCCCTAATACAGTGCCTGCTGTTACCCCTAATACAGTGCCTGCTGCAACACCTAATACAGTGCAAGCTGCTACCCCCATACAGTGCCTGCTGCTACCCCTAATACAGTGCCTGCTACCCCTAATATAGTGCCTGCTGCTACCCCCAATACAGTGCCTGCTGCTACCCCTAATACAGTGCCAGCTACTACCTCTAATACAGTGCCTACTGCTACCCCCATTACAGTGCCTGCTGCTACCCCTAATACAGTGCTGCTGCTACCCCTAATACAGTGCCTGCTGCTACCCCTAATACAGTGCAAGCTGCTACCCCCATACAGTGCCAGCTGCTACCCCTAATTCAGTGCCTGCTGCTACCCCGAATACAGTGCCTGCTGCTACCCCTAATACAGTGCCTGCTGCTACACCTAATACAGTGCAAGCTGCTACCCCCATACAGTGCCTGCTGCTACCCCTAATACAGTGCCAGCTGCTACCCCTAATACAGTGCCAGCTGCTACCCCCATACAGTGCCTGCTGCTACCCCTAATACCCCTGCTGCTACCCCCATACAGTGCCTGCTGCTACCCCAATACAGTGCCAGCTGCTACCCCTAATACAGTGCCTGCTGCTACCCCTAATACAGTGCCTGCTGCTACCCCCAATACAGTGCCTGCTGCTACCCCCAATACAGTGCCTGCTGCTACTCCCAATACAGTGCCTGCTGCTACCTCTAATACAGTGCCTGCTGCTACCCCATACAGTGCCTGCTGCTACCCCTAATACAGTGCCAGCTGCTACCCCTAATACATTGCCTGCTGCTACCCCTAATACAGTGCCTGCTGCTACCCCTAATACAGTGCCTGCTGCTACCCCTAATATAGTGCCAGCTGCTACCCCCATACAGTATCTGCTGCTACCCCTAATACAGTGCCAGCTGATACCCCCATACAGTGCCTGCTGCTACCCCTAATACAGTGCCTGCTGCTACCCCCATACAGTGCCTGCTGCTACCCCTAATACAGTGCCTGCTGCTACCCCTAATACAGTGCCTGCTGCTACCCCTAATACAGTGCCAGCTGCTACCCCTAATACAGTGGCAGCTGCTACCCCTAATACAGTGCCTGCTGCTACCCCTAATACAGTGGCAGCTGCTACCCCTAATACAGTGGCAGCTGCTACCCCTAATACAGTGGCAGCTGCTACCCCTAATACAGTGGCAGCTGCTACCCCTAAAACAGTGCCTGCTGCTACCCCTAATACAGTGCCTGCTGCTACCCCCATACAGTGCCTGCTGCTACCCCTAATACAGTGCCTGCTGCTACCCATAATACAGTGCCAGCTGCTACCCCCATACAGTGCCTGCTGTTACCCCTAATACAGTGCCTGCTGCTACCCCTAATACAGTGCCTGCTGGTACCCCCATACATTGACTGCTGCTACCCCTAATACAGTGCCAGCTGCTACCCCCATACAGTGTCTGCTGCTACCCCTAATACAGTGCCAGCTGCTACCCCTAATACAGTGCCTGCTGCTACCCCTAATACAGTGCCTGCTACCCCCATACAGTGCCAGCTGCTACCCCTAATACAGTGCCAGCTGATACCCCTAATACAGTGTCTGCTGCTACCCCTAATACAGTGCCTGCTGTTACCCCTAATACAGTGCCTGCTGCTACACCTAATACAGTGCAAGCTGCTACCCCCATACAGTGCCTGCTGCTACCCCTAATACAGTGCCTGCTACCCCTAATACAGTGCCTGCTGCTACCCCCAATACAGTGCCTGCTGCTACCCCCAATACAGTGCCTGCTGCTACCCCTAATACAGTGCCAGATGCTACCCCTAATACAGTGCCTGCTGCTACCCCCAATACAGTGCCTGCTGCTACCCCTAATACAGTGCAAGCTGCTACCCCCATACAGTGCCAGCTGCTACCCCTAATTCAGTGCCTGCTGCTACCCCTAATACAGTGCCAGCTGCTACCCCGAATACAGTGCCAGCTGCTACCCCTAATACAGTGCCTGCTGCTACACCTAATACAGTGCAAGCTGCTGCCCCCATACAGTGCCTGCTGCTACCCCTAATACAGTGCCAGCTGCTACCCCTAATACAGTGCCAGCTGCTACCCCCATACAGTGCCTGCTGCTACCCCTAATACCCCTGCTGCTACCCCCATACAGTGCCTGCTGCTACCCCAATACAGTGCCAGCTGCTACCCCTAATACAGTGCCTGCTGCTACCCCTAATACAGTGCCTGCTGCTACCCCTAATACAGTACCTGCTGCTACCCCCAATACAGTGCCTGCTGCTACCCCCAATACAGTGCCAGCTGCTACCCCTAATACAGTGCCTGCTGCTACCCCTAATACAGTGCCTGCTCTGCTGCTACCCCTAATACAGTGCCTGCTGCTACCCCTAATACAGTGCCTGCTGCTACCCCCATACAGTGCCTGCTGCTACCCCTAATAGAGTGCCTGCTGCTACCCCTAATACAGTGCCAGCTGCTACCCCTAATACATTGCCTGCTGCTACCCCTAATACAGTGCCTGCTGCTACCCCTAATACAGTGCCTGCTGCTACCCCTAATATAGTGCCAGCTGCTACCCCCATACAGTGCCTGCTGCTACCCCTAATACAGTGCCAGCTGCTACCCCCATACAGTGCCTGCTGCTACCCCTAATACAGTGCCTGCTGCTACCCCCATACAGTGCCTGTTGCTACCCCTAATACAGTGCCTGCTGCTACCCCTAATACAGTGCCAGCTGCTACTCCCATACCATGGCTGCTGCTACCCCTAATACAGTGCCTGCTGCTACCCCTAATACAGTGCCTGCTGCTACCCCTAATACAGTGCCAGCTGCTACCCCCATACAGTGCCTGCTGCTACCCCCATACAGTGCCTGCTGCTACCCCTAATACAGTGCCTGCTGCTACCCCCATACAGTGCCTGCTGCTACCCCTAATACAGTGCCTGCTGCTACCCCTAATACAGTGCCAGCTGCTACCCCCATACAGTGCCTGCTGCTACCTCTAATATAGTGCCTACTGCTACCCCTAATACAGTGCCTGCTGCTACCCCCTAATACCACTAATACAGTGCCAGCTGCTACCCCTAATACAGTGCCTGCTGCTACCCCTAATACAGTGCCTGCTGCTGCCCCAATAAAGTGCCTGCTACCCCTAATACAGTGCCTGCTGCTGCCCGAATACAGCATTTGCTGCTATCCCTCATACAGTGCCTACTGCCCTTAATACAGTACCTGCTGCTACCCTAATACAGTGCCTGCTACCCCTAATATAGTGCCTGGCCTGATGCTCCAATACAGTGCCTGAAGCTACCCATAATACAGTGCCTGCTGGCCCAATACAGTGCTTGCTGCTACTCCTAATACAGTGCCTGCTGCTACCCCTAATACAGCGCCTGCTGCTACCCCTAATACAGTATCTGCTGCTACCCCTAATAAAGTGCCTGGCCTGCTGCTCCAATACAGTGCCTGCTGCTACCCCTGATACAGTAGCTGCTGCTCCAATACAATGCCAGCTGCTACCCCTAATGCAGTGCTTGCTACTCTAATACAGTACCAGCTGCTACCCCTAATACAGTGCCTGCGGCTCCAATACAGTGCCAGCTGCTACCCCCAATACAGTGCCTGCTACCCCTAATACAGTGCCTGCTACCCCAAATACAGTGCCTGCTACCCCAATACAGCATCTGCTGCTACCCCTCATACAGTGCCTACTGCCCATAATACAGTGCCTGCTGCTACCCTAATACAGTGCTTTCTACCCCTAATATAGTGCCTGGCTTGCTTCTCCAATACAGTGCCTGCTGCTACCCCTAATACAGTGCCAGCTGCTACCCCTAATACAGTGCCTGCTACCCCTAATACAGTGGCAGATGCTACCCCTGATACAGTGCCTGCTACCCCTTATACAGTGCCTGCTACCCCTAATACAGTGCCTGCTGCTCCAATACAGTGCCAGCTGCTACCCCCAATACAGTGCCTGCTACCCCTAATACAGTGCCTGCTACCCCAAATACAGTGCCTTCTACCCCAATACAGCATCTGCTGCTACCCCTCATACAGTGCCTACTGCCCTTAATACAGTGCCTGCTGCTACCCTAATACAGTGCTTTCTACACCTAATATAGTGCCTGGCGTGCTTCTCCAATACAGTACCTGCTGCTACCCCTAATACAGTGCCAGCTGCTACCCCTAATACAGTGCCTGCTACCCCTAATACAGTGGCAGATGCTACCCGATACAGTGCCTGCTACCCCTTATACAGTGCCTGCTACCCCTAATACAGTGCCTGCTGCTCCAATACAGTGCCAGCTGCTACCCCTAACACAGTGCCAGTTGCTACCCCAAATACAGTGTCAGTTGCTACCCCTAATACAGTGCCAGCTGCTACCCCTAATACAGTGCCTGGGGCCTCAATACAGTGCCTGCTGCTACCCTAATACAGTTACTGCTGCTACCCCTAAAACAGTGCCTGCTGCTACCCCTAATACAGTGAGTGCGGTCTCAATACAACACCTACTGCTCACCTTAATATTGTGCCTGATACTTCCCGCAATAGATAGCTTGCTACTACCCTTAATACTGTTCCTGTGGCTGTCCAAAATACTGTCCTTATTGCTGCCTAGGTGCCACCAATACTTTTGTGCTACCCCAATACTGTGCTGCTTCCTCCACTGCTGTGCCGGTTCTGTGCTTGCTCCCAATACTATGCCTGCTCTAGCAAGAAGGTGTTAAACAAGAAGACTACATCTGTCGTCCATTCAAATATTTTGTTCTGGCTGATAGAATTCATTGTACAGCCCAATAACTGCCCTCTGAGACCTTTCCGGGAACGGGTCCATGATATGTATTTCCAATTTTCTACAGGGACATTGGACTGTCAGTGTCTTCTCTACAGTCCCCGTAGACCTGACCATGGGAGATGGGCTGGAAATGACAGATTTACTCTGTAAACAATCACAGATGTTTTCCTCCCTTTCCGCTCTGCTATATTCATTATAACACTTCTTTTCCGTTCATTCGCGGGCTGCTACAAAAACGATTACCTAATAAATGGACTTCTGATGCGAAACGCGTTGCCAGTTTTTGTGTTCAGAGCTGCAGGAAGAAAACTATCACCTCATTATGCAGGGCATGTGGCAGTGGATTATGGGGAACATTTCTTTATTTTTGCTTAATTTTGAGACAGGGTTGTAAATATGGGAAAGAGGGGCCATAGAAAAAAAAAAAAAAAGAGAGGGCCCCTCGGTGCGGACTCACTACACTCCACCTCCATGCTGCTCATGAAGACCAAGCACTTGTTAACCCTCTGTTTCCTATAGCTTACAGAAGAGGTGAGCAAGATGACTTTAGGACCAGTCTCCCTTCCCATAAACGGGTTTTCCTCATTTCCCCATTCATTCTCTACCTGGATACAGTGGCCATTGGCCGTCTCACCAGGATGGACGGGGTCGAGAGATTCACCTCTCGGACTTGCCCCTATCAGACCTTTATAACATCTTCTGTTGAGATGCCATAAATGTCTGAGATGGGAATACCCCTTTAATAATTGGATAATTAATAGCTCTGCAAGTTTCAGCACCATTTTCAAGATCATTGCTTGCGGTCAGTGAATAGGAACTTCTGGTTGACATCCAGAGGCGGAAAACCCATCCTGACCTAATACTTCTCACAGCAGAGGGCATGTTACAATTGTACCAAGCTATAATCTTCTCTGTGAACTAAACACATCAGCAGAACAAATCTCTCTCCTGTTATGATAGTTTGTTACAATGTATTAGTGTAGGTAAAATGTATCAGTCTGTCGAGGTGTATTCTCCATTTTGTTGGGTTGTCCTGTTGTGGGATATTGTAATGGGGCACAGTCATTCTTAGATTGGAGATACATCCAATGAAGGGCAGTGGGGGGTTTGGCGGTCAAGCAACAGATTATACAACATTATTCCAAAAGTCTAGAAATAGAGGAAATAATACATTTCACCTAAATTTAGAAGCTTGGGTAGCAATTATAGACTATAAAGATTGTCTGCTGTTCAAAAAGACTCATTATAGAAAATGACAGAAATTAAGAAAACGGTCACATCCTGAGTACAGAAAACGAGGCAGGACCGGTCCGGCCGGTCTAAGCCACCATGTTTTTTTTAAAGGGAGATCAGATTTCTTTTGTAGTTAATGATCTGCCTTGTATCACAGGCTCAGAGATGAGATCTCTTAAAGGATTTTAGGAAATGATGCACAGAAAGAACAGGGGGGAGGGGGGACACGAGATGGTGGATGAAGAACGATTGTATTTAACCAGCCCCGAGGACACGACTCTCAACAGAACTGCTAAACGACAAGCAGGTGTAACGGAGGAATTGGTTTCTGAGCTTCCGCTATTAAATGTGGTTTCTACACGGACACTACTGCCAGATCCAAAAAAGACTTGTCCAAGACTTCTCCAGCTTTTCTTGTCATTTGTGTAAGGACTTCATTCTAATTAAAATACCAGAAATAGAAAAATATGGCCTCCCACATGATCATGCCTCTCCTGAAATACTCTGTGCTGCCAGGGACCCTGCTCCTTTGGCTGCACTGATGACATATAACGTAAAAATAGAAATGATTGAATAACGTCAGTTTGTGCGACTCATAGTATCCATGTCTGGTCCAGTGATGTTACCCTCTCAAGTCTAAGAATAAGACAAGTGACACTTGTTGGCCCAGCCCGGACCAGTAATATAACTGGCCTATGTGTTCTTCCAGATGACTTTATACTGGGTGTATATCAAGCAGTGGGTGACTCCGTGATATGTCTCACAACTCCACAAGCCACGTCCAGGGCGGCTGCACTATATCCTGTATTGCTTCATGGACTGGAGACATTTTTTTGTCTGAATGGGGCAGATCGTCCGACTGTGGAAAAATCTCATCCAGCTGTTGTGGTTATGAGTTTATCATGTCACCAAATCCGGGGAAGCGGAGGCTGAATATTCACTTGCTACTGCCAGGTTTTAGGAGACTGTTCTGTAGCCAAAGGGGCACAGATTTAAAAGGGGTCCCTAAATATGAGACTGCATGTCCCATATTGCATTGCATATGAGGTGTATAAGAAACCTTGATTCCTTGTAGTACAATGACACACTGACTCTTGGGGTACAGGATAATGATACACTGACACTTGGGGTACGGGATAATGACACACTGACACGGGGTAGGGGATAATGATACACTGAAACTTGGGGTACAGGATAATGACACTGACACTTGGGGTACAGGATAATGACACAGTGACACTTGGGGTACAGGATAATGACACAGTGACACTTGGGGTACAGGATAATGATACACTGACACTTGGGGTACAGGATAATGATACACTGACACTTGGGGTAGGGGATAATGATACACTGACACTTGAGGTAAGGATAATGACACAGTGACACTTGGGGTACAGGATAATGATACACTGACACTTGGGGTACAGGATAATGATACACTGACACTTGGGGTACAGGATAATGACACAGTGACACTTGGGGTACAGGATAATGACACAGTGACACTTGGGGTACAGGATAATGATACACTGACACTTGGGGTACAGGATAATGACACAGTGACACTTGGGGTACAGGATAATGACACACTGACACTTGGGGTACAGGATAATGACACAGTGACACTTGGGGTACAGGATAATGACACACTGACACTTGGGGTACAGGATAATGACACACTGACACGGGGTAGGGGATAATGATACACTGACACTTGGGGTACAGGATAATGACACAGTGACACTTGGGGTACAGGATAATGATACACTGACACTTGGGGTACAGGATAATGATACACTGACACTTGGGGTACAGGATAATGACACAGTGACACTTGGGGTACAGGATAATGATACACTGACACTTGGGGTACAGGATAATGATACACTGACACTTGGGGTACAGGATAATGATACACTGACACTTGGGGTACAGGATAATGAGACACTGAGGGCACAGAATAATGACAGTGATACTTGGGGTACAGGATAATGATACACTGACACTTGGGGTACAGGATAATGGCACAGTGACACTTGGGGTACGGGATAATGATACACTGACACTTGGGGTACAGGAAAATGACACACTGACAATTGGGGTATGGGATAATGACACACTGACACTTGGGGATTAGGATAATGACACAGTGACACTTGGGGTACGGGATAATGATACACTGACACTTGGGGTACAGGATAATGACACACTGACACGGGGTAGGGGATAATGATACACTGACACTTGGGGTACAGGATAATGACACAGTGACACTTGGGGTACAGGATAATGACACACTGAGACTTGGGGTATGGGATAATGACACACTGACAATTGGGGTACGGGATAATGATACACTGACACTTGGGGTACAGGAAAATTACACTGACAATTGGGGTATGGGATAATGATACACCGACACTTGGGGTACAGGATAATGATACACTGACACTCGGGGTATGGGATAATGACACACTGACACTTGGGGTACAGGATAATGACACACTGATATTTGGGGTACAGGATAAGGACAAACTGACACTTTGGGGACAGGATAATGATACACTGACAGTTGGGGGACAGGACAATGATACACTGACACTTGGGGTACAGGATAATGATACACTGACACTTGGGGTACAGGATAATGACACAGTGACACTTGGGGTACAGGATAATGACACACTGACACTTGGGGTACAGGATAATGACACAGTGACACTTGGGGTACAGGATAATGACACACTGACACTTGGGGTACAGGATAATGATACACTGACACTTGGGGTACAGGATAATGACACAGTGACACTTGGGGTACAGGATAATGACACACTGACACTTGGGGTACAGGATAATGACACAGTGACACTTGGGGTACAGGATAATGATACACTGACACTTGGGGTACAGGATAATGATACACTGACACTTGGGGTACAGGATAATGACACAGTGACACTTGGGGTACAGGATAATGATACACTGACACTTGGGGTACAGGATAATGATACACTGACACTTGGGGTACAGGATAATGATACACTGACACTTGGGGTACAGGATAATGACAGTGATACTTGGGGTACAGGATAATGATACACTGACACTTGGGGTACAGGATAATGACACAGTGACACTTGGGGTACGGGATAATGATACACTGACACTTGGGGTACAGGAAAATGACACACTGACAATTGGGGTACGGGATAATGACACACTGACACTTGGGGATTAGGATAATGACACAGTGACACTTGGGGTACGGGATAATGATACACTGACACTTGGGGTACAGGATAATGACACACTGACACGGGGTAGGGGATAATGATACACTGACACTTGGGGTACAGGATAATGACACAGTGACACTTGGGGTACAGGATAATGACACACTGAGACTTGGGGTATGGGATAATGACACACTGACAATTGGGGTACGGGATAATGATACACTGACACTTGGGGTACAGGAAAATTACACTGACAATTGGGGTATGGGATAATGATACACCGACACTTGGGGTACAGGATAATGATACACTGACACTCGGGGTATGGGATAATGACACACTGACACTTGGGGTACAGGATAATGACACACTGATATTTGGGGTACAGGATAAGGACAAACTGACACTTTGGGGACAGGATAATGATACACTGACAGTTGGGGGACAGGACAATGATACACTGACACTTGGGGTACAGGATAATGATACACTGACACTTGGGGTACAGGATAATGACACAGTGACACTTGGGGTACGGGATAATGATACACTGACACTTGGGGTACAGGATAATGACACACTGACATGGGGTACAGGATAATGACACACTGACAATTGGGGTATGGGATGATACACTGACACTTGGGGTACAGGAAAATGACACTGACAATTGGGGTATGGGATAATGATACACTGACACTTGGGGTACAGGAAAATGACACACTGACAATTGGGGTACGGGATAATGACACACTGACACTTGGGGTACAGGATAATGACACACTGATATTTGGGGTACAGGATAATGATACACTGACACTTGGGGTACAGGATAATGATACACTGACACTTGGGGTACAGGATAATGAGACACTGAGGGCACAGGATAATGATACACTGACACTTGGGGGACAGGATAATGATACACGCTGACACTTGGGGTACAGGATAATGACACACTGACACTTGGGGTGCCGGATAATGATACACTAACACTTGGGGTACAGGATAATGACACTGACACTTGGGGGACTGGATAATAAGACACTGACACTTGGGGGACAGGATAATGATACACGCTGACACTTGGGGTGCAGGATAATGACAAACTGACACTTTGGGGACAGGATAATGATACACTGACACTTGGGGGACAGGATAATGATACACTGACACTTGGGGTACAGGATGAGGCACTGACACTTAGGGTACAGGATAATGACACTGACACTTGGGGTACAGGATAATGATACACTGACACTTGGGGTACAGGATAATGATACACTGACACTTGGGGTACAGGATAATGATACACTGACACTCGGGGTATGGGATAATGACACACTGACACTTGAGGTACAGGATAATGATACACTGACACTTGGGGTACAGGATAATGACACACTGACACGGGGTAGGGGATAATGATACACTGACACTTGGGGGACAGGATAATGACACTGACACTTGGGGTACAGGATAATGACACACTGACACTTGGGGTACAGGATAATGATACATTGACACTTGGGGTACAGGATAATGATACACTGACACGTGGGGTATGGGATAATGACACACTAACACTTAGGGTACAGGATAATGACACACTGACACGGGGTAGGGGATAATGATACACTGACACTTGGGGGACAGGATAATGACACTGACACTTGGGGTACAGGATAATGACACACTGACATTTGGGGTACAGGATAATGATACACTGACACTTGGGGTACATGAAAATGATACACTGACACTTGGGGTGCAGGATAATGATACACTGACACTTGAGGTACAGGATAATGATACACTGACACTTGGGGTACAGGATAATGATACACTGACACTTGGGGTACAGGATAATGACACTGACACTTGGGGTACAGGATAATGACACTGACACTTGGGGTACAGGATAATGACACTGACACTTGGGGTACAGGATAATGACACACTGACACTTGGGGGACAGGATAATGACACTGACACTTGGGGTACAGGATAATGATACACTGACACTTGGGGTACAGGATAATGATACATTGACACTTGGGGTACAGGATAATGATACACTGACACGTGGGGTATGGGATAATGACACACTGACACTTAGGGTACAGGATAATGATACACTGACACTTGGGGTACAGGATAATGACACACTGACACGGGGTAGGGGATAATGATACACTGACACTTGGGGGACAGGATAATGACACTGACACTTGGGGTACAGGATAATGACACACTGACATTTGGGGTACAGGATAATGATACACTGACACTTGGGGTACATGATAATGATACACTGACACTTGGGGTGCAGGATAATGATACACTGACACTTGAGGTACAGGATAATGATACACTGACACTTGGGGTACAGGATAATGACACACTGACACTTGGGGTACAGGATAATGACACTGACACTTGGGGTACAGGATAATGACACACTGACACTTGGGGTACAGGATAATGACACACTGACACTTGGGGTACAGGATAATGACACACTGACACTTGGGGTACAGGATAATGACACTTTGGGTACAGAAGAATGCCATGTATTTATATAATTATGTTATATCTTTATCATTCAGTGTTTTGAGCCCCCCATATCTGTGCCCCAGCTATAAATGACATCAGCATGTAATAGGTAACAGACTCGGGGTGTCAGTGATGTGATCATCAATCTTCTAGTGTTTCAAAGTGAAGGGGTTCATGTAAATGACGGGGCTATTTCCAGTGCAGTCTGAGTGTTATTGCTCTTTAATGGTTAGCAGATGGGTGTGGGATGAGAGGTGATGTAGTTGATGCCAGGGCGCTGATGACAGGTCCAGTATGTAGTGCTTGGCAGCTGGAGACTGATGGGTATAGGAAGCGCAGATGAAACTTATGAGACCCTTACCATAACAATCCCCTTTTATCTTTGGTAATTGCACATTTGCTAGATGTAGACATTGATTATCCTCGTCCCGTTCCTCTCTATATTTCCCAGAGGGATTTTTTTTTTTTACCCTATTTCGTAATTGTAGCTTTTACATAAAGATTGCTGAGTTCATGCAACTGTCATGGTAAACTTTGGGTAACCATTTATTGCAGGTTAACCTCAGCAATATGAGGATTTTATCCTTGTGTTTTTCCACAGTGACTAATATCCCTAAGCGCCAATTGTGGCAATTGTAAGCAATTCAATGGCTTTGCAGAAGCTGGAAGAGGTAAAATCCCCTGCATAGACATAGAGATAAAGGGGGATTCCTATAGTTGTGGAGGTGATAAATGTCTGATCACTTGGACCCCCCTGATCACTGGAACGGGGGTCCCGAACACCACAAGGAAGTAAATATCACCTCTGCATTTTAATTAGAACTGGATAATACCATGGTCAGTGTTGCTTATTTTTTCCAGTCAGGATCTGTAGGATCAGACTACACAGGATTTGTTTGTAGTCTGTTACCATGGAGACACATTGGTCTACATAGGAGCTCTATACACACAAGGATAAGAGATTTTTAATTAAGACTATTTGCAAAGTTGCTTCATTTTTCATTTCAGATGTGTTAGAAGAATAAAACAATTTTGTTGTGAAGGTGGACCTTCTTTTTTAGCGTGTCTTTAACTTTGTGATGAGTGAACAGGCAAAGTACAGAATATTGATTCCTTCATCTCGAGATATTCAGATAATTAATGAGCGTCGGAGTAAAATGTCAAATAATTAACATTCATTTTTCATGCTTGACTTGAAGCTGGAAGAAAAGATTTTATGGCAAAGGATGTGCGATTATTTGGTCAGCTACCAAGCAGAGCTATAAAACAGTAATCATTGATAGAAAGGAATCTGAAGCGCACAGCGTGATTTCCCCCCTTTGCACGCATTAAAATATTATTACATTCCTCACCTAAAGATAACCTGGAACATATAGAGTCATGATGACATCACGAGGCTGCATGGAAAACAGAACATGGGCTTAAAGAGGTTTTCAATGAAGGATATTTATGACGTTCAGGCTCACTCACCTCCTGACGGCCACAGCCATGGATCTGTGAGCGCTGGTCCCCATCTTCTACTCAGGAAACGCCAGCGCTCACTTCCGCTTCTCTTTACCGGGTCCCGCTCTTAAAGGTCCAGTGCGCGCACCTGAGTTAAAGTACCAAATTAGCCCATGAGCCCCCTGGTCTATAAGAAGGGCTCTGCCCCTTTCTGCATTGTCTGAGTGTTGTTGTCGTACCCTAGTCTGTCTTTGCAAATGGTCTCCTAAGTGTTTTCCAGTTCCCAGTGTTTCCCGTTCCTGCTACCTGTATCCCGTGCTATCCTGGTCCAAGTGCCGTATTGAGTTGGAGTCGTCCTGCGCTGAGTACCACACCTGTCCTGCTACACCGCCCTGGTGTCTGCCTGCTGCCTAGTCCCAGCCGAGCCTGCCTCGCTACTGTCTGAGCTACCACAGGTACCCTATACGAACTATAGACTGTGACCTATGTCGTGTTGGCCAGCTGCCATAGCGCCAAGGCGGTACAGCCCAGTGGGTCAACGTACCCAACATGACAATGAAATCCACAGGATACGTCATAAATGTCATATAGACGTGGGTGCCACCTCTGGGACCAGCACCTATCTCTAGAACAGCGCCCCTTAATCCCCGTTCTGGGTTTTCGTGGTAACGCTGCCTCTCGGTCACTTACCGATTTCATGGTCGGGAGTTATGGAAACAGCGTAACACTTTAGCTCCCCCAATTTTTTTTATAAAAAGTGATTTAAATGTTGCATGTGCCCCAAAATGGTACAAATAAAAGCTCGTCCTGACTTATCGACGGAAAAATAAAAAAGTAATGGCGACAATTTATTTTAACAAATCTTTTTATCTTTGCAAAAATAATAAAACCTAAAAAAACGATATAAATTTGGTATCGCCGTAATCGTATCGACCCGCAGCATAAACATAACATGTCAGATTAACGCCACAAAAAAGAAACCCCCCCAAAAAATAGAGGTCTTGCTGATTTTTCCCATAACACCCCACAAAGAATTTTTTTTTCAATAAAAAGTGATGTCCCTTAAAATGCGGGGAGGAAAAAACGAAAATTAAAAACCAATAACGCCAAGAGGATAATGTTTTGTCTACGCAGGGGATTTGGAGCTTTGTATCAGAAAGATGTAGCTCCGAGCCCTATAAAGATATATTATGACATTTTTCTGCTCAGAATTTCGGATCTAAAACCAATATGATGTTATTTTTTGTACATCTCTAGCAGGTCCTTGGATTTTGTTCTTCCGCAGACACCGGCCACAAGGTAATGTATAGCCGTGTTTATTTAAGAAAGGTAACGAAGTGGGATCAGTATCAAAGGTTTGGATAGTAAATTTGTTCCTTGTGTTTTCTGCGGCTCAATCATCGCCAGAGCACTCGTGAGAGATAATATGTCCGCTCCGTGCAGGCCACAATTCATGAAAACCATAATTCATCCTTTCCATAAAAAGCAGAGATGATCACCTCGCCCCTGGGATGGCAGCCGACATCTGAGATCCTGAGATCCCCTGGGTTTATGTGATTACACAGAACACATCTACTACTAATGGGAGTCAGGGAGGAAAAGTGGGGAGGACTAAACTTTATTCTCTAGAAAGAATTGTAAAATAATATAAATATTCAAGTTATCAATAGCCGATCACCGTTGTAAAGTGTCTTCTTCCAGGTCCGCACACATTGTATTTTTTTTAAATAAACACAAAAGGTGGTAATAGAAGCTGAAGGTGCGCAACATTTCATTCTAACAATAAAAACCAATAACAATAACAATAAAAATAATAACAACAATAATAATAATAATAATAATAATAATAATTAGAACAGCAGCCTATTTTGGGGTTTTTCCATTTGTTAGCAAGATAGTGATTTATTTTTAGTGTAAAAATTTTGACTCATTTTAAGTTAGACAGATATGAGATAGATAGATAGATAGATAAATAGATAGATATGAGATAGATAGATAGATAGATAGATATGAGATAGATAGATAGATAGATAGATATGAGATAGATAGATATGAGATAGATAGATAGATAGATAGATAGATAGATAGATATGAGATAGATAGATAGATAGATATGAGATAGATAGATAGATAGATAGATAAATAGATAATGAGATAGATAGATATGAGATAGATATGAGATAGATAGATATGAGATAGATAGATAGATATGAGATAGATAGATATGAGATAGATAGATAGTGTAATGGCAGGAAGGAGGTGAAGGGAAAGTGAGCCCTAATCTACCCACCGCCCTGTCCCTGCCTACTTGCAACGACCCGCCCTAGGCGACGGGGTACAACTGGGTGGCGGTCCCTACGCTGTCTAAGTGCACGGGAGAACAAACAGGGAACACGCAAGGGAAGGGGCAGTCGCCCACGGAACGCTGCGAGGAAACGGGGCGGTGAATGAGTAGTCCGGACCAGGATGAAGTGCAGTATACCCAAGTGAGCACGGAGGAGGAAGCAAGCCAGAGGCAAAGCAAGCAGGTTAAGCGGAACTGCAGCAAGGCAGAAGCACGGCAGAAGCAGGCTGGAGCAAGCAGCAGTGGGCCAGGAATCCAGAAGAATTACAAGCACTGAGGAGGAGAACACGGCAGGTAATAAAGGGCAGGGGGCGGAGCTAACTCCGACTGACTAGGCCGCGATAGGCTCTCCCACTCCTGAGCCTGCCACCCTGGTTGGTGGGAGATGGTGTCAGTCGAACAGGTCTGGCCTCAGGTGTGGATTGATTAATCCCAGGAGTATACCTAGACGTAGTACCTGGCAGATCCCTAACAGTACTCCCCCTTTTATGAGGGGCCACCGGACCCTTACTAAGAGGTCCCGGTTTAGTAGGGAAGAGAAGGTGGAACCTTCTGATCAATACCCCAGCGTGAACATCACGGGCAGGTACCCAAGTCCTCTCCTCCGGCCCGTATCCCCTCCAATGGACCAGGTAATGGAGGGAGCCCTGGACCATCCTACTGTCCATAATCTTGGCCACCTCGAATTCCACCCCCTCAGGGGTGAGAACGGGAACAGGAGGTTTCCTCGAGGGGGACCAAGACGGGGAGAAGCGTTTAAGGAGGGAGGCATGGAAGACGTCATGTATGCGAAAGGATGGGGGCAGCTCCAGACGGAAGGATACAGGGTTGAGGACTTCAATGATCTTATATGGTCCAATAAATCGGGGAGCAAACTTCCTGGACGGGACCTTAAGGCGCAAGTTCCTGGACGACAACCAGACCAAATCCCCGACGACAAACCGGGGGTTAGCAGAACGTCTACTATCCGCCTGAATCTTTTGTGCGCTCTGGGACGCCTCTAGGTTCTTCTGAACCTGGGCCCAGACAGTGCACAGTTCCCGATGAACATCCTCTACCTCAGGATTATTGGAACAACCAGGGGAAACGGAGGAGAACCTTGGGTTAAACCCGAAATTACAGAAAAACGGGGAGACCCCTGACGAGTTACTGACCCGGTTATTCAGGGAAAATTCAGCAAGGGGAAGGAATGAGACCCAATCGAATTGACAGTCAGAGATGAAACACCTTAAATATTGTTCCAGGGATTGGTTAGTCCTTTCCGTTTGGCCATTAGTTTCGGGATGGAAGGCAGAGGAGAAGGACAGATCAATCTCCAACTTTTTACAAAAAGCTCTCCAAAATAAGGAAACAAATTGTACCCCCCTGTCAGAAACGAAATTGACTGGGGCCCCATGGAGACGCAGGATGTGTTTCACAAACAAAGAAGCTAACGTCTTGGCGTTAGGTAGCTTCTTAAGGGGCACAAAGTGGCACATCTTGCTGAAGCGGTCTACTACCACCCACACCACCGACTTGCCCTGAGATGGAGGCAAATCAGTGATAAAATCCATGGAGATATGGGTCCAAGGTCTCTGGGGAATGGGCAAGGAACGTAGTAGGCCCGCAGTTTGGGACCTAGGGGTTTTGGACCTAGCGCAAACCTCACAAGCGGCGACGTAAGCCCTAACGTCTTTAGGCAACCCAGGCCACCAATAGTTTCTGGTAATGAGGTGTTTGGTGCCCAAGATGCCAGGATGACCAGATAGAGCGGAGTCATGGTTTTCCCTGAGTACCCTTAGCCTGTATTGCAGGGGAACAAACAGTTTGTCCCCGGGACGTTCCCGGGAGCTGCACCCTGATCAGCCGCGATATCAGAAGCCAAATCAGAATCGGTGGCAGAAACGATTATACCAGGGGGTAAAATACAAGCAGGATCCTTCTCGGAAGGAGGATTGGCCATGAAACTACGTGACAGGGCATCAGCCTTAATATTCTTGGACCCAGCCCTATAGGTAACCAAGAAATTAAATCTGGTAAAGAATAGTGCCCACCGAGCTTGTCTAGGATTAAGCCTCCGGGCCGATTCTAGGAAAACCAGATTCTTGTGATCCGTAAGGACCGTTACCTGGTATCTGGTCCCCTCCAGGAAGTGCCGCCACTCTTCAAAAGCCCATTTAATGGCTAGAAGTTCACGGTTGCCAATATCATAATTACTCTCCGTGGGCGAAAACTTCCTAGAGAAGTAAGCACAGGGGCGGAGATGGGTGAGGGAGCTGGTACCCTGGGACAAGACGGCCCCCACTCCCACCTCGGATGCGTCAACCTCCACAATAAATGGCTCCTCTTGGTTGGGCTGAATCAGCACGGGGGCCGAGATAAAGCACTTCTTGAGAGTCTCAAAGGCCTGGACGGCCTCAGGGGGCCAATGGAGGACATCAGCACCCTTGCGAGTAAGGTCCGTAAGAGGCTTAGCGACGACCGAGAAGTTGGCAATAAATCTCCTGTAATAGTTGGCGAACCCTAAAAAACACTGTAACGCCTTAAGGGAGGCAGGTTGGACCCATTCCGCCACAGCCTGAACCTTGGCAGGGTCCATGCGGAATTCATGAGGAGTGAGGATTTGCCCTAAAAATGGTATCTCCTGTACCCCAAAGACACATTTTTCAGTCTTAGCAAACAGATTATTCTCCCGAAGGACCTGGAGCACCTTCCTGACATGCTCCACGTGGGAGGACCAGTCCTTGGAAAACACCAGTATGTCATCAAGGTACACAACAAGATAATTACCCAGGTAATCTCTCAGGATTTCATTAATAAAATTCTGGAAGACAGCAGGGGCATTACACAACCCAAAGGGCATGACCAGGTATTCGAAATGACCCTCGGGTGTGTTGAACGCAGTTTTCCACTCATCCCCCTCTTTGATGCGGATAAGGTTATATGCACCCCGTAGATCGAACTTAGAAAACCATTGGGCTCCCTGAACCTGATTAAAAAGATCCGGAATCAAAGGAAGTGGGTACTGGTTCCTTACGGTGACCTTATTCAGGTTACGATAATCAATGCACGGCCTAAGACCACCATCCTTCTTCCCCACGAAGAAGAAGCCAGCACCTACAGGAGAAGTCGAGGGGCGAATGAAACCCTTGGCCAAGCATTCTTGGATATACACCCTCATAGCTTCACGTTCAGGACATGAAAGATTAAATATCCTACCCTTAGGAAGCTTGGCACCAGGCACCAAATCGATGGTGCAATCGTAATCTCTATGGGGGGGCAACACCTCGGAGGCCTCCTTAGAAAACACATCGGCGAAGTCCTGAACAAACTCAGGAAGCGTGTTTACCTCCTCCCGGGGAGAAATAGAGTTAACAGAAAGACATGACATAAGACATTCGCTACCCCATTTGGTGAGATCCCCAGTATTCCAATCAAACGTGGGATTATGCAACTGCAACCAGGGAAGACCTAATACCAGATCGGACGATAATCCCTGCATCACCAGTACAGAGCACTGCTCCAAATGCATGGAGCCAACAAGGAGTTCAAAAACAGGAGTATGCTGAGTAAAATAACCATTAGCAAGAGGAGTGGAGTCGATACCCACTACCAGGATAGGATAAGGCAAATCAATAAAAGGCATTTTTAGAGACATAGCAAATTCCACAGACATGATATTAGCAGATGAGCCAGAATCCACGAAAGCACTGCCCGTGGCAGACCGGCCAGCAAACGAGACCTGAAAGGGAAGCAAAATGTTATTGCGTTTCACATTAACGGGAAATACCTGTGCGCCCAAGTGACCTCCCCGATGATCACTTAGGCGCGGAAGTTTTCCGGCTTTTTATTCTTGCGCCTGGGACAGGTGTTCAGAAGATGCTTGTCGTCCCCACAGTAGAAGCAGAGACCATTCATTCTGCGAAACTCCCTACGTTGTCGAGGGGTCATGGAGGCCCCGAGTTGCATAGGTACCTCCGAGTCCTCCGTGGAGGGGCGAGGAGACGGAACCTCGGGGGGGATCGCAGAAAAGTCAGAGGGGAGCACATTGAAGCGTTCAAGCTGACGTTCCTTGAGACGTCGGTCAAGTCGTACTGCTAGGGCCATAACCTGGTCAAGGGAGTCAGAAGAGGGGTAGCTAACCAGCAGATCCTTCAGGGCGTCAGATAATCCTAAACTAAACTGGCACCTTAGGGCCGGATCGTTCCATCGAGAAGCTACGCACCACTTTCTAAAATCAGAACAGTATTCCTCCACCGGTCTCCTACCCTGACGTAAGGTCACCAGCTGACTCTCGGCTAAAGCAGTCCTGTCAGTCTCGTCGTAAATGAGTCCGAGGGCAGAGAAAAAACGATCAACAGAGGAAAGTTCAGGGGCGTCAGGAGCCAAGGAGAAGGCCCACTCTTGGGGCCCTTCCTGGAGTCGGGATATGATGATACCCACCCGCTGGTTCTCGGAACCTGAGGCGTGGGGTTTTAGGCGGAAATACAATCTGCAACTCTCCCGGAAGGAGAGAAACGTCTTACGGTCCCCTGAGAACCGGTCAGGTAACTTGAGGTCGGGTTCTAGAGGTGAGGTGAGGGGAACTACTCAGGCAGCGTCACCCTGGTTGACCCTCTGGGCCAGGGCCTGGACCTGTAGGGAGAGGCCCTGCATCTGCTGGGCCAGGGTAGGAGAAATGGTAGACTAGGTATGGGCTTGTAATTATGTAATGGCAGGAAGGATGTGAAGGGAAAGTGAGCCCTAATCTACCCACCGCCCTGTCCCTGCCTACTTGCAACGACCCGCCCTAGGCGACGGGGTACAACTGGGCGGCGGTCCCTACGCTGTCTAAGTGCACGGGAGAACAAACAGGGAACACGCAAGGGAAGGGGCAGTCGCCCACGGAACGCTGCGAGGAAACGGGGCGGTGAATGAGTAGTCCGGACCAGGATGAAGTGGAGTATACCCAAGTGAGCAAGGAGGAGGAAGCAAGCCAGAGGCAAAGCAAGCAGGTTAAGCGGAACTGCAGCAAGGCAGAAGCACGGCAGAAGCAGGCTGGAGCAAGCAGCAGTGGGCCAGGAATCCAGAAGAATTACAAGCACTGAGGAGGAGAACACGGCAGGTAATAAAGGGCAGGGGGCGGAGCTAACTCCGACTGACCAGGCCGCGATAGGCTCTCCCACTCCTGAGCCTGCCACCCTGGTTGGTGGGAGATGGTGTCAGTCGAACAGGTCTGGCCTCAGGTGTGGATTGATTAATCCCAGGAGTATACCTAGACGTAGTACCTGGCAGATCCCTAACAGATAGATATGAGATAGATAGATAGATAGATATGAGATAGATAGATAGATAGATAGATAGATAGATAGATAGATAGATAGATAGATAGATAGATAGATAGATAGATAGATATGAGAGAGATAGATAGATATGAGATAGATAGATATGAGATAGATAGATATGAGATAGATAGATATGAGATAGATAGATATGAGATAGATAGATATGAGATAGATAGATATGAGATAGATAGATAGATATGAGATAGATAGATATGAGATAGATAGATAGATATGAGATAGATAGATATGAGATAGATAGATAGATAGATAGATAGATAGATAGATAGATAGATAGATAGATAGATAGATAGATAGATAGATAGATAGATAGATAGATAGATAGATATGAGATAGATAGATAGATAGATAGATAGATAGATAGATAGATAGATAGATAGATAGATAGATATGAGATAGATAGATAGATAGATAGATAGATAGATAAATAGATAGATAGATAGATAGATAGATAGATAGATATGAGATAGATAGATAGATAGATAGATAGATAGATAGATAGATAGATAGATATGAGATAGATAGATAGATAGATAGATAGATAGATATATATCTATCTCATATCTATCTATCTATCTATCTCATATCTATCTATCTATCTCATATCTATCTATCTATCTCATATCTATCTATCTATCTATCTATCTATCTATCTATCTATCTATCTATCTATCTATCTATCTATCTATCTATCTATCTATCTATCTATCTATCTATCTATCTATCTATCTATCTCATATCTATCTCATATCTATCTATCTATCTATCTATCTATCTATCTATCTCATATCTATCTATCTATCTATCTATCTATCTATCTATCTATCTATCTATCTATCTATCTATCTATCTATCTATCTATCTATCTATCTATCTATCTATCTATCTATCTAATATCTATCTATCTAATATCTATCTATCTATCTATCTATCTATCTATCTATCTATCTATCTATCTATCTATCTATCTATCTATCTATCTATCTATCTATCTATCTATCTATCTATCTATCTATCTATCTATCTAATATCTATCTATCTGATATCTATCTGATATCTATCTATCTTCAAAATCTAACGTTTCCGCGTCAGAAAACGTGTCTAAAAACTCAGTGTGAACTTGCCATAATAATGATAATATTAATAATAATAATCTTCTTTCCATACTGCATCATCTTCATTCTCCTCTGCAGGCGGTTGTACCTGGCATTACAGCTCATCCCATTCGCTGCAGTACCCGGCACAGTTGTCAGTATGGATGAGCCTGTGTAAAGAATGAAGAGGATGTAGGGTTCCCCACGGATAGGCCATCAATCGAAAGTCCCAGGGATCCCCTTTAATAGCAGGATTTTACTAGTATTGTTCTCTATAATTAACCCTTGATAAGCCCATGATGAATAGTATAGTGGTAGCTCTAACTGCCACACCAGATATGATCAACTTTTGCGTTGAGAAGAGCGATAAGTACATTATTCCAAAACGTCTATTTTTTTATGGAATGTCCCTTTTAGTACAATGGGTGGGTTTTCCTTCACATATAACATCTTAAATAGTTATTTTCTTCTTTAAGGGTGTAGACAGAATTCACTGCAGCACAACACAGAGAGGTTAAATGATCAACGTCTTGCTTTCCTGCCCCATCCAGCCTGTCTATTCACTGCTGCCAAATTACACAGTTGTTGCAAGGTGACATTTAGGAGAAGGAAGAAAAGGGCAGAGGAAGTGGGAACACTTTGTCTTATCCTCCCATTGAAGTCCTCAGGATTCAATCAATTTACTGTGACAGTCGTGGAATCTCGCCAACCCCTCAACCGGAGTCCCAGTCATAGTGAATTGTGGAGGATTATAAGTCATGTTCCCCTATCAGATCAGCCATCAGTGTTCTTACATTAATTATGTGTGGGGACCTGAGATCATCCTGAACATGGAACTTTCTCCACTTCTAAAAACTTTTGTACTAAGATTTTTTGAAATATTATATATATATATATATATATATATATATTAAAAGGCGTGGTTCTGTCTCTTGCTCTTATGTACAAGTATATAACTACTTTAATACTGCTCCTATATACAAGAATATAACTACTATAATACTGCTCCTATATACAAGAATATAACTACTATAATACTGCTCCTATATACAAGAATATAACTACTATAATACTCCCCCTATATACAAGAATATAACTACTATAATACTGCCCCCTATATACAAGAATATAACTACTATAATACTGCCCCCTATATACAAGAATATAACTACTATAATACTGCCCATATATACAAGAATATAACTACTATAATACGGCCCCCTATATACAATATAACTATTATAATACTGCCCCTATTTACAAGAATATAACTACTATAATACTGCCCCTATATACAAGAATATAACTACTATAATACTGACCCCTATATACAAGAATATAACTACTATAATACTGTCCCTATATACAAGAATATAACCATTATAATACTGCCTCCTATGTACAAGAATATAACTACTATAATACCGCTCCTGTATACAAAAATATAACTACTATAATACTGCTCCCTATATAGAAGAATATAACTACTATAATACTGCTCCTATATACTAGAATATAACTAATATATTACTGTCCCCTATATACAAGAATATAACTATTATAATACTGCCTCCTATATACAAGAATATAACTACTATAATACTGCTCCTATATACAAGAATATAACTACTAGAATACTGCCTCCTATATACAAGAATATAACTACTATAATACTGCCTCCTATATACAAGAATATAACTACTATAATACTGCTCCTATATACAAGAATATAACTACTATAATACTGCCCCCTATATACAAGAATATTGCTACTATAATACTGCCTCCTATATACAAGAATATAACTACTATAATACTGCTCCCTATATACAAGAATATAACTACTATAATACTGCTACTATATACAAGAATATAACTACTATAATACTGCCAGCTATATACAAGAATATAATTACTATAATACTGCTCCTATATACAAGAATATAACTATTATAATACTGCTCCCTATATACAAGAATATAACTACTATTATACTGCCCCTATATACAAGAATATAACTACTATACCACTGCTCCTATATAAAAGAATATAACTACTATAATACTGCTCCTATATACTAGAATATAACTAATATATTACTGTCCCCGATATACAAGAATATAACTATTATAATCCTGCCTCCTATATACAAGAATATAACTACTATAATACTGGTCCTATATACAAGAATATAACTACTATAATACTGCCCCCTACATACAAGAATGTAACTACTATAATACTGCCCCTATATACAAGAATATAACTACTATAATACTGGTCCTATATACAAGAATATAACTACTATAATACTGCCTCCTATATACAAGAATATAACTACTATAATACTGCCTCCTATATACAAGAATATAACTACTATAATACTGCTCCTATATACAAGAATATAACTACTATAATACTGCCCCCTATATACAAGAATATAACTACTATAATACTCCCCCTATATACAAGAATATAACTACTATAATACTGCCCCCTATATACAAGAATATAACTACTATAATACTGCCCCCTATATACAAGAATATAACTACTATAATACTGCCCATATATACAAGAATATAACTACTATAATACGGCCCCCTATATACAATATAACTATTATAATACTGCCCCTATTTACAAGAATATAACTACTATAATACTGCCCCTATATACAAGAATATAACTACTATAATACTGACCCCTATATACAAGAATATAACTACTATAATACTGTCCCTATATACAAGAATATAACCATTATAATACTGCCTCCTATGTACAAGAATATAACTACTATAATACCGCTCCTGTATACAAAAATATAACTACTATAATACTGCTCCCTATATAGAAGAATATAACTACTATAATACTGCTCCTATATACTAGAATATAACTAATATATTACTGTCCCCTATATACAAGAATATAACTATTATAATACTGCCTCCTATATACAAGAATATAACTACTATAATACTGCTCCTATATACAAGAATATAACTACTAGAATACTGCCTCCTATATACAAGAATATAACTACTATAATACTGCCTCCTATATACAAGAATATAACTACTATAATACTGCTCCTATATACAAGAATATAACTACTATAATACTGCCCCCTATATACAAGAATATTGCTACTATAATACTGCCTCCTATATACAAGAATATAACTACTATAATACTGCTCCCTATATACAAGAATATAACTACTATAATACTGCTACTATATACAAGAATATAACTACTATAATACTGCCAGCTATATACAAGAATATAATTACTATAATACTGCTCCTATATACAAGAATATAACTATTATAATACTGCTCCCTATATA
This sequence comes from Rhinoderma darwinii, assembly GCF_050947455.1. Taxonomy (NCBI): domain Eukaryota; kingdom Metazoa; phylum Chordata; class Amphibia; order Anura; family Rhinodermatidae; genus Rhinoderma; species Rhinoderma darwinii. Next base: position 67,236,919 of record NC_134699.1, read on the forward strand.
CAAGAATATAACTACTATTATACTGCCCCTATATACAAGAATATAACTACTATACCACTGCTCCTATATAAAAGAATATAACTACTATAATACTGCTCCTATATACTAGAATATAACTAATATATTACTGTCCCCGATATACAAGAATATAACTATTATAATCCTGCCTCCTATATACAAGAATATAACTACTATAATACTGGTCCTATATACAAGAATATAACTACTATAATACTGCCCCCTACATACAAGAATGTAACTACTATAATACTGCCCCTATATACAAGAATATAACTACTATAATACTGGTCCTATATACAAGAATATAACTACTATAATACTGCCTCCTATATACAAGAATATAACTACTATAATACTGCCTCCTATATACAAGAATATAACTACTATAATACTGCTCCTATATACAAGAATATAACTACTATAATACTGCCCCCTATATACAAGAATATAACTACTATAATACTCCCCCTATATACAAGAATATAACTACTATAATACTGCCCCCTATATACAAGAATATAACTACTATAATACTGCCCCCTATATACAAGAATATAACTACTATAATACTGCCCATATATACAAGAATATAACTACTATAATACGGCCCCCTATATACAATATAACTATTATAATACTGCCCCTATTTACAAGAATATAACTACTATAATACTGCCCCTATATACAAGAATATAACTACTATAATACTGACCCCTATATACAAGAATATAACTACTATAATACTGTCCCTATATACAAGAATATAACCATTATAATACTGCCTCCTATGTACAAGAATATAACTACTATAATACCGCTCCTGTATACAAAAATATAACTACTATAATACTGCTCCCTATATAGAAGAATATAACTACTATAATACTGCTCCTATATACTAGAATATAACTAATATATTACTGTCCCCTATATACAAGAATATAACTATTATAATACTGCCTCCTATATACAAGAATATAACTACTATAATACTGCTCCTATATACAAGAATATAACTACTAGAATACTGCCTCCTATATACAAGAATATAACTACTATAATACTGCCTCCTATATACAAGAATATAACTACTATAATACTGCTCCTATATACAAGAATATAACTACTATAATACTGCCCCCTATATACAAGAATATTGCTACTATAATACTGCCTCCTATATACAAGAATATAACTACTATAATACTGCTCCCTATATACAAGAATATAACTACTATAATACTGCTACTATATACAAGAATATAACTACTATAATACTGCCAGCTATATACAAGAATATAATTACTATAATACTGCTCCTATATACAAGAATATAACTATTATAATACTGCTCCCTATATACAAGAATATAACTACTATTATACTGCCCCTATATACAAGAATATAACTACTATACCACTGCTCCTATATAAAAGAATATAACTACTATAATACTGCTCCTATATACTAGAATATAACTAATATATTACTGTCCCCGATATACAAGAATATAACTATTATAATCCTGCCTCCTATATACAAGAATATAACTACTATAATACTGGTCCTATATACAAGAATATAACTACTATAATACTGCCCCCTACATACAAGAATGTAACTACTATAATACTGCCCCTATATACAAGAATATAACTACTATAATACTGGTCCTATATACAAGAATATAACTACTATAATACTGCCTCCTATATACAAGAATATAACTACTATAATACTGCCTCCTATATACAAGAATATAACTACTATAATACTGCTCCTATATACAAGAATATAACTACTATAATACTGCCCCCTATATACAAGAATATAACTACTATAATACTGCTCCTATATACAAGAATATAACTATTATAATACTGCTCCCTATATACAAGAATATAACTACTATAATACTGCCCCTATATACAAGAATATAACTACTATACCACTGCTCCTATATACAAGAATATAACTACTATAATACTGCTCATATATACTAGAATATAACTAATATATTACTGTCCCCTATATACAAGAATATAACTATTATAATACTGCCTCCTATATACAAGAATATAACTACTATAATACTGCTCCTATTTACAAGAATATATCTACTATAATACTGCCCCCTATATACAAGAATATAACTACTATAATACTGCTCCTATATACAAGAATATAACTACTATAATACTGCCCCTATATACAAGAATATAACTACTATAATACTGCTCCTAACTACAAGAATATAACTACTATAATACTGCTCCTATATACAAGAATATAACTACTATAATACTGCTCCTATATACAAGAATATACCTACTATAATACTGCCCCCTATATACAAGAATATAACTACTATAATACTGCTCCTATATACAAGAATATAACTACTATAATACGGCCCCTATATACAAGAATATAACTACTATAATACTGCTCCTAACTACTAGAATATAACTACTATAATACTGCTCCTATATACAAGAATATAACTACTATAATACTGCTCATATATACTAGAATATAACTAATATATTACTGTCCCCTATATACAAGAATATAACTATTATAATACTGCCTCCTATATACAAGAATATAACTACTATAATACTGCTACTATTTACAAGAATATATCTACTATAATACTGCCCCCTATATACAAGAATATAACTACTATAATACTGCTCCTATATACAAGAATATAACTATTATAATACTGCTCCTATATACAAGAATATAACTACTATAATACTGCTCCTATATACAAGAATATAACTACTATAATACTGCTCCTATATACAAGAATATAACTACTATAATACTGCTCCTATATACAAGAATATACCTACTATAATACTGCCCCCATATACAAGAATATAACTACTATAATACTGTCCCTATATACAAGAATATAACTACTATAGCACTGCCCCTATATATAAGAATATAACTACTATAATACTGCCCCTATATACAAGAATATTACTATAATACTGCCCCCTATATACAAGAATATAACTACTATAATACTGCCCCAATATACAAGAATATAACTACTATAATACTGCTCCTTTATATACAAGAATATAACTACTATAATGCTGCCCATATATACAAGAACATAACTACTATAATACTGCCCCTATATACAAGAATATAACTACTATAATACTGCTCCTATATACAAGAATGTAACTACTATAATACTGCTCCTATATACAAGAATATAACTACTATAATACTGCCCCTATATACAAGAATATAACTACTATAATACTGCATCTATATACAAGAATATAACTACTATAATACTGCTCCTATATACAAGAATATAACTACTATAATACTGCTCCTATATACAAGAATATAACTACCATAATACTGCCCCTATATACAAGAATATAACTACTATAATACTGCTCCTATATACAAGAATATAACTACTATAATACTGCTCCTATATACAAGAATATAACTACTATAATACTGCTCCCTATATTCAAGAATATAACTACTATAATACTGCCCCTTATATACAAGAATATAACTACTATAATACTACCACCTATATACAAGAATAAAGCTGCTATAATACTGCCCCTATATACAAGAATATAACTACTATAATACTGCCCCTATATACAAGAATATAACTACTATAATACTGCATCTATATACAAGAATATAACTACTATAATACTGCTCCTATATACAAGAATATAACTACTATAATACTGCTCCTATATACAAGAATATAACTACCATAATACTGCCCCTATATACAAGAATATAACTACTATAATACTGCTCCTATATACAAGAATATAACTACTATAATACTGCTCCTATATACAAGAATATAACTACTATAATACTGCTCCCTATATTCAAGAATATAACTACTATAAAACTGCCCCTATATACAAGAATATAACTACTATAATACTGCTCCTATATACAAGAATATAACTACTATAATACTACCTCCTATATACAAGAATATAACTACTATAATACTGCCCCCTATATACAAGATAACTACTATAATACTGCCTCTATATACAAGTATATAACTACTATAACACTGAAGTAAACATTCATTTCTAGTATGAGAAGGCATTGCGCTCATTGGAAGTGATCTGTTTTTTCTAGAAGATCTTGAGTATCATTTACATTTCGCACACGTCTTTTTAAACTGCAGATTTTCTTCCCTGATGGTTTAATTTACAGTCCAGACATTGAGGCTACTGGGGACCCCGGGATGGGAGTGTGAGCAGGTCCAGGCTCTGCATTGTGTTGGCCGTGGCTTGTACAACCCTCCCTGGATGTGCCTGAATTACTGAGCTGCTTTCTGACAGTGGAGAGTGATTCATCCATCCGGTTATTGATCATTCGGACCTAATTAGTAACACTGTACAGCGCACATCGGCTTCCATGAGCATCACTTACGTATACGTCTGGGGGGGGGGGGAGTAAATTGGGGGTTGGGAGGGATGGCGGATAATACTGATCACCTTTTTCCCCCTTTTTCTACCCAGTAATTTGGCAAATTGATGATAACTGTATGAGGCCGTGTTCACATCTGCGTTGCCCTTCCGTTGAGTGGTTCCATGGGAAGTTTCCGTCGGGTTAACCCCTCAACGGAAAGGCAAACTAAAACCTTAGCTTCTGTTTCCCCCACCGCAGTCAACCGCGCTACTGATCCCGTCAAAAAAAAAAATGGAACCCTGTCAAAATGGTGACAAATGGAAACCTTTAGCAGCATTTCCGTCACCATTGAAATCAATGGTGATGCAAACGGAAGCTAAGGTTTCCGTCTGCCTTTCCATTGAGGGGTTAACCCGACGGAAACTTTCGATAGAACCCCTCAACGGAAGGGCAATGCTGATGTGAACAGGCCCTTCGAAATTAAAAAAAAATGTTGGATTATTTTTTGGACAAAGGTGGACACAGAGCACACAGGGCCCCTATGTAGAATAGTATCACTCGGGGCCACAACCTTCAATTTCTTCGGCCTGTGTCTGTCACCACATTAGAAGTGGCCTATATTGTACATGATGTGATCGGCGCTGTAATGTAGATTACAGCAGTCTTTCTTTATTTAGAAAAACGATTATTTTTGACGGAGTTATGGCCTATTTTAGCTTTATGCTAATGACTTTCTTAATGACCAACTGGGTGTGTTTTACTATATGACCAAGTGGAGTGTATGACGCTGACCAATCAGTGACCAATCAGCGTCATACACTTCTCCCCATTCATTTACACAGCACAAAGTGATCTAGCTAGATCACTATGTGCAGCCACATACACACACACTAAAGTTACTCAATTGTACTGAGACGTAATAAACATCACTACCAGCCAGGACGTGATGTCTATTCAGAATCCTGACACTTCGTTTACAGCACAGCACATCGAGATTACGCTGGGCTGTCATTTACAGCGTAATCTCGCAAGATTACGCTTGCTGTGCTGTAAATGACACACAAACGTTAGCGAAGTGTCAGGATTCTGAATAGACATCACGTCCTGGCTGGTAGTGATGTCTATTCACTGTCAGTACACTTGAGTAACGTTAATGTGTGTGTATGTGGCTGCACATAGTGATCTAGTAAGATCACTATGTGCCGTGCAAATGAATGGAGAGAAGTGTATGACGCTGATTGGTCACTGATTGGTTAGCGTCATACACTCCTCTGTACAACGCCCACTTGGTCATATAGTAAAACACACCCAGTTGTCCATTGAGAAACTCATTAGCATAAAGCTAATATTGGTCATAACTCTGTCAAAAAGGATCTTTTTCTAAATAAAAAAAACACTTCTGTAATCTACACTACAGCGCCGATCACATCATGTACAATATAGGCCACTTATAATGTGGTGACAGAGCCTCTTTAAATTCAGCTAAATCAATCGTCTGATAGGAAGAAAATCCAAATTAGCAACAAAATGTCAGACACAGAGGATACCAGCCCAATGCAAGTGGTAAATGTGGCCTGGGCCCTTGGGGACATATGCTGCTGGAAATTTGGGGGCATCTCAGTGTGTGCCAGACATGATAAAATTAGATACACATTCTCAGCAGAGAGTATCACACATGATAGGATTAGATACACAGCTCAGCAGACCGTATCACACATGATAGGATTAGATACACATTCAAAAAAATGCTAAAAAAAAACAAAAACGCAACCGCATTGAAAACCGCATCACATGTCAGTAAGTAAAATTGCTCAACGTCTGAATATATCCTCAGGGTATCCGTACATGATGTGGCCAAGTTGCAGTAAATGCTGTGCGACAAAATCGCACACGGCCTTACCACAAACTGCTGCGGTTGTGCGATACGGTATTTGACCGCGCAGCTTGTACAGGCGAAGCACATTGAAACCATGTTCTACACAAGTACAGGCTGTGCGGCCGTAAACCGCATTGTAATTCATGATAAAACCCCATACGTTTTTCCCTGTCGTTCTCAGCCGCACCGCATTTACCGCAGCTCGGCCTCTTAGGGTACAGGCAACCTATTGTGTATGGGTGAAGTCAGTCCCCAGATGGCAGCTATCTACTTAATGTATATGGACGGCGTGAGATACAGACTCATAAAAGGTGATTATATAAATGATACCAATAAGAATTTACCAATTCACATAGCAAATAATACCACCATGTGCCACTGGTTTTCGCTTGCTACTGGGGGTTCACTGGGAAATTGCCCGGTTTGCCACTTTCTAAAGCCAGCCCTGGCCTCCTGAGTCACGTTCCTCCTGCATTCAGGTAGTGGAGTGGACAAGTTTAATAACATCTTGCTGATATTTCCGCTCAGAATTACCCGCATTCTCATCCATTAGATGAAGCCTGACACAGCATCGTCTATCACACATCCCCGGCTGCGGTGCCTGCGTCTACTCAATATTCTTGGCCCAATTAAGTAGATTCCAGTCTGGACGACCAAGAATGTGGTAATTTTAGAAGGTGAATACATTTTCCATTGGCACCAGTTACACCTGTCTGTTAACTCCATCTCTGTGATTCAGCAGCAAATCCTCAACATTAAATGCAATCTAATGCTTTACACAGCTGCTGTGAGCCGGACGCGCTCATACACAACTAGGAAGATCGCTCTGGTCATAGGATTCATAGTGGAAGGAGCATGGTCCCAGCAGCACAGAGTATTTCAGGAGAGGGGTGTTCTGATCTTGTTGGAGCTGAATGACAGAGTTACATTGTGAAAAAAGCAGGATTTCCCAGTAGCGCAGAGTGTTTCAGGAGAGGCGTGTGCTGATCTTGTGGGAGATCATAAACTGGGAGTAAGGCCCGTTCACATAATCAGGATTTCGGGATGGATTCCGTGCAAGTATTATTCTCCCGCCGCGAAAAAGTGAAAAAACTTCACAAACAAGTAGCATGCCCCACGTGGATTCATGGCACATTATCCGTGGCAGAAATTTGAGATTCAACCTTGGACATCTGCCGCAGATCCTCTACTAAATACGTATCGGATTTGCCCATAACCTATGAACATACTCCTACATAGTAAAAGGAGCAGGGGCCCCAGCAGCACAGAGTATTTCAGGATAGGAGTGTGCGAGTCGATCTTGTGTGGGTTAGTGACCTGTCCATGATGCCCTGATGTTAGGAAGGGAATGGAGGAAAGTAGACGGTCACCGACTAGATAGTAGAGTGATACACAATATGATTTGTATTATGATTAGTATTTTGCCTTCTTTATGACAGTTTCCATCTTTGATTTATTTTAATTTCTCATTTAAAGGAACGCTCCATGCCAAACTGATACACTGTTGTGTCATGCCTAGCGCAAGGGCCTGAGGGGGCGGAGCATGACACAGGAAATGTCTCTTTGTATCTCTGTGTCATGCTCCACCCCCTCATGCCCTTGAACTAGGTATGACACAGTGTATGTTCCTTTAATTAACATACTGGGAAAATAACTAGAAGTGAAAATATAGTTGTGATTTAAAGCCGGAGATTTGACGGTGACAGGTGCACGTCCCGCAGAAACGTAAGAATGATCTTGTACTTTAAGTCTGGAGACAATAGGAGAATAGATCCTTCTATGTGGTTTGTGGGACATTGCTGCAATATATTGTTATTTGTCGCCAGAAAATAGGGAAACAAAACTGCCCTTGATCTTCACAATAGGAGATTTATTACAGATTGAGCCGCGGCTCTGGGATATTTTTGGGTTTACGAAACAATAGATTATTTTACAAATGTAAAGAATATAATGAACATTTTTATCTGCGTAGAAAGAGTCGTTTTATGACGGTTTCCCTGAAGTTACAAAAGAACTAAATCCTCTGTAAATAGAGGTGAAAGGGTCTCCTTCTCTTCTTAAAAAAATGTGTACGTTATATAAGTTTTGGGGAGAGCTGGGTGAGAACCAATATGGCCGCCATCGCAGCTCCCACAGGGATTGTCACCCAAATCTGCCCAATTCTGTATCTCCAATTGGAGCAGTCTAATAATCCCACTTGCCAACTCTCCAAGAAATGTTCTTAAGACTCCTCAAATAATGTCACAAACCCTCATCCTCTTTCCTGCGGACTACTTCACTCCTGGGCGTCCTCATGTCGGGGCTGGCCGCAGGAGGTGCCTAGCAGTGCAGAAAATGGCAGGAATGGGGAGTATCTTTATGTTTGGTTTTGGGTCTTTAATAACTAAAGGGGTCTTTCTTTGGTCTGTTCTGCAGGGTCTAGGGTTTGTATTTTGGGGTCTGTATTAATTTAGGGGGTTTGTATTTAGTGGGTCTGTGGTCTTTATTAAAGGGGTCTAGTCTGGGGTCTGTATTTACTTGGTTGGTCTACATCTATGGGGTTGGGTCTGTATTTAGTTAGGGGGTTCACTGGGGGTTGTCTTTGGTCAGGGGGTCTGGTTTGAAGTCTGAATTTAGGTGGTCTGGGGGTTGCCTCTGGTCAGGGGGTCTGGTCTGGATCTGTATTTAGGGGGTCTTATCTGGGGTTTGTATTTGGTCTGGGGGTCTAGAGTCTGTATTCAGGTGGTTTATTCATGGGTCTGTAATTCGTCAGGGCGTCTGGTCTGGTGTCTGTATTTTTTTAGGGATCTGTATTTCTTTTGGGGGTCTGAGTGTGCATTTAGGGGGTCTGAGTCTCAGTTTAAGGGGTCTAGTCTGGGATCTCTATTTAGGGGGTCTACATTTATGGGGTTGGGTCTATATTTGGTTAGGGGTCTGCAGTCTGTATTTAAGTGGTCTGGAGTTTGCATTTGGTCAGGCGGTCTGGTCTGGGGGTCTGTATTTAGGGGGTCTGGCATTTATTTATGGGGTCTGTTATTGTTTAAGAAGTATGTATTTGTTAATAGGGGTCTGGGGTCTGTATTGATTTTGACGTGATTTGAAGGGCCATCTGCACGGTTTGTGATTCTTATGCCATATGTTGAAGGGGGGGGGGGGGTCCTATATAAATGGATGGGGCAGAAGGTAAAAATGTCCCTTCGCAAAACTTGTCCAGTATGCTAATAACATCCTATCAGCAGAGTACAGACATGGTTTATGGCAGCCTGTATTCTGTCTATGGAGCAGTAGACACAGGTTGCTCTAAAACAGAGCAGTGTGGCTGCTGATGAACTGACGGAGGCTCTAAGTCGCCTGCTCTTTCATGTCATCGCTACTGCTTGTCAAAGTGGATATATGAGGGAGCTGTAGTATATGAAGATCCCTAATACATAATAATAGCTTCATAACCCTGCACCTGTATACGTTCACCATTCACACTGTCAGGTCCGCTCTATCCCTTTGCTCTTTAATTCAATTGACGGATACACTGGGGTCTGTTTCATGACAGATCTGTCACATACATCGTGGCTCCTGTCAGGATGACACCAGTGTGAACATGCACTTACAGTTTATGTATAAAATGAATCTCAGTGCTGCCCATTCCATCAACATGTCTAAGAGGGCTTAGGAAAAAAGGGGGACCCCTGGACTCCTGGAAAAGTAGGTCATTCCCCACACAATTGCTCGGACCCGGCTTCAGTTTATATATTATAGATTCACCAGCGAGGAGTCATCAGAGGAGGCATTCAGCCGGGGAGATTCTGCTGCTAGGCAGCGATCAGTGGTTGGGGGCACCGTCTAGGATCTGGGGTCTGGGATGCTGGTGAAATCTGGAGTACTGGTTAGTTCTGGACAGCAGTATCTGAGGTTTTCAGCCACACAAGATATAACTGTCCATATTATTCTGTACTCTTCAAGTGCTCTACTCATAATTTAAGGGTAATTGGGGGTATTTTCTGTATCGTAAGGGGTGGGCATACTGTATATCTGGATTTAGCATTCTTTGGTGACAGCCACTATTTCTCCTGGAAGACATTACTGTAGTATGATTAACCTAATAGGGCCTACAAATATCCCTGCTTGGGGTCCCCTCAATGGGCCAGAAACCCCTATGTACCACTATATAGGACCCGTTGCATCCTTGCACAGCCATTCATTTGAATGACGGCTGCTGCAGGGAAAATGTAGGGCTAGCCACAAATCCACCCTGCGAAAAGTGCTGATCACTGTGGGTAAAAGAAGTCAGACCAGCGGTGATCGCCGTGATGGCTTATTTTTGAAAAGGGATTGTCTTCATGAGACAACCCCTTTAATTTACACAAATACCTGAGTAACTTTGTGAATACAAGACATTACTTATCCTGTACTGACCTAAGTTACATCCTGTATTATACTCCAGAGCTGCACTCACTATTCTGCTGGTGGAGTCACTGTGTACATACATTACATTACTTACCCTGCACTGATCCTGAGTTACATCCTGTATTACACTCCAGAGCTGAACTCACTATTCTACGGGTGGAGTCACTATGTACATACATTACATTACTTGTACTGATCATGAGTTACATCCTGTATTATACTCCAGAGCTGCACTCACTAATCTGCTGGTGGAGTCACTGTGTACATATATTACATTACTTATCCTGTACTGATCCTGAGTTATATCCTGTATTATACTCCAGAGCTGCACTCACTATTCTGCTGGTGGTCACTGTGTACATACATTACTTATCCTGTACTGATCCTGAGTTACATACTGTATTATACTCCAGAGCTGCACTCACTATTCTGCTGGTGTAGTCACTGTGTACATACATTACATTACTTATCCTGTACTGATCCTGAGTTACATCCTGTATTATACTCCAGCGCAGCACTCACTATTCTGCTGGTGGAGTCACTCTGTACATACATTATATTACTTATCCTGTACTGATCCTGAGTTACATCCTGTATTATACTCCAGAGCTGCACTCACTATTCTGCTGGTGGTGTCACTGTGTACATACATTACATTACTTATCCTGTACTGATCCTGAGTTACATCCTGTATTATACTCCAGAGCTGCACTCACTATTCTGCTGGTGGAGTCACTGTGTACATACATTACATTACTTATCCTGTACTGATCCTGAGTTACATCCTGTATCTCTTTATTTTATATAAATTTACAAAACATAAACTGAAAAACAAATACATAACTAATTCCATATAACCAAAAAGTCACAACCAAATTCTTATAAACAAATTTTCTTATATACATCTCTGTATATGAGAAGAGAAAACTATACCAGACCCGGCCACATACACCCCACTCTTATATACTTACATCTACACTTCATCCGAAACTAAACAATAACTAGAATATATACAAACATCATATAAACGTAATCCAAAGTACTAACAGAAAATCCCCCGACCCGCGTCACCCAAGGGCCTAAAGAAACAACATAATAATGATAATAATAATCAAACAACATAATAATAACCAAAACAATCCAATCCAAAATATAATAATACTAATCCACACATTTTTTTTTCTATATAATAATAATACTAATCCAAATATTTTTTATTTTTTTTTAAATCACACTATACACATCCTGACTTTCCCTAACCTTACCCTTCTTACCTAATCTCCACCACCCTAGCCAGCATCTCGCCTCATGTCCTCTCACATCCGCATAGTCCAGATGCTGGCCCCCACCACCACACCCAACACCCCAGCCCAGCCCCCAGCCCCATGTCCTCCCATGTCCTCCCATGTCCGCATAGTCCGGGGCTGGGTCAGGCACACCCCCCCCCCCGACCCCCCTCCCAACCTATCTATTAACCCCCTTAAGTCTATCCCTATTCTAACAACATTTTTACAATATAGTACAATACACATCACCAACTTGTCCAAATACCAAACCATATACAAAATACACCGTACCCGAAAGCACCAAGTTCGGTCGCTTGTAAACCTTTTTCCTGCCATTTCAATCCTAAACAAAGCAGAAAGCACCAAGTTCGGTCGCTTGTAAACCTTTTTCCTGCCATTTCAATCCTAAACAAAACAAAAATCTTCCTGTGCTTACCTAGCCCATCACCAGATAGAGAGAAGGGAAAGCCCCCCCCCAGCACCCCCCCAGAGGCCAAGGTACCACGTCCACCGCTGCACCCTCCCTATCGCTTGCCCTATCTCCTTACCCTATTACTAGCCCTTTTCTTGACCCTATTGAAAGCTGACCCTATGCTGACCCTCACCTTTCCCTTATTCCGAGCCCTATCGCTATATTTTTTTTTTATTGGTGCCTCAGCGGAACGCAGACCCCCACCTCCAGTTGAGCACCGGTGACCACCCCCCCTCCCTCATGAAAGCAAACACATTAAGGCACCCAAAAGGAAAAGCCCCTCCAAAGACGAGAGGCTTTGGATGCTCCCAATCTGCCGACCTCCAAAGAATGCACCTTCACCAGGTCACCCATGATATTGCTAACAACCTCATCCACTAGGAGGATTTTCTTCTGGGTAGAAACTAGACATCGTGCATTCCACATAAAGTGCCTGACCACTATACTGACTAGAAACAAGGTGCAAAAGGTCCCTACCACCGAGGTCTCCGAACACTCCATAGGCCCACCCAGCATAGGAGAGGCTGGTTAGGCCTGGCCAACCAATGGAGGCTCCCACCCTTTTGTATACCTCTGTATTGAAAGGGCAGTGAAGCAGGAAATGCTCCATGCTTTCCAGCACTCCGCTGCACTCCTCCCGGGGGCAATCCCGATAATCAGAGCTTCTGCACTTTAGATTGCCCCTCACATACAGTCTCCCATGGAAGCAACGCCAAGCCAGATCCCAAAACTTCTGGGGAATCCTCGCTGAATTTAAAAGTTTTAATCCCACCCCGAGGTCACTACTTGGGCAGTCTTTGAGCGCCAGGGGCTTCTGGAAGTGGGTCATCAGGACCCTCCTGTCAAGAAATTTTCTCGACATGGTCCTGATCTCCCACACCTCCAGACCCCACCGGCGAACAATCTTCAGCGCCAGGGTGGCATAAGCCGGGAGATGTCCGTGAGGTGTACGCAGGTCTTTCACTTGCCCTCCTCTCTCCCATTCCTGGAAGAAAGGCAGAAACCACCCCCTGCAGGAGGATATCCACCAAGGAGCCCTCTCTTGCCAGAGGTTTGCCAGGTTGATCTCAACAAAGGTGTTCACTAGGAACACCACCGGGTTAACCATACCTAATCCGCCTAGTGTCCTTGGTAGGTAAGTAACCTCCCTCTTGATTAGGTTGAGCCTGTTCCCCCATAACAGCTGGAAGAACAGGCTATAGACCCGAGTCCAGAGAGGTTCTGGCAAGATGCACACACTGCCCAGGTAAAGCAACATGGGCACCAGGTAGGCCTTGGCCAAGTGAACCCTTTCCCTCAGGGTTAAGGACCAACCCTTCCATTGGTCGACCTTCTGGGCAACTAGATTCAGCCTATCCTCCCAGTTCATCTTGGGGTAATCACCCGGGCCAAATTCGACTCCTAAGATCTTAGCAGACCCCTGAGGCTCTGGAAGGGTGTCCGGGAGATCAAAACCAGGATCTCCTCCTCCCAGCCAGAGACTTTTGCACTTATCCCGGTTGATCTTGGACCCAGATGCCAATGAGTAACACATTTCCGACATCACCCACTCTGCCTCCCCTCTCGAGGAGACAAAAATGGAGACGTCATCTGCGTACGCAACCACAGTCTGAGTGGCCTCCGGCCCCTCCAGGCCGGCCCCGACTCCCGCCAATGGCCCACGATCGATCCTTTTAAGAAAAGGATCAATTGCGAACGCATATAGCAAAGGGCTCAAGGGACAACCCTGGCGGACACCAGACCCAACCTCAAAGGGGGTTCCAACCCAACCGTTCACCAGCGCAAAAGTCTCAGCCCCAGTGTATAAGGTCTGTAGCCAATTGACAAACCCCCCCGGTAGGCCGTACCTCAGAAGGACCGACCAGAGGTACTCGTGGTCCACCCGGTCAAAAGCCTTGGCCTGGTCCAAGGACAGGATGTACCCCTCCCACCGACCAGAATTTCCCTGCTCCACTGCCTCTCTGACACTGAGGACAGCACTAAATGTGCTGCGGCCTGGAACAGAGCAATGCTGGACCGGCGAAAGGAGCCGGGATGCAAACTTCACCAGCCGATTAAACAGCACCTTTGCGAGAACCTTTCTGTCCGTATTGAGCAGCGCTATGGGACGCCAATTCTCAATACGGGTCGAGTCTTTACCTTTCGATAAAACGATCAAGGCCGACCTCCTCATTGACATTGGCAAAGTACCCGAGGAAAGGCACTCATTAAACACCTCAGTCAAGAGGGGAACTAGGGTTCCTTTAAAAGTCTTATAAAACTCGGATGTTAAGCCATCCGGCCCTGGCGATTTTTTTGAGGGCAAGCCCATCAATCGCCAATCCCACTTCCTCTTCCTTGATCGAGTCTATCAAAACACTGAGAGAGGGGTCTACCCCTGGCTTAGGGATGGTTTCAGCCAGGAAAGCCGACATCTCGTCTCGGTTTGGATCTTGCTTCCCCAAGAGTGCGAGTAGAAGGATCTGAAGACCTCCAAGATCCCTGATTTGGATCTCTTCAGAGATCCTGTACTATCAATCAGTCCTGTCACAACCTTACGACTGACTGACATCTTACAGTTCCTGTAGGGGTCGGGCGGGCGGTACCTCCCGAAATCCCTCTCAAGAACTAAAGATGTGTGCCTATCATACTGACACCTCCTGAGCAAAGCTTTCACCACGGAGATCTCCTCCCCACTACCCCCGGTTGAGACCAGATGTTCGAGTTTCCTCCTCAGTTCCTGATATAGGTGGTACCTACTCATGGACCTGAGGCTCGAGAGCCTGCAAAAAAATCCTGCCACCCGGACTTTAAACAACTCCCACCACTCAGACTTAGTACCACTGAGATCCAACAAAGGTACCTGGCTCTGAAGAAAATCCTCAAAGGCCTGTCTTATCTCCGCTTCTTCCAAGAGAGTAGAATTCAGCCTCCATATACCTCTTCCCATCTGGAGGGACTCTGCAATGTTCAAAGAGAAAATAATCATACAGTGATCGGAGAACTCCACCTCAACAACGGACACTGGTGAAGAGATGGCTTCCTCCTTCAAAAAAAACCTGTCTATCAGAGACCTACAACTACCTCTACGATAGGTGAAACCCGAGTGGCCTGGGGTATGCCTGATGTGGATATCCACCAGGCGAGCATCGCTAACTATATTTTTTAATGCTACACTATCATAGGTCAATTTTTTATCTCCGGAACCTCCTCTATCACGACAGTATTGAAGTCCCCTCCAAAGATAACTTGTCGACCTGAAAAAAGGAAAGGCTTAATCCTCATGAAGAGACTTTTACGGTCCCATTTGCTCTGTGGTCCGTATATATTGATTAATCTTAATTCCTGTCCCCTCATGAGGACATCTAAGATCAAGCACCTCCCCATTTCTAACTCAATCATCCGTCGGCATGAAAAGGACCGCCACTCCGCTATAGGGCTCAGCCGCAAGAGACCAGTAGGAGGGCCCGCGTCGCCACTCCCTCCTAGATTTAACGACGTCTGCCAAAAGTGACTGCCTGGTCTCCTGCAAAAAGAAAATGTCGGCTTCAACTCGGCCAAGAAAATCAAAGGCTGCAAATCTCGCCCTATCTGACTTAATGCTGGCAACATTAATTGATGCCAGCGTCAACGGAGTGGGTGCCGCCATCATGGATGTTTGAGTTAGACGCTTTCTTCTTCCCACCCCCCCCCTCTATCTGATGAGGACCCCCCTTCTTTGCTTCTTGCAAACTTAGGAGTCCATACTCACCACCCTATTCCCATCTTCATCCCCAAGTTCCGGGTCAACCTCCCCCTCTGGGGGCAACGGCCCCTGCAGCAAGGGAGGCTCAACGACTCTAGGGTGCCCTACCATGCCCTCCCTCTTAGTATGAGAGGCTGGAATGTCCACGAGAGCATGGTATCGATCAGTAGAGCGCACCAGGGGGGTACAGGATTTACCTTCCTGGGCCAGGGCGGGGCCAGATGTATTTGGCCCTTGGGTTTTGCCCGGTGTCCCTTTTGCTGTAGGCTGAGTCCTCTCTTCCTCTCCCACACTTTCATAGTGGGAGGACTGAGAGTCCTCAGCCCTCTGCTCCCTTTGGATCCTCCTCATCTCCCCGTTCAATTCGTCCTCCCCAGGGGCATCAGCTTCAGGGGGGGCATCCAGATCCGAATCAGAGGTGGTCCCAGTTTCCTGGAGCGCCCTCCGCTCCCTCTCCTTCCTTCGCTTCTCCGCCCTTCTCTGGCGAGAAGGGGGACCCTTCTTTGCATTCTTCCCTTGCCCCTGTGCCCCATCGTCCCTGCCCGCACCCTCACCCACGGAGGCCTCCCTCCTCTCATCCTCCGCAGGTTTGGAACAAGCATTGACAACAGAGCGAGGACACCGACTGAACGGGTGACCTAAGTCACCACACAGGTTGCAGCGAATCCAGTCACACTATGCGGCTAGATGACCAATCCAACCACAATGAGCACACTTCTGCACCTTGCAGCCTGCACTCAAATGTGAGGGGTCGCCACACCGGTGACACAACTTCGGCTGCCCCTGGTAGAAGACAAGGATCCGATCTCTTCCCAGGAAAGCAGACGATGGTATGTGGGACACCGTCTGTCCCAGACGCTTTAATTTAACCATGAACGTCCAGGCCCCTGACCAGATGCCAAACTCATCCATGTTCTTCCGTGGCATCTCTACTACCTCTCCGTACCTTCCCAACCAGGTCATGATATCAATACAAGAGAGTGACTCGTTACGGGTAAGAACGGTCACTCTCTTGGGACCACTTTGGCGAGAAATTGCTTGTGCAGCAAAGTCTCGCCAGCCAGGCTCGTCCTTCATCAGCTCGTAGTTCCCCCAGAAGACCTCAAGGCCCCCTAGGTGAACAAAGCTGATGTCAAACTCGACCGAGCCATGTGGATGTATCAAGGCAAAGATGTCACTCGCCTTGAAGCCCATCCCCAGCAGCAGCTCCACCACCCTCTTTCTGGGAGGGCACGCATCATTGCCACGCCACCGGAGATGGACCACATTCCTCCTGGCTACAGCCTGCCCGGCTGTTGGGAGCGACCACTGATCTCCTCGTTGCTCTCGGAAGGCATTTAGACCATATCTGTCTATCCAGAAAGACAGGTCCTTCTGCCCTTATCCAGGGTTCCAGCCACGGGGGGAGCCAGGATAGCCTTGCCCCGAGATGATCTCCTCACCCCCGCGACCGTTTGCATATTCCCAGCCAGCTGGGATGACCCTCTACCCCCTGCTGGCATGCTCCGGGAGGTAGAGGTCTGAGGCTCCATCCTAGGATGGAACCCCCCTCAGGGTACTTTCCAAGCCCAGACAGATGGTATGAGGTCTGGGCAGATAGGATAAGGAAAGTCCCTGGATCCAAGGCCTGCATGGAAGTCTCAGCAGCTCTCTCCACACGTCCTACTCCACCCACTCCAGAGCTGCACTGACTATTCTGCTGGTGGAGTCACTGTGTACATATATTACATTACTTATCCTGTACTGATCCTGAGTTATATCCTGTATTATACTCCAGAGCTGCACTCACTATTCTGCTAGTGGAGTCACTGTGTACATACATTACATTACTTATCCTGTACTGATCCTGAGTTATATCCTGTATTATATACTCCAGAGCTGCACTCACTATTCTGCTGGTGGGGTCACTGTGTACATACATTACATTACTTATCCTGTACTGTCCTGAGTTACATCCTGTATTATTCTCCAGAGCTGCACTCACTATTCTGCTGGTGGAGTCACTGTGTATATCCTGTACTGATCCTGAGTTACAGCCTGTATTATACTTCAGAGCTGCACTCACTATTCTACAGCCTGAAATCTCTAGTAATCCTTGTGCTGGCTCAATGCCTGCACAAAGCTTGCTGTGGAGATTTGTATTCTGTAGTGTAGTATTTACACCAGACACTGTACAGTCATCTGATGTTGGGAAAACTAGCAGTCCCGCTGGTAGGGAGGCATATGACATCAAACTTGCTGACTGTTTCTAATTACTACCAGAATTGTGTAATATGATTGGAATAAAGTAAAATTGCTCTGATAATAAAAAGAGTATCTTTTTGTAGATCTCAGGTCTATGGCCATCCGATGACTGATTTAAAACCTGCTCTCTTATACAGTGCAGTCCGAACTTTGCTGCTCGTGCAAAAGAGACTGTCAGCTGTGCGTTGAGCCTTATACCTAATAAAGACAAGAGGATTATAGTAAAAATAATTTGCCGCTAGCAGGAAGCACCTGGGTCTCTGGGGCCCCGCGCGGAATGCCAGTAGTTAGCAAAAGCAGAACTTTACATATGGGGAGACTCAAGTAATGAAAATAATTTCACTTCTCTCTGTCTCTTGCCGACTCCAGAAGAAATCTACATCCTCTTTCCTACCAGCCCATAGTAATAAAATACACAAAAATAAAAAACGTGCTCAAGATTTGCAAAGCCCTCTGGATCTCGCCTGAGGTCTCGTCCAGGGCAGGAAAAATAAACATCTCGAGACGAGAAATTTAAAAAGCGATGAATGTCTCCTGTTTCTGCTGGCCGGGAAAGCACAGCCAGTTCTTAGTATTGTCTCAGAGTAAATATGCAGCCAATTCTCCTAAGTTTCACAGTTTCCATGGCTATAGAAGCAAGGAACCTGCTCCAAGATTCCCCTTAAAGAGCAATTGCATCTATTATTTTTTTAAATCTCATTGCACTAGTGCTGTACATACTACTATAGCAAAGACAAAAATGAGACTGCTTTCAGGTGCTGCCTGACACCAGCAGACTCCTAAGCACCGTCAACAGGAAGTCCTGGTTCACCCATGCCTTTTCCATGGCACTGGTTTGCTAACATTGCAGCACCTGTCCACATCCCTGTGCAGGTTCTAGCCATCCAGGGACCAGACCAGCCTGGAATGGGCACCCTCTTTTTCAGGAGCCCCATGGCAGCTGCACAGGTTTCCTCTATAATACGTTGCCTTTCCATTTCATTACACTATATAACTGGATCCAGATCATGCCGGGGGGAATGTTACTCCAGTGTGGTTTTCCATGAGTGATGGCTCAGGGGTCCAAAAATCTGACAAACTTTCTGATTCACAGAATCTATTGCAGCCAGAGGAGTTGTAATTTCCCTACCCCCATATGGAAGGGGGGATTTTTCTCATACATTCAAGGGTATAATTATCTCTAAAAAGTATGTCAAATTAAAAGGGTGTCCATTCCATATAGGCAGCTGTTAAGGGACCCTGGGTAAAGGGGTCCCCTCCAGTTTAGTTTAGCCTCCAACCCATACTCCATGGGCATTATGGAACTACACAGGCCTTACCATGTTGGCAAAAAATATTGTGAGGAACAGGCCCAGCAATCATACTGCCCTTGTATCGTCCACTGGGAATGTGGACCCACTGGGCTACTCCACCTCAACGGAGTAGCTGCTGGCCAGACAAGTAAAGGACAGTCACAGGCAGATGGTACTTGATGGCAGGTTGGTGCCGGATTAACTGGAGGTATTCTTGTGCTGGATTATCGGAAGCTGCCTTGCGCTGTATTATCGGAAGCTACCTTGCACTGGATTATCGGAAGCTGCCTTGTGCTGGATTATCGGAAGCTGCCTTGTGCTGGATTACTGGAACCAAAACTGGTCACGGACACTGGACTCAGGATACGGGACTGAACACGGATACTGGACTCATCGTAACGGACACTGGACACAGGATAGCTACGGACACCGGTTTCAGGGAACAGAATACGGAAATCTTTGCAGATGTTAGCAATAACGTTGCTCAGGCCCTGAGGAAGTGGACAAAGTTCATTAAATAGTCCAGGGTGTGCTGTGATCGGCAATATTGCTAGTGCGTGCGCTGGCCCTTTACAAACTGGGCCGGCTGCACACGCGCCCTATGGGCATAGGCCCGGGGGAGGAAGAGAGCAGAGCGCGCCGGCAAAGAGGACAAGTAAGCTGGTGGTCGCTGGGGTGAGACCCATGGCTGCTGGCGCTACAGCCCCATTCTCCTCCAAGGGACTGGAAGAAAATGTATGAACAACCACTGTCTTTGGATGTAACGAAAAAAGGTTGCAAAATTTTGACTGTTGCTATGGGGTCCCATCACTTCTGTGTACACCCTTGCTCAAAATTCTATCCAACGAAAATACATGAGAACACGCGGTTATATCCGCTGAGGAGATCCAAAAGCCAGAAACAGAGCTGTCCACACATGTATTTTCCAAAGGATTTTTTCGTATTGGCTTATGTACGGAGACTTATTCTGACATTGACTTTTAGGGTAACCACATAAATAGCGCAGCAGAGACAGGTTTCTTCTTTCTAGAGAAGGTAATTTAGCCAAAACTGTTCACTAACAGGATCAACAACAAAGTGGGCAGGCTTAAAAGAAAAGATTCCGTCAGAGGTCATCTACAAAACAAACAGGTCACATAGCAAAGTCATTACAGATGAGAGTTGATCATGTTGTAGACAAAAACAAAAAAGGCGTTGCTTTCATGGGACGAACTCCGAAAGAGTCAACATAAGATGATAATATGAGAATGCGGACAACAGTATGTATAGATAAGCATAGACGTGAAGACTATTGAAATTGTTGCACCAAACCATACCTGAAGGTGCCCATACAAATTAGATGACAATTGGTTGAACCTGCCGAAATCGGATCTGATGTTGGGGGACCAGTTTTCGAAGGAAAGGAGGATTGGGCATGTAAAACTTCAACATGCCCATTACTATGTTCCTGCAGGAGATAAGCTGCTGCCAGAGGAGTCAACATGCTTGCTTGGCCAAGCCGCGCGTGCATGTGTATCATAGAGCTTCGGAGAAATAGCTGTCAGCCGAACTAGCTATTTAAAGGTATGGCCGCCTTAAATAAGTGACCAGTACAGAATGCAGTAGACCGAAAAAGAAGAGTAGACATGGAGTTATTTGAGAAGAAGAATGATCAACTCAAGGCCTCTTGTAGCGGAACATGTTTCTAAAGTTAGCAGACAGAGCCGAGCATGAGGCATGGAAGGGCAGACCATGAATAAGGAGTATCATGATTTAAGGTGGAAGCGAGAAGAGATCTGTTTACAATCTCTTACAAATCTTAACATAAACGAGGACGTCTGGAGTAACTCATGTGTATCTCCATTCAATAAAATCCAACCCAACACATCAGTAGAAGAGTTCAAAGGAAGCTTGTAAAGTGTATGTGTATAGTGTAGGCCATAAACACCAATCATGGATCAATACCAACTGACCTTTTAGGTTTAATGATCCTGAACATGGATGGCTAGATGGTGGCCTACAAGAATACAAGCGTCTGGCAGTTCATCTCCTGTGAATTCACTTCCATAGATAAGTAGATATACAATTCTTCGTTTCCTTTGCTTTTGGAACCCAAAAAAGGTTCAGATTGCACCAGGGTGAAAAATGATAAAAAACAGAGACCTACAAACACAATTTTTTTTTTTACAAATCAATATAATTGCTGGCCCCAATAAAGGGTCTATCACTTGCTAATTTGGTCTGTACCAATTTTATTTGGTAAAACCAGGTACCTGATGCACCAGAAATAGGAAAGGGCAAGTGTCCCTTACCTTTTGGCTTGTCAGTTCCATAAGATGGTAAATTTCCACATTAGGTTTATATTGACCACAAATGACCATCCGAGATTCTAGAAGAAGTTCTTTATTGCTCTGGTATGCTCAATGGATTGACTAGTGTTACCCAACGCTCCCCGTTTCAGTGGTGGGTCTCTGCTTGTGACTATGGCTCTGGTTGCCAAGCCCAACTCCGCCTTCCTTGGTCCAGTGACATCTTCCTGCCCGCATTCGCAGTTCTCTGGTCACTGAGTCTAAGAAACTCCCTCTGTTCACGGATTGGACAGAACTGCTCACGTGAGCAGCTCTGGCCAATCCAAGAACAGTGGGAGTGTCTCAGACTCTAAGTCTAAGATGCGCTGCAGCCATTTTGGGACAGCACAGAGGGGACCCTAAATCAGCGGATACACAGCAGAGGCACACAACTGGAGGGCACCAGGTAATATTACTCCATATACACCATTATATTTAAAATGTTGTCCCAGACCAGAGGGTCGCTTCAAGGCACATCCTTGTGTTCAATTGTATGGTTTCTGACTCTCATCCTGAGCTTAACTATAAACTTGGCCTTGTTGTATTCCGCTCCTGTCTTGCCCCTTGGATTTGTTGCCTGATACTTGTTGTTCTACTTCTGGTTTTGACCTCCGTCTGCTGGTTTATAATATCCTGACCACTTTCCTGGTGACAAGACTTGGCTCCATTCCTGACTACCTCTCTGATCCTGCTCCTGATATCTCTAAGCAGCATTCCTCCACAACCGGTGACTACTCTGGGGACCGTGACCTGGGAACATCACCGCGAACATCCATACCTCCTGGGGTTTAGGGTATGTGCACACGACCATTTTTCAGGCGTAATTGAGGCGTTTTACGCCTCGAATTACGCCTGAAAAGACGGCTCCAATACGTCGGCAAACATCTGCCCATTGCTTGCAATGGGTCTTACGATGTTCTGTGCAGACGAGCTGTAAAATTACAGCCTCGTCAAAGAAGTGCAGGACACTTCTTGGGACGTAATTGGAGCTGTTTTTCATTGACTCCAATGAAGAACAGCTCCAATTACGTCCGTAAAAGACGCCTCGAAAAGCGCGAGTACATGCAATTACATCTGAAATTCAGGAGCTGTTTTCTCCAGAAAACAGCTCCGTAATTTCAGACGTATTTGCCGTTGTCGTGTGCACATACCCTTAGGTGAAAGACGGGTATATTCCTTAGTCTCAGATTAGGTGGCACCAAACCGATTGTGGCTCAAAGGATCCCGTTTTCTGGTGAGAAATGTAACAACTACGTGTCTATGTAAAAAGATGACCCAAAAATTTTGGGAAATTTCAATGAAAGCAAAGACTGATACAATGTAAATGAAACCTTCACTTAATCCCAGTCTATGTAGCAGACAGTCACACAACCCCCTTGTAGAGCGGTACACTGGTCACATCTCCATTGTTCATGCCTTTGACTTTCAGGAATGGAATCTAATTTGTCATAATCTGATTGAACCCGTCCAGACCTGTGCACTTTCGTATTATAAAAAAATGAACTTTTGTGTTACATAGTTACATAATTTGTACGGCTGAAAAAAGACACATGTCCATCAAGTTAAACCAAGGGACGGAAAAAGGGAAGATAAAAATTTCTACAGGAGTTAATTCTGCTCACCTCTTCATAAAAACATATCAGGTTAGTTTGACAACTTCTGTCCTTAGTAAAACCGTGCTGGCTGTCACTTGTAATACTATTTTTTGTCACATAATCCTGTATATAGTCCCTCAATAGCCCCTCAAACATTTTCCCCACGATGGATGTTAAGCTTACTGGTCTATAATTACCCGGGGAAGACCTAGAGCCCTTTTTGAAAATAGGCACCACATTTGCCCTGCGCCAGTCCCTTGGCATTATACCAGTCACTAGAGAATCTCTAAATATTATGAAAAGAGGGACAGAAATAACTGAACTAAGCTCCTTAAGAACTCTAGGGTGTAACCCATCTGGTCCCGGGGCCTTGTGCACATTTATTTTATTTAATTTAGCTTGGACCATATCTACATTCATCCAATTCAGTATATCAGCTGATACATAACCCGCACTGGCACCGGCTATATCCGCTGCTCTTTCTTCTGTTGTATATACAGAGCTGAAGAACCCATTTAGTAACTCTGCCTTCTCTTGATCCCCTGTGATCAACTCCCCATTACCATTATCTAGGGGTCCTACATGTTCAGACCTGGGCTTTTTTGCATTTATATGCTTGAAGAATTTTTTAGGATTTGTTTTACTATCCTTGGCCACCTGCCTTTCATTTTGTATTTTTGCTAATTTTATTACATTTTTACAGATTTATAGCTCTTTATATTTTACAAAGGCTACAGCTGTACCCTCAGATTTGTATTTTTTAAATGCCCTTTTTTTGTCATGTATTGCCCCTTTCACAGAAGGTGTAAGCCATGTGGGTTTTAATTTGAGTCGTTTATACTTGTTACCTGTAGGAATAAATTTTGCACTATAATAACTCAAAGTAGATATGAAAATCTCCCATTTATCATTTGTCCCATTATTTGACATTAGTTCTTCCCAGTCCATATCCTGAATTGCAGCCCTCATCCTGGGGAAATTGGGCTTCTTAAAATTAAGTGTTTTTGCCCTCCCAGCCTGTGTTTGTTTTTTACAGTATAGGTAAAATGTAACTATATTATGATCACTGTTACCGAGGTTTTCACGAACATTGACATTCCCAACAAGATCTGCATTATTAGAAATGACCAGATCCAACAGAGCTTCACCTCTACTCGGGTCTTCCACAAACTGGCCCATAAAATTCTCTTGCAACAGGTTGAGGAAATGTCTCCCCTTTGCAGTTGAAGCTGAACCATGACACCAATTAATATCCCGGAAATTAAAATCTCCCATTATCACTACAGTACCCCCTGTGTAGCCCGCTCTATCTGTTTATATATTTGACCTTCCATCTCCTCAGTTATATTGGGGGGTCTATAGATTACACCAAAAGTCATTTTTTCAGTGTTTACCTCCCTTTCTAGTTCCACCCACAAAGTTTCAACCTCCTCACACAATTCACCTACTATTCAGTGCGTTACAACAAGACCAAACTAATGTGCAGGAAGAAGACTGCATGTGACCACTTAAATACCATGTGTTAGTACATATGGGCAATAGTGTAAAAGAAGTGGGCGCAAAATGGGGCAAATATAAGTAAATTTATATGTAATTGGCTTTACAGGCAATTTCTGAATTCATATATTGTATTGTAGATAAGTTGGACTGACCGGCATGATGGTCAAGTAGCTGGACCAGTAGAATATTCTGATTTGGTTTCCTCTGTGCCATGACGGCACACATGCTAGAACTGGGACCATAGGTTTGATTTTGGCCATGAGCAACATCTCTGTGGCGTTTATAGGTTTGCCTTGTGCTTATGTTGTGCTCCCCCCTTACTTAGATGAACTTTCTTCCTGTGACATTGGACCAAAGACATTAGCGTATGTACAAAATTAGAGATCATGAGCCCCCCATTGGGGCAGGACTTGTGGCGATTGATAAGGTCTGTATAAAGCAATAAGTATAAATAATCCATAAATGTATTTCTTCCTATAAGTTTATTCAATATTAATTTCCATCATTATTCTATTTTCCCCCGAGCGACCTCTAACTGGCTTCTTCCCACCATTGTAGTAATCACTATTTGCAGGCAGTAGTTCAGGTAACTACATGATGCCATTTGCATCACAAATGTAGGTGTGACTAAATAATATCTATCAGAAGAAGCAGGTCTAAGGCCCAGGAGAGGAGAGGCTGCAGACTGCGCACTGTGCAGCAGCGTTCACGTCACAGGCAGTATGCATACTCGATTCCATTGTTGGTAGAGTTATCATTGGCTGATCCACAAATAATCTATTAGACCTTATTGATGATATGCCCTGCGTGTGCAATAATAGCAAAGATTACGATGCAATAAAAAATAAGTACGTGCACATTTTCTGTAATGATAGAGGGTGGCCCTCAGAATCATGTCCTCTGGTGGGTCCAAGGAACCCCAGTCAGACGCGGGGTAAAGATTTTGGGTTGGCAATAGCCTTACATCATCTACAGGATACAGCCTGAAGGACATTCATTGACAACAACAAAACACACAGAGCTATGTAGATTTACAGTTGCCACCTAGTAAATGTTTTCATTGTTGCAATGCAACGGCGCAGGCACATCCTGACAATATTATAATCTCTGTCACAACCGCGGAGAAAGTAGACCCACAGGGCCACTCCGCCATAACAGAGTAGCAGCTGGCCAAACTAAAAAATGTCAGTCACTAGGTCAAGGGTACCTGGATGGCAGGTTGGTGCCAGATAGCTGGAGGATGGCTTGTTCTGGATTATCGGGAGGTGGCTTGTTCTGGATTATCGGGAGGTGGTTTGCGCTGCATTATCGGGAGCTGGCTTGCGCTGGATTATCGAGAGCTGGTTTGTGCTGGATTATCAGGAGCAGGCTTGCGCTGGATTATCGGGAGCTGGTATGTGCTGGATTTTCGGGAGCTAGTTTGTGCTGGATTATTGGATTTGTCACGGATATCTGACATGGATACTGAAGTCGTCACGGACACTGGATACAGGAACAGGCTAAGGAACCTTTGCAGACTAACACAAGGTTAGAAACAACATTGCTCAGTCACTAAGGAAGTGGGCAGAGTTCCTTATAAAGTCCAGGGTGTGCTGGGATAGGTTGGGAGCAATATTCCTGGTGTGCACTGGCCCTTTAAGAATGGGGATGAGTGCGCTCACGCAACCTACGGGCACAGGCCCAAGGAAAGAGCAGAGTGCTCCGGCGTCCGTTGAGGAAGGAGACGCCGGCGGAGGTTTAGATTCCTGCAGTCACGGCTGCCGGCAAGAGGGGAATGCTGGCGGTCAGCGACCACGGGCATTACACTATTCGTAAACCCACTAGACACAGTAGTGACGTCATACAATATGATTACAGGTTAGAATTCACATGGAAACCTATGGCTTCACTAGAGTTCTCCTTTAAAGAGGCTCTGTCACCAGATTTTGCAACCCCTATCTGCTATTGCAGCAGATAGGCGCTGCAATGTAGATTACAGTAACGTTTTTATTTTTTAAAAACGAGCATTTTTGGCCAAGTTATGACCATTTTTATATTTATGCAAATGAGGCTGCAATAGCAGATAGGGGTTGAAAAATCTGGTGACAGAACCTCTTTAAGTAACATTACAGGAATACGTTTATAGATCACTAGACTTTCCTTTATAACAATGTGGCAGTTTTTCATGTTTTGTGGTAGTTGATATCTGCACACAATATATGATTAGACCACACAGATCCGGAGGTCACGGACAGCAGGGCTTAGGAGGCTGGTCTGGAATCCATAGAGCTGGCACCGGACACGTCTCAGAATGTCCATGTGAATGCCCAACACAATATCACCCAGTACTCATCCCACATAGCAGGCAAGTTCAGGATGTCATCTCCATATTATATCTAAGCAGCTGCAGAAATAAAACATGGGACTTGTAGTAGGGCCAAACTAGCGAGACCAATGTATAGTAAGACACTATCTCTCATATCTATCTATCTATCTATCTATCTATCTATCTATCTATCTATCTATCTATCTATCTATCTATCTATCTATCTATCTATCTATCTATCTATCTATCTATATCTACAGTGAAGGAAATAAGTATTTGATCCCTTGCTGATTTTGTAAGTTTGCCCACTGTCAAAGTCATGAACAGTCTAGAATTTTTAGGCTAGGTTAATTTTACCAGTGAGAGATAGATTATATATATATAAAAAAAAAAAAAAAACAGAAAATCACATTGTCAAAATTATATAGATTTATTTGCATTGTGCACAGAGAAATAAGTATTTGATCCCCTACCAACCATTAAGAGTTCAGCCTCCTCCAGACCAGTTACACGCTCCAAATCACCTTGGTGCCTGCATTATAGACAGCTCTTACATGGTCAACTGTATAAAAGACTCCTGTCCACAGACTCAATGAATCAGTCTGACTCTAACCTCTACAACATGGGCAAGACCAAAGAGCTTTCTAAGGATGTCAGGGACAAGATCATAGACCTGCACAAGGCTGGAATGGGCTACAAAACCATAAGTAAGGCGCTGGGTGAGAAGGAGACAACTGTTGGTGCAATAGTAAGAAAATGGAAGACATACAAAATGACTGTCAATCGACATCGATCTGGGGCTCCATGCAAAATCTCACCTCGTGGGGTATCCTTGATCCTGAGGAAGGTGAGAGCTCAGCCGAAAACTACACGGGGGGAACTTGTTAATGATCTCAAGGCAGCTGGGACCACAGTCACCAAGAAAACCATTGGTAACACATTACGCCGTAATGGATTAAAATCCTGCAGTAATGGATTAAAATCCTGCAGTGCCCGCAAGGTCCCCCTGCTCAAGAAGGCACACATGTACAGGTCCATCTGAAGTTTGCAAATGAACATCTGGATGATTCTGAGTGTGATTGGGAGAAGGTGCTGTGGTCAGATGAAACTAAAATTTAGCTCTTTGCCATTAACTCAACTCGCCGTGTTTGGAGGAAGAGAAATGCTGCCTATGACCCAAAGAACACCGTCCCCACTGTCAAGCATGGAGGTGGAAACATTATGTTTTGGGGGTGTTTCTCTGCTAAGGGCACAGGACTACTTCACCGCATCAATGGGAAAATGGATAGAGCCATGTACCGTCAAATCCTGAGTGACAACCTCCTTCCCTCCACCAGGACATTAAAAATGGCTCGTGGCTGGGTCTTCCAGCACGACAATGACCCGAAACATACAGCCAAGGCAACAAAGGAGTGGCTCAAAAAGAAGCACATTAAGGTCATGGAGTGGCCTAGCCAGTCTCCAGACCTTAGTCCCATCGAAAACTTATGGAGGGAGATGAAGATCCGAGTTGCCAAGCGACAGCCTCGAAATCTTAATGATTTACAGATGATCTGCAAAGAGGAGTGGGCCAAAATTCCATCTAACATGTGTGCAAACCTCATCATCAACTACAAAAAACGTCTGACTGCTGTGCTTGTCAACAAGGGTTTTGCCACCAAGTATTAAGTCTTGTTTGCCAAAGGGATCAAATACTTATTTCTCTGTGCACAATGCAAATAAATATATATAATTTTGACTATGTGATTTTCTGTTTTTTTTAAATATAATCTATCTCTCACTGGTAAAATTAACCTAGCCTAAAAATTCTAGACTGTTCATGTCTTTGACAGTGGGCAAACTTACAAAATCAGCAAGGGATCAAATGCTTATTTCCTTCACTGTATCTATCTCATATCTATCTGTCTATCTATTTATCTCAGATCAGGCTTTAACCCTATATCCGGACTAGTTTTTCATTGCTCCACTAATGGTGAGAACAGCTCGGTGCTGTATTGTTTGGCGCTGTCTGTTTACCCTGCTGACATCTTCATGGCTCTTCCTCACGATAAATCACGATACAATATGGTGCAATCAATCACCGTCATTGTGGGCTGGATGCTTTCAGCTGTGGTCTGATGTGATGACAAGCTCTGCTGACCAGTGCTGATGGGAGCCCCAATGTCTTTATATTGGGGCTATAAATTGGTAATATTGGTACACAGCGTTGTGTTCATGTTCTATACCCACTGGTCTGCACTGGGCAACATGCTGCAAAATTAACATCACAATAGGAAGAAACAAAGAAGAATCAATGTATTGTGTGATTGGGATTGTCTTAGATAATTTGTGTAGATAATAGGCTGAACCGGATGACTTATTTTTTATTCAGTCTATAATCTATCTATCTATCTCATATCTATCTATCTATCTATCTATCTATCTATCTATCTATCTATCTATCTATCTATCTATCTATCTATCTATCTATCTATCTATCTATCATCTATCTATCCAGGGGCGTAGCTAGAGGCTCATGGGCCCCGATACAAGAATTCTTACTGGACCGGCCCCCCCGCAGCTTTCAGCTGCATCGCTGGGTCTCCTAAGTGACCCAACAATGCAGAACTAGCAGCCGGGGGCGTCACTATGGCTGGGTTCACACACCCTATTTACGGACGTAATTCGGGCGTTTTAGCATTGAATTACGTCCGAAAATGCGGCTCAAAAGCGTTGGCAAACATCTGCCCATTCATTTGAATGGGTCTTACGATGTTCTGTGCCGACGTCCATTTTTTTTTACGCGCCGCTGTCAAAAGGCGGCGCGTAAAAAAGACGCCCGCGTCAAAGAAGTGCCTGTCACTTCTTCAGAAGTAAATGGAGCCGTTTTCCATGGACTCCATAGAAAAACAGCTCCAATTACGTCCGTAATGGACGCAGCGAAAAACGCCTGCACATGTCATTACGGCTGAAATTACAGTGCTGTTTTCTCCTGAAAACAGCACCGTAATTTCAGCCGTAACAGACGCTGCCGTGTGAACATACCCTCAGGGCTTAACATGTCAGGGGAAATAGCCCCAATACATATGTGTCCGCCCAAAAAAAAGTGTGTATATGAGACAGCATAGCATATCTATAGCACTACGACCCTATAAACTATGGATAGGATTAGATACAGTGGCTGAGCAGACAGTATCACACATGATAGGATTAGATACACAGCTCAGCAGACAGTATCACACATGAGAGGATTAGATACAGTGGCTGAGCAGACAGTATCACACATGATAGGATTAGATACAGTGGCTCAGAAGGCAGTATCACACATGAGATGATTAGATACAGTGGCTGAGCAGACAGTATCACACATGATAGGATTAGATACACAGCTCAGCAGACAGTATCACACGATAGGATTAGATACAGTGGCTCAGAAGGCAGTATCACACATGATAGGATTAGATACAGTAGCTCAGCAGACAGTATCACACATGATAGGATTAGATACACAGCTCAGCAGACAGTATCACACAAGATACGATTAGATACAGGGCCCAGCTCGCTGACATTGCGTCTCCAGCGCTGGACCCAGGATAGGTAAGAATAATAATTTTGCTTCTTTATGTGTTACGGATTATTTTTGTGTGTTTGTGTTTTTTTACAGGTTCGGTTGTTGGACTTCGGATTCGAGGACTTCTATGATGGCGTTTTTTTTATTCTCAATAAAATGGTTAATGAGGGTTGTGTTTTTTTATTTCAATAAAATATTTTTTCTATGTGCTTGTATCTTTTTAAACTTTATTATCACCGCCTTAGTAATGGCCGCTGGCTGATTGACAACCTCCATTACTAAGGCGAGGCTTAATGTTAGCCGTTGCAAAGGCCAACACTAAACCCCATTATTACCCCGGTACCCACCGCCACCAGGGGTACTGGGAAGAGCCGGGTACGAACCAGTACCCGACCATCTGTAGTGACGGGCAGGCACCGGGGTGGCCGCAGGCTGGTATTAGGCTGGGGAAGGCCAAAAACAGTGGCCCTTCCCACCCTGGTAATGCTGCCTGCTGCTGCTGTGTTGTATCTGGCTGGTTATGAAAATTGGGGGGGACCCCACATCGTTCTTTCCAATTATTTTTTTTTTTTAAATGACGTGGGGTCCCCCCCATTTTTCATAACCAGCCAGATACAATAAAGCAGCAGCAGCCTAGCATTACCAGGGTGGGAAGGGCCACTGTTTTTGGCCTTTCCCCTCCTGATAATACCAGCCTGCTAATACCAGCCTGCGGCCACCCCAGTGGCCGACCATCACTACAGATGGTCAGGTACTGGATCGTACCCGGCTCTTCCCAGCACCCCTGGTGGCGGTGGGTACCGGGGTAATAAAGGGGGTTAGTGTTAGCCTCTGCACCGGCTAACACTAAGCCCCGCCTTAGCAATGGACGTCGTCAATCAGCCGGCGGCCATTACTAAGGCGGTAGTAATATAGTTTAAAAAAAAAACACAAAGACATAGAAAAAATATTTTATTGAAATAAAAAAAAAACCCACACAGACCTCATTAACCATTTTATTGATAATAAAAAAAAAAGCTGTCATCGAAGTAGTCCTGGAATCTGACGTAGTCCAACGACCGTACGTGTAAGAAAACACACAAAAAATGATTAGTAACACATGTGTTAGGCTTAGATACAGGGCCCATGTGTGATACTGTCTGTGGGACCCTGTATCTAAGCCTACCACAAGGTAGGCTTAGATACAGGGTCCAGCAGACAGTAATCTTATACAGTATAAGATTACTGTGTGCTGGGGCCCTGTATCTAAACCTACAGTGTGGTAGGCTTAGATACAGGGCCCAGCAGACAGGATCACGCATGGGCCATGTATCTAAGCCTACAGTGTGGTAGGCTTATATACAGGGCCCACCAGACAGGATCACACATGGGCCATGTATCTAAGCCTACCATGTGATTGGCTTATATACAGGGCCCACCAGACAGGATCACACATGGGCCATGTATCTAAGCCTACCATGTGATTGGCTTAGATACAGGGCCCAGCAGACAGGATCACACATGGGCCATGTATCTAAGCCTACCATGTGATTGGCTTAGATACAGGGCCCAGCAGACAGGATCACACAATCTGTGATCCTGTCTCATGGGCCCCCTAAGCCTGATACATCGTAGGCTTAGGGGTTGTGCAGTCCCTAAACATTGATGGCCTATCCTCAGGATAGGCCATCAATAGCTGATGTGTCGCTCGGGACCCGCAAATCAGCTGTTTTGAAGGGGCCGCAGCACTCGTACGAGAGCTGCTTCCCCTTCATTTCACTACTTGCTCACACTGTAAATCGCCGACACGGATTCACAGTGTGACCGGAATGAAGTGACAGGAATGAAGGGGAGCAGCTCTCGTACGAGTGCTGCGGCCCCTTCAAAACAGCTGATTGGCGGGTCCCGGGAGTCGGTCCCCGCCAGTCAAGGCTAACCTTACCTTCCTCTTCGGCCGCGGCGGGAGTTCTGTCGTCTCGATGCTGTGCGCGGCGCATAGCGTTGTGACGTCATGCGCTGCGCACAGCGCCTGACGTCAGGACCTCCGCTGCCATCCGGAACCAGGAAGGTAAGTAAAGTATGTTACTATAGTAACAGGGGCCCGCGGTTACTATAGTAACTTTTTATTGATGTGGTGCGGGGGGCCGTGGGCCCCCTGGCTTCGGGGCCCGGTCGCAATTGCGACCGCTGCGACCCCTATAGCTACGCCAGTGTATCTATCTCATATCTATCTCTCTATCATATATCTATCTATCTCTCTATCTATCACATATCTATCTATCTATCTATCTATCTATCTATCTATCTCATATCTATCTATCCATCTATCTCTCTATCTATCCATCTATCTCTCTATCACATATCTATCTCTCTATCACATATCTATCTATCTCTCTAATATCTATCTCATATCTATCTATCTATCTATCTATCTATCTATCTATCGCATATCTATCTCTCTATCTCTCTATCTATCTCTCTATCACATATCTATCTATCTCATATCTATCTATCCATCTATCTCTCTATCTATCCATCTATCTCTCTATCACATATCTATCTATCTCATATCTATCTATCCATCTATCTCTCTATCTATCCATCTATCTCTCTATCACATATCTATCTCTCTATCACATATCTATCTATCTCTCTAATATCTATCTCATATCTATCTATCTATCTATCTATCTATCTATCTATCTATCTATCTATCGCATATCTATCTCTCTATCTCTCTATCTATCTCTCTATCACATATCTATCTATCACATATCTATCTATCTATCTCATATCTATCTATCTATCTATCTCATATCTATCTATCTATCTCATATCTATCTATCTATCTCATATCTATCTATCTATCTATCTATCTATCTATCTATCTAATCAATCTATCCATCTATCATCTCTCTCATATCTATCTATCTATCTATCTATCTATCTATCTATCTATCTATCTATCTATCTATCTATCTATCTATCTATCTATCTATCTATCTCATATCTATCTATCTATCTATCTATCTATCTATCTATCTATCTATCTATCTATCTATCTATCTATCTATCTATCTATCTATCTAATCAATCTATCCATCTATCATCTCTCTCATATCTATCTAAGTGAATAGGTTGCATTACCAGTACCAGACCATGGAAAAGAGTGTTACTGGACAAAGAAAACCAATAGACCTTTATTTTGCAATTCCTTACAACCCCTTTAAATTAAAACATTAATTTGCCAGTCAAGACCAAACTTTTAACACGATCGATGAGTGAACCACTTCGTTCATGCCACTAATTTCCTTCTGCTGGTCAGGAGTAAACACAAGGTAAATTCCTTCACAGAGTTTGATTTGACAAAAAGAAATTAGATTTGCCTAATGGCAAACTGAGGGAGGATCAATTCAATGATCTGTAATAAATCAAATGATTGTTACAAGTGTCCAAGCCACAGGTGGAACAGGGTTGGGGGTTTATACAACTGGTCAGAAAGTAGACATGATGGGTGGGCCCTGGGACTATTATTACACAGTCCGGGATCCTGGGCCCAGCTGCTCGGTGCAGTTGCTGGTAATGATTTCAGTAAAAAGTTCACTGCTTTCCCTGGCCAGAATAGAATAACCTGTGAAAGCAATAACTCTGAAACGTCTTCTAATAATACTGGAGACAAGTCCTTAGTGACAGGGGGGATGGGGTGACGGGGAGGGGGTGACACATGCTTTTTAGGCCCACAGACATTTTACCACCTTGTGTAATGATCACAAAAGTCTGTCCTCAGGGGGGGGGGGGGGCTGCTGCCGGAGATGGGACCTCTCAAAACATCACATTTAGGGCAAAACTAATGGTTTTCAGCCAAATTTAGTTTCTTAATTTAATTTGTTACTACCTCGAAGCGCAGAATAGCACGTAAAAATAAATGAATAATAAATAAACGAGGAAAGCGTAAATACCAAGGCAATATAACTATTCTAGAAAGGGAGGTAAATAAAAAATAATAATAATATTTTTATTTATTTACGAATTTTTAAAAAATAAATAATTTTATTGTTGTAAATTAATTTGCACTAAAAAAAGAAATAGCAGAAAGTACTTATAAAATATTTATTCGAAAATAAATCTAATAATAAATTAATATATGAGCGGGGGAAAAAATAAAATAGGAAGAAATATTTAATATAATAAAAAGGGTTATTATTATTGGTTCATTAATTAATTTAATACATAATTTATTTAATTAATTAAAAAAATATTTTGAGAAAGGGTAAAAGGAATGCAAATTTTGTGGGGGCCCCCAACCTACCTCTGGGGCCCAGGCCCCTCCTGACTCCATATGACATGGCTATAAGTGTTGTAGCTACAGCCAAGTCAGCAACTTTCTTAAGGTGGTAATGTGCACCCGACCTGGGCCGTGTAAATGAGCGCCGATCAACAGGACAGCTCGTTGATCGGCGCTTGTTTGCTCCTTCCTCAAGGAGTTATGTATGGGGACGAGCGCAAGTTACGACGATCGCTCTAACTCATCCATTTCTATCATGTTGGCAGCACATCGTTGTTTACACAGGGAGATGTGCTGCCGACAACCATAATATTTGCGTCAGTTTTTTGGTTTAGAAAACCCATTTTCAAAAATCCTATTAGGGAAATCTAACTTAATAAAGGAGCTGGGGTGGTCTCTGGTTCAGTACCCCCATTTATTAGCCAAAGTGGAGTCCGGCTACAACACTGGGGCAGACTTATTAATACTCCCATACATTTAGACAGGATAAAACTAGAATAGATTTGTGGCAAATTCGCCAGTTTTATGTTGAACGCAGAATGATAAATTTGCTTCAACTTTCTAGACCTGTTTTATCATGTAGACACTTATCTTTCTTACTCCTCATGGCTGCCGTACGTTACAGATATTTTGCGTAAAAGAATGGCGCAGCACATTAATGATTTTGGCACATTTTAGGACTCCTCTTAGCCACGCCTCATTTCTTGGCGCTATTTGTGATGTGGAAACCTCATTGGAAACCACGGCAAAAAGCGTCCAAAATGGACTCCTATTGATCTCAACGGGAGGCGGAGGCATTTTTTTTCCTGCGAGCAGAAAAAAACACTGGCGGGAAAAAAAAGCGGCATCCTCTTTCTTCAGGTGTTTCTGTCTCTGACCTCCCATTGTCTTCAATGGGAGGCAGAGAGAGCGGTTTTCACTGCGTTTTTTGCCCACAGCGCTC
Source organism: Rhinoderma darwinii (assembly GCF_050947455.1). Taxonomy (NCBI): domain Eukaryota; kingdom Metazoa; phylum Chordata; class Amphibia; order Anura; family Rhinodermatidae; genus Rhinoderma; species Rhinoderma darwinii. The sequence continues at coordinate 67,273,138 of NC_134699.1, forward strand.
AAGGGCCGCAGCCGAAAAACGCCACAAAAAAGCTGGCACAAAGAATTGCAGGCAGATTTTTCTGCCTGCAAAAAACTCCATGTGAACATACCCAAATTGTCAAAAAAGGTGGAAAAAATTCCTAAAACACATAATAAATTTGTTGAACGCTATGTACTCCAATTTTTGGCGCAATTTGTGCCAGAATTTTGCTTAGTAAAATGTAATCTCTCCCTCTGGATGATCCAAAACGTCAATGCTTTACACGGACAGCCAAATGATTTCTATCAGAAGTGTGTAATGCCTCTTTTCCCCTGTGGTGGCGCTGCTGGGAAATTTAACGCTTACTGTTGGGTTGCCCTACAGATTACAGCTGATCACTGGGAATCGGAGCAGCAGGACACCCTGTGGTTTTGTTTATCGGCAGGGGACAAAAAGGGATGGCTCAAAGTGGAGAACCCCTTTGACGTCTAATATTTATTAAAGAAAAAAAAAAGTGTTATATTCCAGGTAATTAATGTACTTGTTGATATGGGCAGCACTTGCTTTTGTAGCTAGAGTCCAGTAATCTGGCACTACTAGGAAAAGTTGTGTCTATTATTTTTGGATTATGGGACGTCCCAGTAATAAAAGTAACTTCTCCTGATACAAAGACACAAAGCCTGGGTGCGTTTAAATGCAATAACCCGCTGCAAAGAACCCTTCATCCCGTGTTTAGCGCTCCAGAATATACGGTGCCGCATAAATAGTAGTCAATTATTAAAGGTTAGAATTTTGTTGGAAATTTTTTTGACGATTTAATATTTTTTTGTGTAATTGTAAACTTTTTGGACAGAGTGAGTATAGGGTTGTGAAAGTTGTGAAGTCTTTTACGCTCTCTTAGGAGTAGATCATTGTATGTAATTCATGTTTAGACACATTATCAGGATTCAGTCATATATACATAGACCTTGGTATACCTGTTTACTGTGTCACTTCTTACGGTCATCCCACATGTGGCAATCTGCTTGCCAAAGGGCTCTGGCATGTACAGTCTTGAAGGAACTCTCTGAACAAGGCTTCACCTGTTCCTTCAGCGGAGTGTACAACTCTAGTGTAAGATGAACAACCTTTCAACTTTACCCATTTCATCTGGTCTGTGGAAAGACAAGTTCAATGAAAAGCTGACGGAATCTCCCCTGGTGTGTGTAGTCGTTTTGTGGCACAATCCAGTGATTTGCTGCTTCAATCCTTAGTATCTAGTGGTATAGTGCCCTGGTTTCTGGAGTGCAGTGGTTTAGTGTCACTGTCCCGGATGTCTAGTGGTTTAATGTGAACATTTTTGCTTTAGTAGATTAGTACGTGAGACTATAGTATCAATTGATTTAGTATCCTTGTCCCCGGTGTCCGGTGGTTAAACTTTCCACACCCTGGTGTCCGGTGGTTAAACGTTCCACTCCCTGGTATCCGGTGGTTCCCGGCCCTGGTGTCCAGTGGTTCCCGTCCCTGGTGTCCAGAGGTTCCCGTGCCTGGTGTCCAGTGGTTCCCGTGCCTGGTGTCCAGTGGTTCCCGTGCCTGGTGTCCAGTGGTTCCTTTGCCTGGTCTCCAGTGGTTCCCATGCCTGGTGTCCAGTGGTTTAGTGCTTTATGTCTGGTATCTAGAGGTTTAGAGCTATATGATTAAACATCCAACTACATAGTGTCCTGTGGTTTGGTACCCCTACCTTCGTGTCTAGAGCTTTAGGACCTGTTCCCTGGTGTCCAGTGTTTTAAATGTTTTCCATATCCAACAGTGTCCAATGTTCACTTCACTTTTGCTTTTTCTAGTTTAACTGGAAAATCCTTTCTTTATTTTACATTTTAGTCAAGTAGATTATTGCCCTGGTTGTTTTAGTGCAACATTTTTGTACAAATGTCCTTGGTGTCTAGTGGGTTGAAGCCAATATTCCTGGTGTCTAGTGGTTTAGAGCCAAAGTCTTTGATATCGATTTAAAGTGCCAAACTTACATTTTGTTATGCCTTGTGAAGATCCTACCACACAAATTTTGTAGGTTACTTTATTTTTGGTATACTATCTTATTGACACATTTGTCATGTCTGAGAAACCAATCAGGTTGTTCCTTACATTTTCCATTTGGTGTCTGAAACAGAGTTGGAATCCTCCGCTTTTCGCTTGCACTAGTTTTATTAAATCTCCCCCATTAAATTGAATCTATTGAAACTGAACCCTCTTATTTTTAGAGAGGAATCATTTATCAAATGACATTTATTTGTGGAACAAGACATGGAACTCCGAGCTATGCCATGTATTTTAATCTATGCCTGGGATTCGTCCTACAAGAAGCCTATGCCCCAAGAAGCATTTTCCCTGGTCAAGTACTTCAAGGGGTATTTTGGTCATCTCCTTTCCTCCTTGTGCTCCGAAATGCTTCAGCTGTTACCGAGGATCTGCAAGGAATGCACTCTCTGTTAATTTGATCTAATTATCACTAGTTAGCCTATGAAAGTTATGTCAAGGACTGAGTCCCCATAAGTTATTCTCAGCATTCTCAAGACCTAAGAAGGTGTCCTGCTGTCCGGTGGAGGAGAGATGGAATTTCAGAGATGGTTCCCATCTCTTCTCTCAGCTGAAGTCCCATCGGTCTAGTTTGGTTGAGTCTCTTCTTCGGCACTATACAACAGTTGGATAATCATTTTGTAGAAGGCACAGGTGTTGCGGGATACACGATACCTCCAACGATGAAGAGGAATGTCTACTTGTAAAAACAATACTGTTATTATGGTCCCAGAATGCTGCAAAATGAGCTCTGACATCTTAGCCCCTTGCTGTCCTAAGTCAAGGATTGTCAGGACTCATGTTACACTGGTCTTGTGTACATATTTCTCTCAATTACGGGGTTCTCTCTAAGGAATAGTAAATTCCAATTTTACGTCTTGTTGGCCGTTCCATGGAAACTCATACATTATAGCAAAACTTAACGTAACATCTTGAGAAATTATCTGGTGTGCGCGCTAGGTATACCTGAGCAGATGCCAGGGCCCACTGGACTTGAGAGCCCATGACTCTGGGAGGGCATGCTCTATGCTGGACAAACTGTGGATGTGTTGGACAGGGTGCCCACTGTGACTATCACCCAAGGGCCCACATCAGAAGTGGACATAGACAGCAGGGGTCCCCCAATGCAAGAACAGTATATGGGCTCCTTGCTGTCCAACCATAGAGATCTCCTTTATCATTAAGTCTCTCCAACAATCCACCCGTATTTGAAAGTTCTTGAGCTCAATTCTTGACATGCAATCTAATAGACAGTATGCTTCTTATAAAGTGGCAGAGGGCCCCCCTACCTGCTGGGCTCCTGTTCAGCTGCACAGGTCACACATGTGGAATGCCTGCCCCTGGCTCACATACACCCGGACCAAACCCTACCAGCTTTTTATTGTCCCTGGTACTCTATACTTACCTGTCCCCGGCATCCTGGTCCTCCCTCTGCTTTCTCGTTCGGCATCTGCTTCAGCCGCCGACGTGCTTCACTGGGCCCTAGCGTGTGCGCGCTGACTCTTGTATTATTAAATCACCTGACCGTGTATAAAGCCCTGCCTGCTCTGGTACACATTGCCAGAGCAATTTGATTCCATGTGTTCTCTTGTGTTCCTAGTACCCCTCTTGTTTTCTGAATTCCTGTGTATCAAACTTTGCCTGTTTTTGACCATCCGTGCCGGCCGCCTGCCCTGAGTGATTGCTACGTTTATCGTGTTGAACCTCTGCCGTCTGCCCAGACCTATTGCTTCATTTACCACTTTGCCTCTATCAGACGTCACCAAGGGAGACTACTCCAGGGGTAGCGACCTGGGGTTCTCCCGCAGCATAGTCTACATACCTGCACAGGGGTTAAAGAGTGAAGACCGGCGGTTCCCTTAGGCTATGTTCACACGGAGTATTTTGGGGGGAGGAATATCTGCCTCAAAATTCCGTTTGGAACTTTGAGGCAGATTTTCCTCTCCCTGCACGCCGATTTTCGCGGCGATTTTCGCGCCGTTTTTCGCCCGCGGCCATTGAGCGCCGCGGGCATAAAACAGAGCGAAATACGCTTTCTCTGCCTCCCATTGAAGTCAATGGGAGGTCAGAGGCGGAAGCGCCCGAAGATAGGGCATGTCGCTTCTTTTTCCCGCGAGGCAGTTTTACTGCTCGCGGGAAAAAGACGCCGACGCCTCCCATTGAAATGAATGGGAGGCGTTCTTGGGCCGTTTTTGCCGAGTTTTGTGACGCGGTTTCCGCGTCAAAAAACTCGGCAAAATACTCCGTGTGAACATAGCCTTAGACTCCACTCCCTGAATTGGCCTCAAGTCAAATCCCTTGGTTCATGCCGCCCCCCCCTTTTTTTTCTTCTTATTTTATTCATTCAATTGCATTTAAGCAAATATGGAGATAGCCTAAAAGGTCTTTCAAAAATGATAACAAAAATATTCTCTATACGGTAAGAGCTTTTCATAAGTATTTTCTAGTCTATAATTTCCTCATTTTCGTATTCAGCATACAATTTTTGACAATTTCTTTTTGCAGACCACAGAAGCAGACAGAGGCAGTTAGTGGTGACATAGTAGGACGTTCTTTACATAAACGAGATCAGAGTATAAGGCAGACAAAGGAGGGTATACATTATTCTTATGTGGCCACTTCACCAGACTTTAAGTATTTAAAAAAAATTGGGGGGGATTTACCGTACAGTTTTCAGTAATATTATTTTTGCTATTGTCTTATTGTATTGATCTTCTAAGACAGACATAAGGATCATCTACAGTCGCATATGAATCATATATTTGCAATGTGGTTTCTTCAAAAGCAACGTTTTGATGTGGCAATATGGAGGCAGAATTTCTGGAGGCCTATGGAAGGGAGTGCCAGCGCTACAATGCCCCTCAATGCCGATTCCAGAAGGGTCTTCTTCTTACAATTTTCTTTTAAGATTTGTGATCCGAGTCGCAGAGGATACACTAATCATTGCTTTTAATTGAAGATATGTCCTTGAGGTCGAACCTGTCAATAGGATTATGTCCCATTAGTGCATCTTTAAGCCTTCCTTTCTCCCAGCATGCTTTAGTAGCTCCTCTGTTGCACCTGCATTCAATTCATATTTGAAGCCAATCTTTATATATTGTCTTACTCTCATATTACACCGCAGACGTCTTGTTCGTTCCAGCTAAACACTAATGCAGTATTGACATTTCTGACTCCGCTCCAGGATGATCTGCATGTTGGGCCGGATTATTTACTAGACACTGTAGGCCTGTGCCTATAGGTGGAGGAGATTGAGAGGGAGAGGTTTTTCTTAAAAAATGGCGGAGGATTATTGGGGATTGATTTAAGGAGGACGGCCAATGTCAACCCTGGATATGGAAAAGAAATAAAGTAAAAACTAAACCAAAATTCAGCACAGATAACTGACGTCAACTTGTGCATTTCCATTTTTTTCGGTTATGTCCTGGTTCAAATTGTGTCAGCTCCCTGCTCCACCATTCACTATGTAACGCCGTCCATGAGTGGCCTTGCGCAGACAGGCGCGATGTAGTGATGTCATTGCACCTGTCTACACTGAGACACACAGAGCACAGACCGGAGGAAGGGTTAGGTGAGTTTATTTTCGTATTTTTTATTAGGCACTATGTGTTACAATTAGAAGAAGAACTGCAGCCAATCAATGATTTCTGTGTTTGGGCGTTACTAGGCAATACCTTTTGTCTGAGTCTGGATCTGGTTGTTATTTAGATTTGCCTGGTTAATTAGGGTGGAGTACTTTGCTTGGACCTATACATACTTCAGGCCTAGATCACTCAGGTGATGGTTATATTGTTTCTAGCATGTGCTAAACTCTTTCCGAATTCTTGGTGAATTTGTTTTTGTCTGTGTTTGTTTGTACTGTGGGACCTATTGGCCCTCTGAGAGATCTAGTTTGGGGTATAGTGTTTTTTGTGTATCCTGCGATCAGTAGGTTTGTTTCCCTTTCCTGTGCGTTTGGTCTGCTGCCAAGCTGTTGTCTTACCCTGCTGTGGGATGGTACTCAGCTATGGGGGCATTATACTGTGTGTGTGGGGGCAGCTATGGGGGCATTATACAGTGTGGGGGCAGCTATGGGGGTATTATACCATGTGGGACCCACTATGGGGGCAATATACTGTGTGGGGGCAGCTATTACAGCATTATACTGTGTGGGGGGCAGCTATGAGGGCATTATACTGTGTGGGGGCAGTGTCTGAGGGTATATTATATGCAGTAGTTACAGCAGGTTCAGGGGGACATATATTAATTCAATGGAGTGACATGAAAACAGGAGGCTTGGCACATAAAAGGGGCGTGATTTGAATAATCGTAATCGAGGTTACATGTTCAATTAATCGTGATTTTGATTTAGGTCATGATCGCCCAGCCCTACTTCATGGTGTTTGAAGAGGCTTCCTGTAAAAACAATTGACACGTTTGGTGCAGGATGCCGGGTAGTACTCCCTTAATCGCAATTCATCAGCTAGTTGTTCTACAATTGCCATTAAATTAAACTTGGACAAGACCTTATGTTCCAGTTGTATGGGATTGCACAATTGGTGTTCCTATGAGTAAAACCAGGGTTAGATGTATGTGGGCCCCTGGGCTACAGAGTCACAGTGGGCTCCCCACCTTTGGCTAGACAAGCCCAGTGGGACTTGGCATGTGCCCAGATTTGCTGACGCCAGCCTTGGGTGAATCAGAATTACTGTCTATTCTTTGTCTAGCCCAGGAGTAGTTTTAAGTGTTGATAAATGTGAAGATGGTGTTAGTCCACCGGGCAGTGTGCACAGTCCTGCTGATTATATTCCTCCTTCATTTCGCGCTCGGTACATGTCACTAACACTTCTTCTTAGCAGATTTATCTTGGCAGAAGAGCTCGTGATAATGATACAGAGCAGAATATTTGTGTGCTGTTACATCTGGGCCCCGGCTACAATTTTCCATTAGGTTAAATGACCTGTGGAACAGTTCAGTACTTAGCGCAGCATGGGATACATTTAGATTATCCTTGTTTTCTTACTGATTCCCTGTTATTACATTATGAGCTTACCTAATTGCTGGATATGAGCGGTGATATCATCAGTATACGACACATTGTGTGAAACGTAGAGAGAAAAAACGACATCTCCCACAATGAAGGGGTGACCATGTTATACATGGCCGCGCTGAGTTCACCACAGTAGAAACGGACCGATACTTGAAATCCATCAGAATTATGTAGACAGAAATGTCTTAGCTGATGCACATCAGCCAAGACATTTCTTTCTACATAATTCTGTCTACATTTCTGTCTACATAATGCTGATGGATTTCAAGTATCAGTCCGCTTCTACTGTGGTGAACTCAGCGCGGCCATGTATAACATGGTCACCCCTTCATGTGAATTGGTGTTGTGTAATACCACAGTTACCCATATATGCCAGCTCTCCTGGAATGTCGGGGGAAGTCTCAAAAATTGTAGCTCTCCTGGAAGAGCAGGCAAATCTCCCGGGTGCCTCACAGCCTCTAAAATATAGTCTAACCGTTCCTGCAGTCCTGTACACTACTGTTGCAGACAAAGTGGAGAGGGCAGTATCTGCATGTCTAGTCTGAGGTTTGTATGTAGGGGTCTGGTCTGTATTTATGTAGGGGGTCTAGTTTCAAGCCTGTATTTAGAGGGTTTGGTCTGGGGTCTGTATTAATTTAAGGGGTCTGTATCTAGGGGGCCCGATTTGGGGGTCTGTATTTATTTAGGGAGTCTCGGGTGTGAATTTAGAAAGTCTGTATTTATTTAGGGGATCTAGTCTGAATCCTGTATTTAGGGGATCTGGTCTGTGGTTTGTATTTTATTAGGATGTATTTAGGGGGCCCGATCTGGGGGGCTTATATTTATTTAGGGTCTTTGGGGCCTGTATTTAGGGGGCCTGGTTTAGGGTCTCTAGTTATTTAGGGTGTCTTGAATCTGTATTTAGGGGGTTTAGTGCAGCAGTCTGTATTTAGGGGGTCTAGTCTTGGGAGTCTGTATTTAGGGGCCTGTATTTATTCAGGGGTACTGTGGTCTTTATTTAGTGGGTCTGGTGTGGGGTTTCCATTTAATTTAGGAGGTCTGATCTGGGGTCTCTATTTAGGGGGACTGGGGTTTGTATTTAGGGGGTCTGGTCTTAGGGTTCTACATTTATTCAGGGTTTTTGGGGTCAATTTATTTAGGGGGTCTGGTCTGGGGTCTATTTATTTAGAGGTGCTGATGTCTGTATCTAGGGGGTCTGGCCTGGCGTCTGTATTTATCTTGGGGTGTATGCACCATTTGTGATTAAAGAGGACCTGTCACTAGGTCCTACAAAGTGGGTTAGCCGTCTCACCTAATAGCCGTTGTGTCCAGCCGTGTTTGTCTTGTACTTGTGGGTCCCCCTTTCTCTGAGCTATGGACCGCTCAATATTTAGAAATAAACATGGAAAGGGTTTGCTGGCTAGCCAAGTGGGTTTGGCCGCCAGCGATACTCAGTGGGCGGAGCTACCACTGAGCCTCTGACACTCACCTATCAGCGTGGGGCCGTTTCCTAAAGTCAGTCTTCAGCTAGAGTCATCACGTGAGACCACACTGGCTGAAGACTGACTTTAGGAAACTGCCTCACGCTGATAGGTAACCGGCAGAGGCTCAGTGGTAGCTTCACCCACTGAGAATCGCTGGCAGCCTAACCCACTTGGCTAGCCAAACCCACTTGGCTAGCCAGCGGGTAATTTCCATATTTATTGCTAAATACATAGGGCGCCATAGCTCAGCGAAGAGGGGACACACAAGTACAAGACAAACACCGCTGGACTCCCAGACACCTCGGCTATTAGGTGAGACTACAAATCACTTTGTTGGACCTAGTGACAGGTCATCTTTGTAATACCGTCGTTTGGGGGGGGGGTGTTCTCTATTAACAGGAGGCGCTCCAAACTCTTCAAGATCTCCCTAATGTCCCTTCTCAAAAGTTGGCAAGTATTTACCCTGCAGTGGGTGCTGAAGTTTCCCCATGGTTGTCCAGTTGAGGCCTTATGGGAGCACTAAGCAATGTTTATAGACTGCAGCATTATAAGGGGTACTCCAGGCATAGTGTCCCTTTAAGAAACAATATACTTAACTGCTGACATTAAAGATCTTTCCTGTTCTCTTGGGTGACATAAGTTTGCGAGACTCACTACTTTGTCTTATAAGGAAACCACAAAACACACGGTTTTATCCAATAATAAAAGCCAAGAAAGAGTCAGAGTGATTAATGTGGCGAAATATCGGGTGCCTTGTCTTTAACCAAGACGGCAACAGCTAAGCACAGTCCACTGGCATCGCCGGCCGGTGTCCCTAGCCAATGTAGATACGAAGAAAATGAGCTGAAACTCAGAATTCTGCAGGATCTCTGAGCCGGTGGTGATTTTAGGTCACGTCTCTCAATGCACTAGAACCCTATAAAATTTGGGAAGACAACAGAATGTTTGAGACAAAAAATGCTTTGGGTTTTTTCGGGGAAGTGGCCTGTGGTTTCCTTCCAGTGCGCTCTCGCTGTGGATGCTTTCAGCATAGGTAATGAGGATCTTGAGCCCTGGAAAGATTAGATCCAGAGAATGCAAATTTGGATTGAAATGTTTTCTGTTAAAAGGTTTAAAGGCTTTCCTTTACTGCCAACCACACTGTGATGTTTTGGTAGGGTTTTGGCTCTGCACTGGTTGATCTATTATGGTTGCTTCTGTTATTATTATAGAGGGCGGATGCCAAAACTGATCCCGAAATGTCCACGTTTCTCAGTAATCGTTAGACACATTAGTATATGCTGATCTTCCATTGTCCCTTTTGGACAACCTCTTCGGGATTGCGAGGAGTCTGTAGGCACCCCTACAATAAGCAAGTATCACAGGAAGAACTACTACGTGAGTCATACGTTGACCATTGAAAGCAGTGGACGTCTATACACATATGCCAGTGGTCAATTGAGACGAGAACTGTTCTTTATAGTGGCTTTCTGCCCTGGTCCCTGAACAGGAATCCCCTCGATTACCTTCATTCACCCTTAATAGGGCAAACAGAACAACTCCTGTAAAAAGACAAAGATTCTGGGTCCTAATGCAAAATCTGTAACCGCTCCCCACCGATCCCTATCACGTGTGATTTATAATACTGGTGTCTTTTACTAGACCACAGGGTGCGACTCTGTACCTCCTATTTCTATGCCCCCGGCTGTCACGGCGCAGGGTGTGGACCCACTGGGCTGTAAAGCGTAGCGGGGTTAGTAGCTGGCTAACAAGGTACAAAACAATGCCTATAGTACGGAACAGGTACCTGAGGCAATGTAGACCGTAGCGGAGGCACGACTTGACTTTCACAGCAGGTGGCACTGTGGATGCAGAGGAAGACACGACTTGACTTTCTAAGTAGATCCGATAGCACGGAATACAGGGTACAGGCAGCAGGAACGGGTAACACTGGGAACTGGAAAACACTGGGTGACCATTTGCAAGACAAACTTAGGTATACAACAATGCTCAGATGAGGAAGAAGTGGGAAGAGCCCCTTTTTATAGTCCAGCAGCCATTTGGGCTAATTATTGATGGGTGACAGCTGGACACATACTGGCCCTTTAAGACTGTGCGCGCGACCTGTGGGAAATAGTCAGAGGACCCGGAAGTGAGTGCCGGCGTCTCCCTGGAGGGAGCTGACGCCGCAAAGACAGATGTCCATGGCCGGGGCCGTCAGAGAGTAAGTCTGAACGGCGACCCCCGGCCATAGACGTTACAGTATCCCCCCTCTTACGCCCCCTCCTCTTGGGACCAGAGCGGGAAAGAAATTTCTTCACGAGGACAGGGGCATTGATGTTCTCCTCTGGCTCCCAAGACTCTCCTCTGGACCAAATCCCCTCCAATCCACCAAATAAAACGTCCTTCCTCCCACTTTCTTGGTGGCCAGGATCTCCCTCACTTCGAAAGTTCCGAATGAACCGCCAGGAGCCACTGCGGAACTAGGTGTCGCGGAGTAGCGGTTCGAGACCACGGGTTTCAGCAAGGAGACATGGAAGGAGTTAGGGATCTTGAGGGTAGGAGGCAGTCGAAGCTTGTACGACACAGGATTGATCTGTAGCAGAATCTCGAAGGGTCCAAGGAACCTGGGGGCAAACTTGCAAGATGGCACCCTCAGCCGGATATTCCTGGAAGACAGCCAGACCTTAGTACCTGGAAGAAACTGGGGAGGTTCTCGTCTTATAGTGTCTGCCGTTCTCTTCATGCGGACCACCGCCAGCAGAATAGAAGATCGTGTCTGCTGCCATATCTGCAGAACGTAAAGTTCTGGTTAGGGACTCGCAAGGCACTGGGGACCCTTGACGTTGGGTTGCGAGCTTTGCGTATTTTGGCCAAAATAACAACTAATACCCCATGTTTCATGGATATTTCTTACTACGTATACTACACTTTTTTCAGGACGCAGCCGGGTCTTATATGCTGGGAGGGCATGATGTGCTGGCGTTTGGTTTGGAATGCAGAGCAGCCCGCTTTAGCTAACACTAGCGGCGTTACAAATAGGCTGTTATTCGGCAAGATACACCATGCCTGACGACCAGCACATTATCCCTCCACGTATTACACATAGTACTGACACCCCATGTACTATTCACAGCACTGACCCCTATTCATCACATTTATTTATTTATTTATTTTTATTACATTATTACACAGTTCTGACACTTTCATACATACATATTTATTTTTTACCATCCATTCACACCCTAGCACTACACTGACACTCATTTATCGCACACCTTTGAGCACTTAGTTTGCCACTTCCCTCAAGACTAGTGGGAGGGGCTATCACTATTTAATGCACACTCCTTCTGCAGCATTCTTTGACCCGTCTGCGTCCTGATGGGAACGGGTTTTCACCCACCCACCTACCTAGTAAGTATGGCCTTTTTTGTGGTTTTGAGAATAGAAGATCGTGTCTGCTGCCATATCTGCAGAAAGTCCCTGAAGGTAGAGTCGACTGCAGGCACTTGGGACATAGTAGAGCCAGGCAGGGGTATTTGAGGATGTTGGCCATAGACTATGAAGAACGAACTGGAGGTGGTGGACTCACTAGTATGGTTATTATAAGAGAACTCCGCCCACGGGAGCAGCTGCACCCAGTTATCATATCGTCTGGAGACAAAGTGCCGCAGATAGTTCTCCATAATTTGGTTAACCCTTTCGACTTGTCCATTGGACTGAGGATGGTAAGCTGAGGAGAAGTCCAATTTTACACCGAGTAGGCCGCAGAGTGCTCTCCAGAACTTTGAGGTGAACTGGACCCCTCGATCCGAGACAATATGCGGGGGCAAGCTGTGCAGACGGAAGATGTGTATGAAGAGGTCAGCCAGTCGAGCAGCAGAAGGCAGGCCAGCCAGTAGAACAAAATGAGCCATTTTAGAAAAACGATCCACCACCACCCAGATCACACTGCATCCCGCAGAGAGAGGCAGATCTGTGACAAAGTCCATAGCAATATGCCGCCATGGGGCATCGGGCACAGGCAGTGGTTGGAGCAGACCGGCTGGTCTGGAGGGGGCAACTTTGTTTGCTGCACACACCGTACAGGAGGAGACAAAGTCCATGACGTCTGTGGGCAGCGTCGGCCACCAGAACTGAAGGACAATTAGGTCTTGGGTCTTACGGGCACCCGCGTGAACTGCCAGCTTGGAACTGTGAGCCCAGCGAAGGATTCTTCCTCGGTCAGCCAGACGTACAAAAGTTCTTCACGGAGGAATGTCTCTAACCTGCAGAGGGTTAACAGAGTAGATGCAGGAAGGATCGATAATATTCTGTGGGGACTCCACAGTGTCTTAAATTACCTAGACAAGGCATCGGCCCTCACATTCTTGTCGGCAGGTCGGTAGTGGAGTTTGAACCGGAACCGTGCAAAAAACAATGACCACCTGGCTTGACGAGGATTCAGCCGTTGAGCCGTCTGTAGGTAGGTCAAGTTCTTGTGGTCCGTGAAGACCAGGATAGGATGAGCTGCACCTTCCAGTAGGTGTTTCCACTTCTGCAGGGCCAGCTTGATGGCCAGTAACTCCCGATCTCCAATCGAGTAGTTGCACTCTGCGGGAGGAAACAGTTTGGAGTAGTAACCAAAGTAGTAACTTGCCTTTCTAATCTCTCTGGAACAAAAGTGCACCAGCACCAACAGAGGAGGCGTCCACCTCCAACGAAAACTGTAGGGATACATCAGGATGATGAAGAATAGAGGCTGACGTAAAGGCCTTTTTTAAGGTTTTAAATGTGACTTCTGCCTCTGGAGTCCATACCTTGGCATTCATACCCTTTTTAGTAAGGATGGAGATGGGGGCTGTCAAAGAAGAGAAGTTGGGCATGAACAATCTGTAGACATTGGCGAATCCCAGGAAGCGTTGTATGGCCCTTAAGCCTTGGGGACGTGGCCACTCCAGGACAGCCTTGACCTTCTCAGGGTGCATATTGAGACCCTGATCAGAGATGATATAGCCCAGGAAGGGTAGAGACTTCTCTTGGAACACGCACTTCTCCAACTTGGCGTAAAGATGATTCTCCCTTAATCAAAGCAACACCTGGCGGACATGGCCCTGATGAGTCACAAGATCTGGGGAAAAAAATCAAGATATCATTGAGATACACCACAACACAGACATAGAGGAGATCACGAAAAATGTCATTGACAAATTCTTGAAATACTGCGGGGGCGTTACACAGGCCGAAGGGCATGACCAAATATTCGTAGTGAGTGTCCACTACGTGTGTTAAATGCAGTCTTCCATTCGTCACCCTGACGGATCCGGATTAGATTGTAAGCCCCCCACTGGTCTAGCTTGGAAAAAAATTTGCCCCCCATATGCGATCAAAAAGTTCCGAAATCAACGGCAATGGGTACCTGTTCTTCACCGTGATCTGGTTGAGGCCTCGGTAGTCAATGCAGGGTCGAAGGGATCCATCCTTCTTTTTGACAAAGAAAAACCCGGCTCTGGCCGGGGATCAAGACTTTTGTATGAAGCACCTCTCCAGATTCTCCTTAATGTAGGCCGACAGACTGGGTCTCTGGCAAGGAGAGAGGGTATACTCTTCCGCGAGGAGGAGAGGAATCAGGAACCAAGTCGATAGGGCAATCGTATGCTCGATGTGGTGGCAATGTCTCTGCTTCCTTTTTGTTTAAGACATCAGCCAACTGAGAGTAACAAGAAGGCAACCCTGCCTTCTTGACTCATGCGGAGAAGGCTGGGACGGATGGACATGCACCAGACAGCGGTCGAGACACTTGGGGCCCCACTGGAGAACCTCTCCGGAGTTCCAATCCAGGACTGGGGCGTGTAGACTGAGCCAAGAGTTATCTATTAAACGCCGTAGCGCCCAGAGTTGTCTCTCCAACCAATCCCAGGCGTTGGGGTTTCTTTGGCCTCTGGGAACACAGACGCATGACATGGCCAGCGAGGCCGCAATATAGGCAGAGTCCAGAGGTGCGCCTGTGCTGTTTTTCTTGAACGGACAGTTTAAGCCGATCCAACTGAATCGGAACCTTGGGCGCAGCAGAATAACAAGGCAGGAGGGGTTGCTGGAAGTTGGGTGCCAGTCTAGGAAGCCGTCTCTCCTGTAGAATCTCTTGAGATCTCTCCCTGAGCCTTATGTCCACATGGGTAGCCAGTAGAATCAGGTAGTCCAAGGCAGCTGGGAGATCTCGAGCAGCCAATTCATCCTTGATCTCGGGCGATAGGCCATGCCAGAAGGATGCTACCAAGGCCTCATTGTTCCAGGACAATTCTCCTGCCAGAGTTCGGAACAGCAAAATGGATAGAAATAAATCCAGAAAAAAAAAATCATAGAAGAAGTGATGGATGCCCCACCAAAGGGCAAAATGAGGCTACACTGGGCAATGGTCTGGCATTACTATCCGCTGGTGGAGTGTGATTAATCTGCTCCACATGGGGCCCTGCTTCTTCAGTAACTGTAGTAGACCAGTGGAGTAACACAAACAAAACCTCACATAGCCTATGAGGCGCCCCCTAGCTGCTATGTCATAAAGTAGTCATTACAGTTGCTACCACAATAGTTCTACACCAGGTGCCAAGTTTTAGCATTAAACCTCTGCAACCGCTGCTTGTTATTAGCTCCTAACAGTATCTACAGATTTTATCAACTTAAGGAAAATGATATTTTCATAGGATTCCAATTACCTACGAACTCCAAGGCCTTCTTAAAGGGTATTTACATTCTCCCTTCCATCACAAATCCAAACAAGGAAATGAATCCCCATTCTTGGATAGTGGGCGGAGATTGTTCTTTCTGCCCCTAGTGGCCAACTGTGCTCCAAAACCGCTGGTATAAAGCACAAATAGTAATAACTACAGAACCACATTTTCCATCTGGCATGCAGCTGTTTCGAGTCTATTAGCCCTGATCAGTGCCAGATATGGAGAAAGGGGGCATTCAGTTCCTTTAAGCCCTCCTCACACTAACCTTGCTAAAGTGTTGGAAGAAACTGGAGGGAGAACAAAAACTCCACAAATATGTTGCCATAAATTGGAATTAAACTCAAGACCACAGTATTTCAATAAGCCTATGCTGCCCACTGAAACATTGTGGTACCTCACCGTTTGTGATAATTGGAAGGTTGTTAGCTAAAAATCACTGGCCTAAACCAGTGGTCCCCAACAATGTGGCTTGAGACCCCCAACAGTATGGCCCACCGTAGTAACCTTGAGATATGACCATATGCTCAAGCTAAAATACAACATCGAAGACATATCCTCATGCACAGGGTCATATTACAGCTTTTTTGTATGGACCTGTAAAAGGGCTTCCATAGAGGTGCATGGGGCCTCTACTGTACCTCCTTATGCCTCCAATTTCCGAAAGCTTTGAGTTGAACGTGGCTCTTGACCATGACGTAAAGTTTAATGTAGCACAAAGGTTAGAGAACTCTGGCTTAGATCAATGAATATTCAAAGAGTAGATGGGAAACTTTATGGGACATGCTTAAAAATTTCCCTGGTTGGAAGACCAACTTTTTGTGGATGTGCTATATGTACTGGACTCATGGGACTAACACATAGACAATGTATGCGTACATTAGTCTGATAGTCGTGGATCTGTTCTGCCCTTTTTTTAGAATGATAAAACACTGAAAAGCGGAAGCCTTCTAAATAGAGTCTGTTATTATGGAGACTCTAGGAAAAGTTAGTTCACAAGTCTCCCCCCTCCTTCCCGCAGTCTGTGCTCACTTTCCCAAGAGGGGGCTCAAACAAAACCCGAGCAAGTTCACAGCAGTTGTTAGGATCTTGCAGTCAACATAAAATAATAACTAGTTGACCCCTCTGAAGACCCTTCACTTGACCATGGGAGACGTCAAATCCGCCGAACACGTCCTGCTAACAATGTCCTCATTGCTTCATTTGTCTTTTTGTTAAGTCACTTTTCCTTAGATTACGTGCCATGCTTTAATGCCCAGAGAAAGTCCCTTTATTTATCGATCATTGTTCTACTGTATCCATACCACGCATACTAAGAACGCAGTTCACTTATTTAAATGCACGTTGTGGCTACGGTGAAAGACGGAGGCTGTCTCCACGGTGATGCTGCAACAGCTGATGTCATAACCCTTTGTGTGTCTACAGACCCTTTCAGCCGCATTGCTCGGACATGGGCTCCTGAAAAAAAATAATTCCCAAGACATTGGCCAATTCAATTCTGCTTCCAGTATCAGACAAAGCATTCAAGATGTGAATCAGATGGCACCGCAAGACTACTGTTGGACAGAAGGGACAAACTAGCAAGGGCATGTCTGCACCAAGCAGACTCCAGGGGTATTGTGGGTAAACAATGGCAGCAGTGATAGAAGCTGCAAAGATGAAAATTAACAAGAAAGCCAATTCAAGCCAATGAATGGACGGGAAGAATAAGGCAGTCAGGATCTGCACAAAAGTACGGCCAACAAAATAAAAAAGTTGCCTTCATAGATGGCTTACCAGGGTGGAGGCGCTGAGTGAAAAATGACTTCAGATACTTCGTAACACACCTATAAAAAAACTAGAAATGAATAACAGAAAGATACAGAAAGTCTGGAAGAGATCCCGAAAGCTGGCACAGTAACAGGGTCCCTTTACCTTCCGATTCTTTTTAGTATGGGCTGAAGTATCAGAAAGACTTCGATAAGTGATATGGTTTATTCTTGCTAGGTCTGCATTGCATATGGTGTAATGGGGGAGATTTCTGTTAAGGCAAGCTGCCTCCCATCTCTCTTATGAATTTATTTGCTCACATTATCTAAAAGGGCATCGTTCAGGAAATATATAAAAAGCTTTTTCATTGTATTTGTACAAAATAGGAATGAACCATAGAATAAACAGGGTTCTTTGGAAATGGAATATGAACTCATAACTCATAAGCAATCTACGCGAAACGCGCGTTGGGGTTTTTCTCCATACTTGGGAGCTGTTACAACTTAGGAGCCACATGGGTTAGTACTTGCTGGTTTTTTCAATTAAATTATTAGTTTTTTGTCATGCTGTTACCGGGTTACCTGCAATAATATTTAGACAATGTTTTAAATAGGCTCTCTCTACTATTGGTCTTTTTCTTTAGTACTGAGTGGATTATATGTACTCACTGCTACAAATAAATTACTATCTCGGTATCCTCTACTACTGTTTACAGAGACGCACTACACTGGGAACTTTTAGACAAAACTTTTTGACACAAGTGTTTTGTTAGCCTTGTTACATTGCTCTAGGGACATGACTTAGAACATATATGTTTTGATAAACCTCTTTTTGGGAAATTTTCCCGATGAATGTGACCAATAAAAACTTTATTAATTAAAGTAGCTTTGTGGCCCCATACTGTCTCCCACCTTGGAGATATGCAGTTTTTGGGTTTGTAGTCTTTTTTAATAATGTATGTTTGTATTTGTTCAATAAAATTTGCAATTTTTCTATACTTTGTGCTTCTTGTTTAAATAGTCTTGACTCCTTTTCTCGTGTATTTAGTATATGATGTTTGGAGTTTCTATTTCCATTATTGGGGAGCTGGGAATTTTCGCACTTGCTGGTAGCTCAACCCATATGACATTGTAGTCCCATGAGACATTTGTTTATCATAACCACCCTAGATGCCAGGTATACTCATATTATCACGCTCTCTAAGCCACTCTAGATCACCAGGGGTATTAATATTAACCCCTAGCCCACCATTGATATTGTTTATTAAATCCCTACACTACAAGGGTGTTATGATGAACCCTATAGATATATTGCAGGGGTCATTGTAGCTTCTGGCAATGGGTCCAAACTAAATGATCAAACCTCCCCGGTACATGTCCTATCCAGTTTTATCTACATCTACATAAGGATCAAAGAACTGATAGAGAAGTGCGATTCTATTCCTTACTTATGCATAGATGATCTCGTAAGGTGTTTAGGACCGAATAGTTTCCTGAATGTCAGTCCAAATATTACCACCTAGACCATCAGGGATGTCATTATTAACCCCTAGACCATCCCAATTATTACCCAACCAGTGGACCTTCAAGGATATAGACCAACATGACTGACCACTCAAGGAATAAGGATGGCAATAGATCTAATGGATTATGAAGGAAGGGCACAATCCATTGAACTATCATCTATGGTCAATCGTTTCAGGTACAGGGTGCTACATTAATGAGTCACCAGAGAGCAGTAGTGGCGGAGATATTTCTGAACTTGAGTCCCAGGTCTTTTAAAATACCCTTGTATATAGTTCATCGAAGCTATATGCAGTATAATCTCTTGAAGCTCCACAAAAGTGTTGGTTCACTAGAGTCAGCATTTTCTCTTGACCTCAGGTGGTCTGCAAACTTTAGTCCGTTTCCCAGTATTTTCTTCTTTATTGCTTGTCCATTGTTCTACGTCCGCAGGAGTTATCTGTAAGTTGATTTTCCATGTCAAGAATATACAGTAACCGTTGGCTACTGCTGAACACAAAAGCAACAAATTGATGTCTTCTCGCAGCAGATGGAGCCGACGTGAGGTTACTCTCGGCAATGGAAGTGGAATGCAAGATCGCAAATGAGCCGTTTTCCAGAGAAAATGAGTCAATGTGGGGAAAAGAAAATGGCATGTAATAAATCAGATTGTCTGACCGTTGAGGTGATGTGGTTGAATGCCGGGGAATATTGTGCCTTTATTTTGAAATTTATTCTAGATCATGAGAAAAGGGATCAAAGTACATGAAAAAATGGAACAAGAGTTCAACTCAAAAATAGTTACTAAAAGTATTAAAATGAATAAACAACAAGGGAATCGTTGAATTTGAATGTTTAATGTCTCGGATCAAAGTTTTCCCAGTCAACTGTCTCTATAGGATTGAGGTTGTGTATTTTATGACACATTCGAACTATGTGCCAAGCAACATAAAAATTCACTTCATTTCAGGCAAATGTAAAATATTTTGTATGGCTACCGTCCCGAAAGGCAGAAGTGCTCAATGAGTATGTAGGAAGATGGAGATGTGAAGAACTTATCTAGAGCTGCCCCATCAATCAGGAAATCTTTCTCCCAACTGTTTTGGCTGGTAGTTATCCCCCATATCCCCCATGAATATGCATATTCAGCATGGATGTTGGGTTGAGAACTACCAGAAGGTATATATGACAGGCCCTTTAATGGACATGGCACATGCGAAACCTTTTTTTCAGCTTATCAGCAAAATAGGTTTATGGACTGGGCACGGAGCAAACAATTGTGTAAATGAATACATTCGACATGTGCCACTGGTGTGAATATTTCTGTGTGATACAGGATTAAGATGGATCCTACACAGGGGAATAATTTGATCAGGGCGTGACGAGCATTAATATGAGAAACCGAACACATCTTGTATTTACACAACGGGTTGAGCGCTCAATAGGTTTTGTGCCGACACTGACAAATGCCTCTCCTTAACCCTTCACTAAAGGAGTCATACATTTTTGGAAAACATTACTATTTTTGCTGTACTAATAACCCCTTAATTATATATCTTTAGTATATTGTGCTACGTTGTACAACATTTACCACTCACCTCAGTATAAACACACTCATTCAACTGCAAATTTGTCAATTTACCCTCCCATCCAGTGTCAAGGCCACCCTCAACCTTCCCACAATCCTTTAGAAGAAATAAATCAAAGATTTCCCTAGACCCCACATTGCTAGCTGAATTCACAATCTTGTTCCCTTCAGGGTCAAACAGACCAGTTACTCACTTGGCGGAGGTTGAAGGATCAACAGCCGAGGTGCCCTATGTGCTGCTCTTTCAACCTATGCACATGGTGTTGCCCAGTGATGGACTCCCACCTGAAGCTTTCCACTCCACTTATGTGCAGTCGGCCATGGTGATAGTCTCAGTTTAGGGACTTGAGGTGGTCTCAATCTAACCTTGGTTGCTCATGAATGCTATAGAATAGGAGTAGAACCAAGGCAATAATTCCATATCATACCACATTATATAATGTATTTACAGTTGTATTGTTGGTCTTGTAGATATTGTCTACGTTCCATAGATGAGGATTAATGTGTCAGATATTTACAATCTCACATGTGATCTGACCTCATACACCTGAGTGATTCTCATTCTGGATACTGTGGAAGGAAAATATCCTACAATATGTTGAGGTCATTAGAGACCAGGCTCCGGTTTTGCTGTGGATATAAGGAGGGAGGTTATCTTTCTTTACTATACATACAGACTGGTCATCCTAGCACCTTTCACCTTAGATAGATAGCACTGACATGTAGGTGGTTGTCAAAGCTGGAACTGAAAATAATTGCAGTCCCGGTCCTTCCACCTCACGGGAACAATGCAATATGGATGCAACCCTTGACAACACTTTAAGGTTGTCATGACTACTAGCCAAGGTTCTGGGTGGCCCTGGTTTGAGATGCAGAGCCAATCTCATTTCTCTGTCTGCAGCCTATCAGAGCCAAGAGTGGAGTGTTTGAATCTGTTCAGTTTTCTCATTGTTGCTTGTGATTTTCTTATGTATGCATGTGTCTGATCAAGCTCCTCGTTACTCCCTGTATGACCCTGACTATTTGGACTTTTAGTATCTGCTGGTTTTGTACTGTGCTTGCGGATTACCCCTCTGGCTTGTCTGGTTATCCGTTCTGGTATTGCCAGCAGTTGCACTTGCTGTCCAACACCTTATTCTGTAGAAGCAACCTGGGTTCTTGCAGGCAAATCCAACCTGCCTTGCGGTGAGCTCCAGTGAAGACTATAGGAGTAGCCTTAGACTCTCTGACCAGAGTGGTGACGGACTTGAGGTAGCAAGCTTTACCTGCGATTCACCTGCACGCTTAATCAAGACAGTCTCCAGCTGCCTTTGGGGAATTGCTCGTATACCAATCCCATAAACGTACACTCTGGGGAATTGCTCAAGTAGTGATTCCATGACAATACGAGACTACAAGCATATTAAAGGAGCACTAAACCAGGAGTCTATCTACAGAAAGTGAAATGCAAGCAATTGATCCTTGTTATCAGGCTGACTGTAGTGTACTACAATAGGAGAAGTGACAGAAGGTCCAGAAAAATTCCTGCCCCCCATAATCACCACTATGTCACATACAGCCAGTGCAGCAGCCCCTCTCATAATGCTGCTCATCTTCCATCTTTAGATTTTGTGATTCTCTTTTAGGACACCCTACACGTTCTGACTGTGCCGGACAATAGGACGCTCCTATATACAGAAATCACGTCTTCGAAATGTAAACCAACATTTGATAGCAGTGAAAAGAAAACATGAAAACATCACAAGCGCCTTTGTTGTATGTAATCTGCCGTTGTAACGTGGTGATGGCATGAAACAGAAAAGTCCCTTGTTCCTTATGTTGCCCCTTTAACAAAAGTTGCAGAGGACAGCTTAGTGGGAACACTTGTAGGGTATTAAGTCACCATTCAAAGGGAGGAAACTAAGAGAAACCAGAGGATTTGATGTCGCAGGGAGTCAATGACACTTTAACTTCTCTCCATCTGTTTCAGCGACGCTTCAAAAAGTCACCGGATACTAAACAATTTGCGATTTTAGCTTGTATACAGTAATACTCTAATGAGAGTCTATTTGTATGGGATGTGGGTGTTAAATGACCACATGCAGAAATAAATACTACTTTTGGAGGATAGAAATACACAAATGATTGCGTAATAATATTTCCAACCACTCAATAGTCGAAATAGTCATAATTGGCTACAAGGGACATCTTTAATATACAGTTGCCAGAAAAAAAGTTAGTGAACCCTAGAATTCCATAACCTGATGATCCCGTTTAACAGCAATCACCTCCTCCAAATATTTACTTTGAGGAGGAATTTTGGACAATTACTTCCAGCAAACATGTTTCAGTTCATCAGTATTTCTGGGTCGTCTTGTGTGAACAGTCCTCTTCAGGTAATGCCACAGCATCTCAATAGGGTTAAAGGGATTGTCCAGTTTGGGAGCGGTCTTTCATACTGATGACTTATTAACAGGATAGGTCATCAGGATATGATCGGTGGGGGTCCGACACAGGGCCGGGCTTAGGGGTGTGCGACCTGTGCCATTGCACAGAGCGCATCACTCCAGCAGGTGGAAGGGGGCTCTGCGCTGGCTGCCTTCCCCTGCTTGTTTCAGAAGCTCCCGGGCTCAGCAACTCAGCAGCCGCCTTTCTGCCCGGGCACTTCTTTACTCAGTAGCGTCCCTACCGCTGTAGCAGCCATAGCTGCTGCTAGCGACGACACCAGGCATGAGGGTGCCCGTGCCATCCATCGGCGCCGCTAGCGTCCGCTGTGGCTGCTACAGCGGTAGCGACACCACTATAGCAGAGCAGGGAGGTATCTTTCTGCTCTGCTATCTACTAGCGCCACTGTAGCTCCCTGAAGGAGCAGAATCCCCGTGTGGCCGGGGATTCCGCTCCTGGACGGAGCGCATGATGTCTCTGTCCATATACGGACAGTGACATCAGGGGCAACTCCTGAAGAGAAATTCCCCATCCGCAGCGTTGCCGAGGATTCCACTCCAGGAGAAGCCCTTGACGTCACTGTCCATAAATGGACAAAGACGTCATGGGCTTCTCCTGGAGTGGAATCCCCGACGCTGTGACCAGAGATTCCACTCCAGGAGAAGCCAGTGACGTCACTGTCCATATATGGACACAGACGACAGAGGCTTCTTCTGGAATGGAATCCCCGGTCACAGCGGGAGTTGGACAGAGACATCAAGCGGAGCGCCCCAGGAGCGGAATCACCTGCCACACGGGGATTCCGCTCCTTTAGGGAGCTACAGTGGCACTATCTACAGGAAGGGTGTGCTATCTACAAGGGGGCTGTGGGCTGTGTGGCACTACCTACAAGGGGGTCTGTGTGGCACTACCTACAAGGGGGTCTGTGCGGCACTACATACAAGGGGGTCTGTGCGGCACTACCTACAAGGGGGGCTGTGCGGCACTACATACAAGGGAGCGGTTTGGCACTACCGACAAGGGGGCTGTGTGGCACTACCTACAGGGGGCTGTGTGGTACTAGCTACAGAGGGCTGTGTGGCACTAGCTACAGAGGGCTATGTGTCACTACCTACAAGCGGGCTATGTGGCACTATCTACAGGGGAAATCTGAGTTGGGGGCTGATGGTCATTGATGGTCTACAATGGGGAGGTGGGGGGCTGTATGGCACAATCTATAGGGGGGCACTATCTACAAGGGGGGGGCTGTGTGTGGCAGCCATGGGAGGGGACATTATACTCTGTAGGGGTACTACAAGGGGTATAATACTGTGGGGGCACAATTAGAGGACAAAATACTGTGTCCTTGAAGGAGTTATAATATATTATATTATTAAATATTAATATTATTATACGGTATGTGGAGCACGAAAAGGGCATTATACGGTGTGGGGGTACTGTATAGGGCATTATACTGTGGGGGAATTATACTTTTTTTATGGGGCATTTTTTTTTATCATGGGCGTGGGGCACCGAAAGATAATTTGCATGGGGTGCCATCTATCCTAAGGCCGGCCCTGGTCCGACACCCGGACCGTGCACCGATCAGCTGTTCCGGCTGCCTCCGGCACCGGAAGTTATGTAGTGTTTAGTGCCGGAAGTAGATGGCTCCGGTCACTGTATAGTTGCTGCGCTGGGTTACTGCAGCTCTGCTCCTATTCACTTGAATAGTTCTGCAGCACGACCGCTGTACAGTGGTCGGAGCTATCTGCTTTCAGCACCAACCGTGCTGCCCGGAGGCAGCTGATTGGTGTGGAGTCTGGGTGTCGAACCCGCACCAATCATATACTAATGAACTATCCTGTGGATAGGTCATCCGTATAAAAAAAAAGCCTCGTGCCCAGACAACCACTTTAAGGTAAGAACTGTGAATTGGCCATTCCAAAACATATTTTAATATTTTTTGTATTTTTATATTTTTACTGTTATTAGTTTAGTTAGAATGTGTTTGTTTTATAAATGCGACAGATTACGTTTTATTAGTAATCAATGCAGAAATCCAGGTAATTTCTACTTTTCTTGCTAACTTCAGTCTTAAGCTGGCCATACACATTAGAGAACTTTCTTCCGGCTGACGGCTTTCTTTCTCGACTCCCCCACAAATATGCATGCTTACATAGGCCAGTTTGGTCCATCCCAGCGAATCGTTTGACTGACTTTCATCTAATGTCTACGACCGGCTTTAAATGACTTCTCACATCATACACAACACCTTTTATGTTGAGTCTGCGGGAGCGATCAGCCGATCGACGCGGGTCCGGCTCCCGACATTTCCAGCAAACAGCCGATTTTGCCAGGAGCAGCCTTCTCTGCCTAGACATTTTCCCCACAGCGACCAGATAAATAACCGTCTATGTAATACATGATGGCTTTAATCCACCAGAATGCGCTCTCTGGCTCAGAGGGGGGGGGGGGGGGTTCCAAGCAGAGGACCCTACTTTATGATGTCCAAATGGCCTAATACGGCATTTTGACAAGATTTGTCTTCATGGCAAAACTCCTTTATGTTTATAAGCTGGACAATGTTATGTCTGACAGCTATCATCCCCAACTCCCACAAGCAGAATGGGGAATATTAGGACTATAGCAGAAGAGTAATAACTGGCTGCCGAATGCTTTTGTTGTGTGCATTCATTGGAAAACAATCGAATCGTCTCGGTTGCAATCCAAGCTGTCAATCACCGATTCTCTTGACATCCCCATAGACATGAGATTATTGGTGGAACCCTCCGAAATGGTCAGGACCCATCAAGAAAACCTCATGTCTATGGCCAGTGCTCATTGTAAACCATAACATGATCTATACTCTATGACCATACAACAATAATCTGAACATATCTTGTAGACAACAGTAATACATAAAACTCACGTACATGGATTATATCGTTACCCATCATGTATAGGGTGTAATACTTTGCCCTATAGTGTCAAAGCATGGCCCACACCACAATACGTCACTTCTTGCCTAAAGGGAGACTAAGATTATAACTAAATCACATTGAGTTTTGTTAATATTACATGTCTTCTGAGTAATAAAACGTTGAGTAGATGAAAGAGACGTCCTCCTGAGAAGTGGAGGAGGCTCCGGAGAGATCTCAGCTGCTCTTTCCTCTGACTTACAATACAGACATTGACTCCTCATTTGCTACAAGCTCTTATCACAATGAGGTGGGCTGTGATGACCATATCTTGAAAGCCCAGGGGATTTAAGAGAGAATGTGTGGTATAAACAATTCTGACTGCAAGGTTCTTTATACTAAGAAAATATTGGGTGTAGTATTTACGGAAAATGTTCTACAAATATCTGGGTGGATAATTGCTCTCGTACCTCATGCACATGTCAAGCCATAAGCCCGGAGACTGTATGGCGGCATGGTTTGGTATTATGGCCATGTGCAACGATGTGGTGCCTCTATGGGCAAAGCTGTAGCTAGTTTGCTGCCCCCGCACTGTATCTATATAACCTGGCCAAGGCAAACTGATTTGTTGGTGCTCCCTCTGGCACGCAGCACACGGGGGTATTGCCCGATAGCACTTCCTAACTATGCCTCTGCCTTGAAGCGCCATCTTTTCACCTAGAGGCAATGAAAAAACCTGCATGATACAGTATGAGATGGAACATAGGAATCGTTAAAATGATCCTTGAAAAAAAAC
Organism: Rhinoderma darwinii; assembly: GCF_050947455.1. Taxonomy (NCBI): domain Eukaryota; kingdom Metazoa; phylum Chordata; class Amphibia; order Anura; family Rhinodermatidae; genus Rhinoderma; species Rhinoderma darwinii. The sequence goes on from NC_134699.1 coordinate 67,299,285, forward strand.
CAACCCCTATGTATGTCTCAGTATGAAATCGTAGGCACACAGATTAACAATATGACATTATAGAAGTCTTTGGGTGCCATATTACAAATCCATAGTGCGCTGTGTGTATGAGGCCCTTAGCGGGTCAAACATGTAGAGATTTCCTCCGTTCAACTAGAATTCGTAGGGTCCCATAGCAATCTGGGATAATGAATAATAGATCCATATATAAAAACACCCACATAGTAGCGCTAACACAAAAATGAAGGATGTTCTGAGCGGACTCACTGGGCACTATAGTATATAGTTATGCCTCCGATCAGAGGAGTCTTCCAAATTTCTTCTTTATACCTAAAGCTATTTTGCAAAGTGAATTTTTACAATACTGCCTTTTCCTGGGTCCTCCTGGGTAAAACCGGGCACGACATAAAAGACAGCTGGCTGATCATTTGGCTGATCGCCCTTCCTTGACATAAACATGCCCCCTGTATGGAGGGAGATAGAGAAGTAACAATATAATCAGGCGGATATAACCCAATCTACCCTGTCCTACTCCTGATGGCTGACGTTGGGGGAGAATCGGGTTACCTCCATCGACATGAGTTTGTTGGTGGATTTTCTCGACATCAGTCTTCTCAGGAGAATTCGGTAGGGATTGTTACTTCCCTTACCCTTAGGAAAGGATAATTCTCCTAGCTTGGTAAAAGTAAAAGTGCCTGGGTGGGACTTCATAATCTATATGACAGATCTCTGCTTGCAACTTTATCTAGAAACATGTCATTTTCAGTAACCACTCAGAACTCTTTCCCCGTATTTATGAACCTTTATCCTATAGACCAGTCTGTGTTTTAACGTCAATGATCCTTCAGCGCCTGGAATTATTTTACATTCAACCCAAAATGCCACAAGTATTAAAATAGAGAAAACCGAAAGAAAACGGTGACAGAAATGCTACCCTGTTCTTGTGGTTTTGGTAAAGTTGGTATTTCATAGAAACCCTATTTAGAAAAAGGAAATGATGGGTTGTTGAAATAGACCGTCTAAATTTAGGTAAAAGAAAATAAAAAAATCATCAACCTTTGTGATGGGAGAGAGAAAACAGACAGCTGTCATCTCTGCAGATGAGGTCAGGACGTTCACAACCACCCAGGGTCATACAGAGAGGTCAAGTACCAGGGACCCTCTGGCACCGGAGCCAAGGTACACCCCCTATAGCTACCCCCCATGAGTGGAGGGGACCCTCAGACAATTATGTTGCTGGACGCCAAACGAGGGTGAAAAATATCCAGGTTTGAAGGCTATGGTAGCCTGTAGGTTTAGAAGTAAGATGGCCACACATGTCAACCAACTAAAGGTATTAGAGGTGGTTCTCAAACCTTCATACATTATTCCATGTCTGGATATTATTTCATGTCCAATGGCGAATGTAAAAGAATTGACCTAAAGAAAGTTCTTGTATTTAACGAGTTTATGTATTCAAAATAATCAGTCAATGCTACAAATGGGGCAGGACCTTCTAAGGGTGCGAAGATGGATTTTGAAAAAAATATTTGTTTATGTGTTTTACAACAAAATATTTAATTGTGAGGTATAGGGGGTGCAGACACAGCAGTCACACCTGGGCCCTAATGCCTCAGGGGGCCCCTGTGCCACATAAGAGGACACCAGTATTATAAATGGCACATGGCGGGTGCGGGCCGTGTTACAGATTTCACATGCTGGGCCGCCTCTGATGAGAACTGTTACATTGTTGCAACAATGTAACAAAACAATGACAGAGGACGGGAGTGACTACTTTCTTTTCAGAAGAGACTGTTCAGGGAAAAACTTTTACAAATGGCTTCTCCCTATGAAAGGTAAACATAATAAGTCATAAAAATATAAGGAATTAATATGATATTGTATGGGAGAGGATACTGATGAATTAAAGAAAATCTGAACTTCTCTTTTAAAGGGGTTGTCCATGATTAGGATTTCTTCATGTCCACAGGTGTTATTGCAAATCTGTCCTATTCACTTCAATGGACCCGAGCTGCAATACCAGACACAACCCATGGACAGGTGTGGCGCTGTTTCAGGCAGACAGCAGCCATGTTTTTGTAATCCTGTACACGTCTTCTGGGCAATGATTTTTTTTATTGGCTTTTGCGGTGAATATTTAGGTTTGTAGTATTTGTATATTGGTCAGCTAATCAGTGACAACATATAAGAACGAAAAGAAAAATAAATGCCTTGCGCTTGCCCTGTGACTATGTTTCTCTAGGTCTGTCTTGAAGGAAGTGGTTGGAGAATTTGCCTTATTGTCCTGACTCATGAGTACTAATGACTGTTGTTTTTTTTAGGTTACTATACAGGTTATGGCCTACAAAAATATCACAGCCCCCACTACTCTGCAAACAACAGATAAAAGAGTCAAACAGGGGTCACTGCCAAAAACAGAGTTTATATCTGCCAGCCTCCCATACACTATTCAGCTGACTTCTCTTCCTCCCGACGTCCCCATACCTATAAAAGGGGAGAGGGGAAAAAGCTTCTACCAGATACGTCTTATCTCCCGCCCAACAATGGATTGGGCATGTTGAAACCCAACGTGCATGATTGTTCTTTACCCCGACATCTGCTGCCGGGGGAGAGGCCGCCACCGTACACATTATTTTGTTAGCCATTCCCACAGAATTCGACTGGTTTCGTCCGACTGCCTTGTCCATCGGCATCTTTACATTCCCTGCTTTTTTGTTGCTGCTTAATTAAGAGAATAGGCAAGCTGAGTAATGCCTCATGAACACAACCGTTGTGCCACTCGGGCCGTTTTCAACGGCACCCGATAGTCTTCACGGACCCATTCACTTTAGCGGGTGAATCGGGTCCGTGAAAAATGGTCCGAGTCTCCGATCCGAGGAAAGTTATAACATGTCCTATCTCTCCTTGGATCACTGACGGTACTCGGACGGCGCACACGGTCGCGTGCATGAGGCGTAACAACCCTGTTCTCATCTAATCAACGAAATTATGTGTCTATAGAATTCCGCAAAATCTAAAAAAAGAAATTCCTCATTTATAATAAGTACAGAAATATCCGCACTGCGGTGTACGGAGAGCGACTGTATATGGATGGAGATATCTTTTTACCTAGTTATCCCAGGATATGGGCGTTGCGGATGCATCACTGCGTGACTAAGCCATTCACCAACCCCAGCCTTAATCTCAGACCTACTTGGGCACCACCAGTCGGGGGATCTACAGATGTCATCTGGAAGACCACTCATGACCTGCCCGGGATCCTGTATAGGGAAGGTCTGTCCCTGTGTGCCATGATTAATTCTACATACAAGTTTCCAGGCGGGAAAAAAATTAACTCGAATTGACCTAAATTAAAAAAAATCACGTAACTTTCATTTCCTATGTATGCACGGTGACCAGAACGCAGTCACATGACCATGAAGGGCTTGAATCGACAGACTTTCCCACGACCTGATCTCCATTGTAGAATAACGTCTTCCTAAGTCCTGATGTGATTTTGCTCTGTATCCAGACACAGCGTTTACCCTCCTGGGGTTAAGCAAGCATTGGATGAGGTTATATGTACATTTTCTCACTCCCTTTCATGCAAATTCTGCGGATTTCATATTCATTGAGATTTCTGCATTGTCACAAGAGATGTGCGGCCCTTCCAATATTTTCTTTGGCTCGGGTTCGCAGCCCTTAGGCCGCTGTTGCAGAAATTTCTCACTGCTGGGCCCATTCCCGTGTCGGATTAAGGGGCGGATAAGAGGAGAGGTACGACTGATTTACACATCGTTTCTTATGCAGTCAGGGTGAGACAACTGGAGGGCGTCCAATGTAGGGCTATGGAGATAAAGCAGCAGCCGTGAGACCTGGATGTTGTATCTCATTGTTACCTTGCCCCTGGCACTCAGACAATTACTACAATGTCCTGCGCCAAGGCAATGCGTCCTTCAAGACGACCAAGAAAAGTTGGTCCAACTCCCATATTCCCAGGTATCTACAGACTAAAGGAAACACATGAGCGAAGGAGAAGGAATCGATTCAGTGGGATAAACTGGGATTATGGGATATAGAATCTCAAGGATCAATATTAAAGAAGCTTTTCATTTCCTCAGGGGTAAATCCATCAATCTTGAAAATGATAATAATAAGGTTCAGAATGTAATTACACGGGGATGTGATATAAAGAGTAATGGTTGCATTTTATCCAGCCATACAGAGAGGACCCCATAATAAAACTCAAACAGGGCCCCTTCAAGGTGCTGGAGCGGGTTTACGACACCACTACCCCTATCATCCCAGAAGCAGCCATTGCATGTTCACCTCCACTTCCTAGTCCTAGCATTAGGTTTGGTTACGTCGAGGTTTCAATTCATAGGAAAGGGTGCTGCCCCCACATCCATGTATCCTTCACAGGTGGGACCTTAAAAACATGAATTTGCTATAGGACTACCTATTCCAAAGACTTCAATGCTAGCAAACAAGGTAGGGGGGAATAGGCACAAGGGGCATCGAAAGGGGATGCAAACAAGTACCAGGCCCTTCTACCCTGGTCGGCAGTCTCTTTTCCTCTACATATGGTCGGAGTCCCCTCCGACCATATATAGTCTCCTCCTCCTTTCCTCTTCATATGGTCGGAGTCCCATCTGACCATATGTAGTCTCCTCCTCCTTTCCTCTACATATGGTGGGAGGCCATTCCACCCTGGTCGGAGTCTCCTTTCCTCTACATATGCACCTGGTGGAGCTCTATATAGCTATTTGGGGCAAAGTTAGTAAGGAACATGAGTCTTTTCCGAGGTTGGGAGTGGGACATCTTTCTTACATGAACAGAAGTAAAGATGGTAGTCAGGATTTGTTTACAGTCTGTAGAGACAGAATACCTGGTGTCTTAGGCCACAAACATCAATATATCCACATCCAATTCAAGCCAAAGCTGACCCTAAATAAATATGTGCTCCCCATTTATACTAACAAACAGAGCCCTTTAGCAAAGGACTGGGTGAATGTGGCCTTGTGTCTTGTGCCTCGTACCTCACTAAGAGCCTCAAATATTTATGGGTAAAAGGTAAAATCTTAAGATGGCTCTATAACAATCTGCACATTGAAGTTTTTGATCATGGAATCTTTTTCCTTGGCAGTCAAGGGTTAAAGTTTCTTAATATCCAGTCTTGGAAATATCAGCGTTTCGAGGAGACCATGACATGAAATCTATGGGGTCAACCACAAATCCACAGCAAAAAGAACATCACCAAGGGGAGCAGGAAATGAGAGCCCAGCTTGTCTCCAAGTTCCCACAGAAATCTCTGATGACCCCATAATGTTTCCTGCTTATTTGACACGTCACTTTTAATGATGGATTGTTCTGATTATTACTAGAATTTATCCTATTTTTATACAAATATCTTAGATGAAATGATACTCTATAGAAGTCAGATGGATAGAAATGTGTTCTTAAGAACGACCGGTTGAAATGGTAAAAAAAACAAAAAACAAAAACAACTTACTTCATGTTATTGTTAGAGACCCGGAGGAGGTAAATATGAGCCCAGCCCCCCCCCCCCCCCCCCCCGAGTAGTTACCAAATAATTTCCAATTGTTACCCAGATAATGGTGACATGTGGCCCCCAAAATAATGATACCCTACATTACCCAACTAATATTGCCAAACATTTCCCAAATAATAGTGCCATACAATCATTATATACTACTACTCCACAGTGCCCAAATAATAGTGCCATACAGTCCCAAATAATACTCAGCATTACTCAAATAATAGTGCCAATCATTGCCCAAATAACAGAGCCATATTATTCTCAAGTAATACTACAATGCCCAAATAATACCTTATATGAGCCAAATATTTGTGCCATACAATAACAATCCAATCATGTGAGTGGTTATATAACAGTGCCCTTATTATAGTGCCCGCCACACTGCCCTTATAATAGTGCCAGCCAGTGCCCTTATAATAGTGCCTGCCACAGTGCCCTTATAATAGTGCCTGCCACAGTGCCCTTATCAGAGTACCTGCCACACTGCCCTTATAAGAGTACCTGCCACACTGCCCTTATAAGAGTACCTGTCACACTGCCCTTATCAGAGTACCTGCCACACTGCCCTTATAATATTACCTGCCACAGTGCCCTTATAATAGTGCCTGCCACAGTGCCCTTATAAGGGTGCCGGCCACACTGCCCTTATAAGAGTACCGGCCACACTGCCCTTATAAGAGTACCGGCCACACTGCCCTTATAAGAGTACCTGCCACACTGCCCTTATAATAGCGCCTGCCACACTGCCCTTATAAAAGTACCTGCCACACTGCCCTTATAATATTACCTTCCACAGTGCCCTTATAATAGTACCTGCCACAGTGCCCTTATAATAGTACCTGCCACAGTGCCCACCTAACTACAAATTAGACATAACTAAATTATTCTTGTATGATGTTTTGTTCACTCACCAGAGCTGAGAAATAGTCAGCCAGATAAAACAGTTTACTCGCCAGTTTGTCTAGACGCGGCGCACAATAATAAAGTCTTAATAAAGTTGGCTCCTTACTATGGGACTGTATTAAATAATACTGAATCCTATATACTATTTATTACACTCCACACAGGAATAAAAGAAAGAGGTGAGGATCAGGGGGATCAGTCCTGACTGGAATTTATTACAAATGTTTTCTTCTTTTCTATGACTACATTTTAGGGTATCTGTATTATGGTCACCAGTGTGTATTTGGATCATACCTGTTGGTCTTCAGGAGGTTACAGTACATAGGGGACATAGGGCCTCATAGTAAACGTCGCCCTCACATGATGCTGACGCATTCTGCTATAATCCCCCATCTTGGGAGTCGGGACCGGAGGGCTTGGCACGACTCATGTGCTTGTACCCTCATTTCCAACCAATGGAAATCTGGTACATCACTTAAGGGGGTGATATGCCACTAAACATGCCGCCATAATAGTCAAATAGGTGAATGTTTGGACAGCTGGGACCCCTACTGATCTGTAGAACAAGGTGCCGGATCTCGATTCCTGGTGGTACTTGGCATGTGCGATCTCAAAGTTTTTAGGGCTCGAATAAGAATGAAATTATAAAACTACATTAATTAGGTTTACCTGCCCTGGACACTGTAGCATGTTTGGGTCATTGGGGTCATTGGGGTCAGTGTAGAGACAGGTCTTCTGGCCAGCTTCAGTTGGCGCTGCTAGGTAATGGTACCTTGCCCAGTTATATTTCTCAGGGATGACTGGCAAGGCTTGTGGTTGCACACAGTGTTTGTTTGGAGAGGGTGGGCCTCAGGGATGTGAGACCACAGGATCTGCGGAGTATGACCATGTTGTCTATCAAGGTGTGCTTATTTACATACAAAGTACTTTCTATAAGGAACAATCAAATAATCGGCTACGTTTTGTTTGAGAGCCTCAGTATGAAGCTTAGCTTTGCTATTCTCCCAAGACTCCAATGTAGACGTGACAAAAACGTTCCCACCGCTTCTAATAATCACAGATCAAGGAATAAACCCAGGTACATCTGCAGGGAACGTCTCCATGAGAAGGTTCGAAACTCTCACTGGGACATGTCGAAAGACGGCATGCACACGTGGTTCAATATATAGCAACTATCACCCCCAATCTCAATCCATATAGGTTTATTATTGTGCAATCAAACTTCAGGGTAATAATGCCACCATTTCACCCTTTGACGTCTGCATTTTCAACCTGAGAATTGCAGAAGAATATGGCAATTCTAGAAAAAATGTTGTGTGCCAGATTATTTTACTGCCATCCTACACAAATCATCTCTCATAGGGCAGGACTAGGGTCTGCGGGCAGCCCCCTTTATTTCTTTGAGGGGCGATTGAGGAAAATAAGAGTTGTACTGCTATATTTCTGCCCAACATCAAATGATAAAGCCAAACAGTGCCAAATTTCAGTACCATACAGTGCCTACTAAATACAGCGCCTACTAAATACAGCCATATAGTTCCTATAGACTAGTACCATACAGTTCCCCAATAATACTGCTATATAGTGCCTACACAACAGTGCTATATATTTCCCATGTTATACTGCCATATAGTGCCTACATAGTAGTGCCATACAGTGGCTACACAACACTGCCATATAGTGCCTTGATAGGTGGGCCATACAGTCCGCACATAAAACGGACATATGGGGGGTTAAAAATCAGTGCCATACAGTATCCACATAATAATACCATATAGTGCCTAAACAGGAGTGCCATACAGTTAACATATACTGACATAATGCCGACATAGGAGTGTCATACAGTGCCTAAATAATACTGCTATATAATGCATAAATAGGACGGCTATACAGTATCCACCTAACACTGACATATAGTGCCTTATTAGGAGGGCCATAAGATGCACACATAATACTGACATGTGGCGGCTTAAAAGTAGTGCCATAGAGTTTCCATATAATACTGCCATATAGTGCCTTCACAGTAGTGAGATACAGTGCCCACATAATACTGCCATATAGTGTCTAAACAGGAGTACGTACAGTGCCCACATAATACTGCCATATAGTGACTAAGCAGGAGTGTCATACAGTGCCCACATAATAGTACTATATAATGCATAAATAGGAGGGCTATACAGCATCCACATAACACTGACATCGAGTGCCTTAATGGGAGTGCCATACAGTGCCCACATAATACTGCCATATAGTGACTTCACAGTAGTGCCATACTGTGCCCACACAATACTGCCATATAGTGCCTAAACAGGAGTGCCATACAGTGCCCACATAATACTGCCATATAGTGTCTAAACAGGAGTGCCATACAGTGCCCATATAGTGTCTAAACAGGAGTGCCGTAAAGTGCACACATAATACTGACATATAGTGCCTACAGATTAGTAACATACAGTTCTCACATAATACTGACATATAGTGCCTACAGAGTAGTACCATACAGTGCACACATAATATGGACATAGAGTGCCATACAGTGCCCAAATACTACTACTCTATAATGCATAAATAAGAGGGCTATACAGTGTCCAAATAACACTGCCATATAGTGCTTACATAGGAGTGCCATACATTGCCTAAATAATAATACTATACAGTCTCATGGCCAGCACCATTATATAGGGAGGTATTGTAGAGTGTGGTGTATCTGGTAGGGATTGGATGGTGGAGGCTCCAGAGCAGGTGCCCTTGCTGCCTATAAACAAAGGCCCTGATACCATCTACTTTAAACCTTTATTAGCTGTGAAAAGAAAATAAATATAACATATGGGCTGTTCCAATGTATCATTACTAAAATAAATATTCCTTGTATACTTCGCCTTACTTATACATGCCCTGCATCACATGCGTCACTGATATTCTCACGCTGCCAGTCAGTAGGGATGTCGGAGCGGAGTGCGGGTGATTCAGTAGCTTGTAATACAGCATGTATAATCGAGTAAATTTGCTTAATTCAGGAGGAGTCCGGCTTTGTGTATATTGGCTTCACGTGGGTATTACTTTAGAAAAATGTCTGCAAAAAGTAAACTGAACAGTGTCAGCGGTGTGCCAATCAGATGCACTTGTCTGCCAGGGTGTTTAATTTAAAGGGAAATAACCAAGCTTAAAAGGGCTGTTTGCTTTAAATAATGTGTTTTTGTACGATGGGTTCCCCCAACAAGAAGTTGTTCACAGGTTATCCCGCTGCTGGGACTCCCAGCGATCAGACGTAAATCGGTGCAGCAATCCAGCATAAAGTGTTCAGTTTCCCTGCAGCGCCACCCCAGGAGAAATGAAGCATGACACCGTTCCCATTGAAATCAATGTAATGCATGAACATGCTGGGTTCTAGATAAGGAGTTACTCTCTGCTCCGGCTAATAAATGAGGGTCCCAAATGAGAACTCCCCCTCCCCATATATTTACTCCTTAAAGGGCTTGTCCAGGCACAGACCAATTTTTCATACGGATGACCTATACGCTGGATAGGTCATCAATATGTAATCGTGGGGGTTCGATACCCGGATCTCGCACCGATCAGCTGCTCCGGCTGCCTCCAAACACAGGATATCCGTACCGGAAGCAGACCGGCTCATGGGGTTAACGTGCTTTGGGCTCACGGGGGGTCACCGGAGTCTGAATTAGCTGAAAGACGATGTAACAATTCAAATAAAAACTCTTGTGCGTTCATTGCAATATGAAATAAAATTGTTATCTGGGTGAGATCTTTTCTTTCATTATTCAAGTTTTTTTTAATATGTTCTACAGGATAGAAACTGCAAAATCAAAACTCTACAGACTATAGGGAGACTGATACTAAACAGCTCGTGTTAAGATGACCACCCTTTTCCATGTGATCTATTGGGGCATATGGACATCATAGATGGGGGTCCCTTGTATGGGATATTCCTTTAGAAGTCAGAGGGGGAGCAGCTGTTACCTAGCACTGGGGAAGAAGTTCTGTGTTATACCACATTACCCTGCAGCGGCTGCAGATTCTCCCAGGAATCATAGCCAATTGTCAGGGGTCTCAGGATCCGAACCCCTGGAAAAAAAAATAGTAATACAAATTATGTTTACCTCTACACACCAAGTGTCATCATTGTATAGTCCCCCCAAGTGTCAGTGTATCATTGCCTTGTCCCCCAAGTGTCAGTGTATCATTGCCTTGTCCCCCAAGTATCAGTGTATCATTGTCCTGTACCCCCAAGTGTCAGTGTATCATTGTCCTGTACCCCCAAGTTTCATTGTATCATTGTCCTGAACCCCCAAGTGTCAGTGTGTCATCACAGATTCCTAATCCCATTGAAGGGCCTGACCTCCAGGTTACACCTCGGTTGTGAAGAATCATGAAGTCATTATCTCGACATCTGTAGAGTAAATCCTGTTGGTTTCTGCGGTGTCAGGCATTATTGGCTTTGTTGAGGTCTCTTATCAGATGGTTATGGAATGTCTGGTTTACACATTCATCATTTGTCTTTAGTTCTCGGTCTTCCCCGGCACTATACATCAATGATCCGCCACTGGTGTCCAGCTCAGTATCACCTGCTCCACCTGTTAGATTGCCTGGTAATAGGAGCACTGAGAAGTCAGACAATATCCCCTATGAATACCATTTTATAGATCAGTGGTTTCCAGCACTATCTGACATCCTGAGTCTGGGCATGTTGGGAGTTGTAGTTTTCAACAGCAGCAGGTTGAAGATCGCTGTCATATATAGATGATCACGTCACATGATTGTTAGCTGACATACCCAGGGGTCAAGAGCTACAAGCCTAACCTCTCTACACCCTCTTCTGCGCCACTACAGGAGAAATAAAGTATTACACATGCATGGATCTGCCAGGTCCTCCAGAGAAAGAGATGCACTTTGTAGGACTTCCTACTATAAATACTATAATAGGATACTAGAAAATGGGTTTCCTACACTAAACAACCCCTTCAATCATTACGTACCCCTAGTATATAGCGTAATGTTTATAAGTTATGCCTTTAATACTTTCTGTTCATGCCATATAGGGTTTACATTCTAAGTAGGCATTGTGCCAGCATCAGACTCATACATCAAAGAAAGAAAAGAACCACAGGACAAAAAATTGCTATATGTGCAAATTCCACAGGAATAAAAAAAAACTACTTTTCTTTGTGTTACTGATCTTTTACCATGACCCTCCTATGGGATTAGGTTCTGCAAGGCAATTTCTAAATTCAAAGGGCTGCGGTCATACAGGACAAGCCACGGAGCTCTCTGAGGTCAGACTAGGACAGGACTTGGCTCAGCAAAGGACGTGCCCTTCACACCTATCACATAATCAGTCTCATTGTGTTACAGTTAAAGATCGTGTGATGTTAACACTGGAGCTGGAAAAGCCAAAGAAAAACTGATTTTTCTAAATTTTAGATTTAATGCAATCAACATGCATTTAATTTTTTTAGGTATGAAATCGTTGTATGGAATAGCGTTGTCTATTACGCGGAGTCACGCAAAAAAGTATACCGTGCCATATATGTTTTTCTAACATGGGAGCCTATGGGTGATGCATGCCATATAGTGACATGCATCATCCATAGGCTCCCATGTTTAACATTCTTATACCACGCACCATAGGTTTAACGTATACGTCATGAGCTTTTCATTATATATGTTAAACAGATGCCATTATATTCCTATGGATCCCTACTGTATACGTCAAATGTATCCCATAAAGTTTGTGTGATGGGTGCCACTGTTCACAATCTACGTTTACGTTGGGAGCTTTTCCTTTCTGTGTGGGGAAACAAATTGGTGGATTTCTACTTCCTAGCACTTGTATTTGGATTTTACTTTAAAGGCTGATGTACACAAATACCATTGTACTTACAGTGGAAAAAGGTCCCATAGCAGAAATTATAAACTGACCCTTAACTGGTGCCCGGGGTGTAAGTAGACTTCACAGGGCCCCATAGCAGGATGGGATGGGCAGTAGTGTCAGATCTTTTGCTTACAGTCTGTTTTTTTGAATGGGTCCAATGCATCTGAAATTAAAACGGAAGCGACTTGTGTTAACAGCTCCTAGGCAAACATATGGATCACCAAGGTAACAGACAACAAACAACCCCTGTGTAGTCATAGTCTTTCTCATCTGTTCCCTATTTCTTGCGAGATGGTAGAGAACAGATGGAAGAGAGCATAACGGCAGGATCAGACTACACAGGGGTTGTTTATAGTCTGTTACCATGCAGATGAATAGAAGCTGTAAATACAAAACAATATGACATTTTTAAATTAAGACCATTTACAAAGTTGCTTTTTCATTTCAAATGAATTGAACTCATAAAAGAAATTGGTTGCGAAGGTGGACATAGCCTTTCTACCAGGGTTCTCAAGCGATGGACACGCGATGTCAGGGTCTTCCCCAGAGCGGAGTCCCGGGCAGAGCGCTAGCGTAGGCTGGGGATTGCACTCCTAATGGAACTCCTAACATCTACTGGGGGCGTCTGTGGCACTATCTACAGAGGGCACCGTGGCAGCATCTACAGAGGGCACCGTGGCAGCATCTACAGAGGGCACCGTGGCAGCATCTACAGAGGGCACCGTGGCAGCATCTACAGAGGGCACCGTGGCAGCATCTACAGAGGGCACCGTGGCAGCATCTACAGAGGGCACCGTGGCAGCATCTACAGAGCGCTCCGTGGCAGCATCTACAGAGGGCTCCGTGGCAGCATCTACAGAGGGCTCCGTGGCAGCATCTACAGAGGGCTCCGTGGCAGCATCTACAGAGAGCTCCGTGGCAGCATCTACAAAGGGCACCGTGGCAGCATCTACAGAGGGCACCGTGGCAGCATCTACAGAGGGCCCCGTGGCAGCATCTACAGAGGGCCCCGTGGCAGCATCTACAGAGGGCACCGTGGCAGCATCTACAGAGGGCACCGTGGCAGCATCTACAGAGGGCACCGTGGCAGCATCTACAGAGGGCTCCGTGGCAGCATCTACAGAGGGCTCCGTGGCAGCATCTACAGAGGGCTCCGTGGCAGCATCTACAGAGGGCACTGTGGCACGATCTAAAAAGGGGCTGCCTAATTTTGACATTTGCGTGTCTGCCAAACGCTGCCAACTGAGCTGCATTTAGTGACACTTAAACTGTAAAAATGGATTGTTGAAATAAGCACGTGGAGAAATCTTGCAAATTTCCGGTAAGTTTAAACCTAGCGCTATTATTATAGTAATGTAGTATTATAGTAACGTAGTATTGTTATAGTAATGTAGTATGATAGTAACATAGTGTTATAGTATTTCAAATAACGAATTAATTAACAATAATTTTGTAATGTATCAAATTTGAAAGTAATGCGGCCCGTCAACTTCACATTTTTTCTATATGTGGCCCACTTACCCGGCCGAGTTTGAGACCCCTGCTTTATACAGAAGATTTAATACTACTTCCAATCCCATTTTGCCATGGAGCCTTGTGAACTCTATTAACACCCTGTGCTACTTTTAAAATTTTGCTATGGGACCTTCTTTATTGTAATGTACAATTTTGTTTGTGTACATTACTGACTTTTTTTTGTAACTTCACAAACCTGGACATAAAACACAATGCAGACCATCTAGAGAAGACCCTGCTTTCCTTCATACTGCCCTTCCACTATAAATTAGTCCCACACCGGTCATCTCAACACTGTTTGACCTAAACAAGCCTCAAAAGCAGATCCAGACGTTCTACTCCTTGGAAGCATGGATCCTTTGAAGTTTTTTAAGAGCTCACCAACCGACACACACATTATAATGTGTGTGTGTGTGTGTCAGTGGCGGATTATCATATGGGCGTTTCGGGCGGCCGCCCGGGGCCCGAGGCTTCCAGGGGGCCCATGGCAGCCCGAAACGCACATTATCTCGTAAATCTATTCAGCGCGCTAGCGCTGCTAACGGCCGAAGATGGGGAGGAGCAGGGAATTCGCCGGGATCCAGGGGTAGGACACGCCTCCCTGACAGTGCGGGCCGCCGCCATTGAGTAACAGAACAGCGACGGACGGCTGTTCTGTTACTCCAAAGCAGCAAGAGAAGAGCCGGCGGGCGGTCACCGGCGCTGAGGTCAGTACAGGATTATCCTCCTGCCCAACTGGTTCCCGACCGCTGGCTGTATTTTTACGGCCAGCGGTCAGGGACGGGTGCTTAAAACCCGAGCCATAGACTTTCTACGGCTCGGGTTTTAACTTGCTGCCCGCGCGATCGGGCAGCTGAATGTCGGGTCTCCGGCTGTCAGTGACTGCCGGGGACCCTGAGGAGAAGACAGAAGCAGCTTTCGCTGCTTCTGTCTTCTCCGATGTCTTCTTACACAGCGTTCAATGAACGCTGTGTACAGGAATAGAGACAGCAGCAGCGGCGCTGTCTCTATTCCTCCCGGTGATCATGTGACAGGTCACATGATCGCCGGGTGCCGTTAGTGGCAGACTGTTGCTGGGTCTTACTAGACCCAGCACAGCCCTATTAGTGACAATCGTCACTGTGAGAGGGCTGATTTCCCCTGTAACTGGGGCTGCTGTGCAGCTCCAGTTACAGTGGAAAAACATGGTGTAAAACAAAGAGAAAGTAGATATAAGGTTCCCCAAAGGTCTTTTTTGACCTTTGAGGATCAGAACATAGTAATAAAAAATAGTAAAGTGCAAAAAAAAAAAATAATAATAAATACACATAAAATACCCACCCCAAAAAAAACGTCCCCCCCCCGCCAATCATTGTTGTAACGCTAGCGCTGACCCAATTACCCTAATATAGACATGTAATATATTAAAATTTACGGTAGACAATGACGATCACAGATAAAAGGTCTATTTTAGGGTAAAACAATGTTATTACCAAAAAAAAATAGCTGAAACGTAAAAAAGCTTCTTTTTTTACTATTATTTTCAAACTTTATGAATAAAAATTCTAAAATGGCAAAAAATGTGTGCATAAAAACGATAAAAAACGAAACCTGCATTGTCTACGGAAAAAACGTCGCAAAAATAACGTCGGTTTTATTTTTTTTTAATAAAAATGTGTGTTTGGTGCAACTTTGTAATTACGTTTTATTAAAAAATATTTTCACTTTTTGAGATACAGCTGCTTTGTATCCTGTATCCGTCAGGTCAGCAGGACTGACGGGATCAGTGAAACGGGCCCTGCGCTAAATTATAATCTTAGATGTGATAGATTTGAGGTGGATCCTGCGTGTCACTGATCCCGTCAGTCCTGCTGACCTGACGGATACAGGATACAAAGCAGCCGTATCTCAAAAAGTAAAAATATTTTTTAATAAAATCAATCAATCACACTGATACACAGACATACTATATATATATATATAATTATAATATAAAGTTTTTAAATGTGTACATAACCTTGTGGCACTATATACAAGGGGGAGCGCTGTGTGGCACTATATACAAGGGGGAGCTCTGTGTGGCACTATATACAAGGGGGAGCGCTGTGTGACACTATATACAAGGGGGAGCGCTGTGAGGCACTATATACAAGGGGGAGCGCTGTGAGGCACTATATACAAGGGTGAGCGCTGTGAGGCACTATATACAAGGGGGAGCGCTGTGAGGCACTATATACAAGGGGGAGCGCTGTGAGGCACTATATACAAGGGGGAGCGCTGTGAGGCACTATATACAAGGGGGAGCGCTGTGAGGCACTATATACAAGGGGGAGCGCTGTGAGGCACTATATACAAGGGGGAGCGCTGTGAGGCAAGGGGGGGCTGTGTAGTGCTATCCACCGTGGTATGTGTGTGGCGCTCTTTATAGGGGGGGCTTTTTGGTGCTATTTACAAGAGGGGGAGGGCTGTGTGGCGCTCTCTACAGGGGGGCTGTATGGCACTATCTATAGGGGGCTGTGTGTAACGCTCTCTACGAGGGGGATGTGTGATATATAGAGGGGGCTGTGTATGGCGATATCTATGGGGGTGTGTAATATCTACAGGGGCTGTGTGTGGCACTATGTACAGGGGGCTGTGTGTATGGTGTTTTACAGTGTGTGGTATTATATTCAGGCGCGCAGTGTTTGGTGCTATTATATTTAGGGGTACACTATGTGGCACCATGATAACTTTATTTTCGTTTATAGGTGTGGAAATGTTGGAAAAGTGAGGAGACGTCTAAGTGGCAAATTCTGCAGAAATGAGTCATGGCCGGGAGAAGTCGTCATGAGCGCTGGACCGGATGGAGAAGAAAAAAGGAAAAAAACTACTAGAATCTGAGACGTCGTCACCTGTGAGTCACTAGATTTATAGAGAATCTGTCACCTCTCCTGACATGTTTATTATAGGAAATCCTTGTATTTCACAAAAAGTCTTTCTGCGGTCCAGGACTGATAGACAATTCCCCTTGTCAGAAGGTTGTGTCCCTGCACAGTGTGATCCTGTCAGTATGTAGGGACACCGCGCTGTGACAAGGGGAATCGTAACACTGTTAATGCTTGCCCAAAAAGGTAGTGTTAAAAATAGTTACGGTGAGGAAGGGGGGCCCAAGTTTGGGTAACAGCCCAGGGCCCATGGTCTACTTAATCCGCCACTGGTGTGTGTGTGTGTGTGTGTGTGTGTGTATGTGTGTGTCTGTGTGTATCCTTATCCAGAGCATCCTATTAATCAACATGCTCGTCTGTCTCTGGACTGATAACATGGAGCAGCCCATTAGGGACCAAGATAATGAGTGAGGGGATAATTCAGATGGAAACACAAAACAGCAGCTAAAGCCTAACCTCCCCCTGTCAGCCGCCCTGACATAAGCATCAGCCGCCACGTTCCAGGCCCTGGAAGGAGGTTACAAGGTTGTAAAACAGATTTTGCTAATAATCTGTTAGTGGAATATTTCTGGATCATTCAATGAGCCGACGTCACAAGCCTTGTCAGATCACGTCCATGCGCTATCACCACGGGACGTCATCACTCATCAGTCACCTGCGCTGTTTACGTGTCCCAGCTTCACAATAGAGCGTGGAAAGTGCGGTCGGGTGAAATCAGGGTTAACGCAAAGCAAGAATATTTTTTTTTACTTTAATGTGGAGAGGACAGCTCCTGAATGATTGAATTAAAGGAAACTCACTATTATATAATGTATTTACCGTCTACTTGGCAAACAATGGGAGAAGCTGGGCAAAACCGGACAAAGATAATATTAATTGAGTGAGGAGAGTGGACTGGCCGACTATGGAGTTTCCCCCGAAATATGATGTATAAAGTGGAGCAACCGATTTGGAAACAGTTGAAGTGAAGGAGGACAACCCCTTAAATAATGGTGTCAGAGTATAAAATTTAATAAAGTCTCTTAATATTTACTGTCCACAAGAGGCGATTTTCCAATAAATCTTGAAGCAAACAAGTCTAGAGGGCGTGTCCATCTTTGAATGAGTCTATGTAGTGAAGCTTGTAGACTTGCTCAGAGGAGGCTTTTCGGTTGTATAGATTTCTTATTTTGGAATTTTGTAGGGTACGAGGATCTAGTCATACATTATTATTTTTTGTTATGGCAGGAAGGAGGGGAAGGGGACAAGTGAGCCCTAATCTACCCACCGCCCTGTCCCTGCCTACTTGCAACGACCCGCCCTAGGCGACGGGGTACAACTGGGCGGCGGTCCCTACGCTGACTAAGTGCAAGGGAATACAAACAGGGAACAAGCAAGGGAAGGGGCAGTAGCCCACGGAACACCGTGAGGAAACCAGAGTGGTGAACGAGCCAGTCAGGATCAGGATGTCACGAAGTATACGAACGCAGAGCAAGGAGCAGGAAGCAAGCCGGGGGCAGAGCGAAGCAGGATAAGCGGAAGCTGTAGCAAGGCTGAAGCAAGGCAGAAGCAGGCTGGAGCAAGGCTGTAGCCGGGCCAGGAAACCAGGAAGAATCACAAGCAATGAGGAAGAGAAAACGGCAGGTATAAATGGACAGGGGGCGGAGCTAACTCCGACTGACCAGGCCGCGATAGGCTCTCCCACTCCTGAGCCTGCCACCCTGATTGGTGGGAGCCGGAGTCAGTCTAAGAGGTCCGGCCTCAGGTGTCGATTGATTAATCCTGGGAGTATCCACAGACGTAGTGCCTGGCAGATCCTTTACAGTTTTGGTCCGAAAAGATGCCACAAAACTCAGTTTATTTCTTTCTTAAGGGAATGTAAAAACAAATCCTTTGTATAGAGTATCTTTTGTATATAAATATTTAAAACATGTCTGTTAGGCTATGTTCACACGGGGTATTTTGCCGAGTTTTTTGACGCGGAAACCGCGTCGCAAAACTCGGCAGAAACGGCCCGAGAACGCCTCCCATTGATTTCAATAGGAGGCGTCGGCGTCTTTTTCCCGCGAGCAGTAAAACTGCCTCGCGGGAAAAAGAAGCGACATGCCCTATCTTCGGGCGCTTCCGCCTCCGACCTCCCATTGACTTCAATGGGAGGCAGGAGAAAGCGTATTTCTCGCTGTTTTATGCCCGCGGCGCTCAATGACCGCGGGCGAAAAACGGCGCGATAATTGCCGCGAAAATCGGCGTGCAGGGAGAGGAATATCTGCCTCAAAGTTCCAAACGGAATTTTGAGGCAGATATTCCTCCCCCAAAATACTCCGTGTGAACAAAGCTTTACATTTCCCACCATGAATACTGTAACCCAAAGCTTGTCAAAAAGAGACATGCAAAGAGACCATAATACATTACTCTATAGGAAATTATTATGAGTAACTGGGTGATGTAGATTCTTTAAAGCGGTTGCCCGCTTTGTACATTCACTTCTCATTACAGGGGTCCCTCTATATTAAAGAGGCTCTGTCACCAGATTTTGCAACCCCTATCTCCTATTGCAGCAGATTTGCGCTGCAATGTAGATAAGAGTAAAGTTTTTTGTTTTTTTTAAATGAGCATTTTTGGCCAAGTTATGACCATTTTTATATTTATGCAAATGAGGCTTGCTAAAGTACAACTGCGCGTGTTTACAGTAAAAGTACAACTGGGCGTGTATTATGTGCGTACATCGGGGCGTTTTTACTTCTTTTACTAGCTGGGCGTTGTGAATGGAAGTGTATGATGCTGACGAATCAGCATCATCCACTTCTCTTCATTACCACCCAGTTTCTGGCAGTGCATCAGCGTTTGCAGGTAAGTAGCTACATCGACTTACCTGCAAACGCTGATGCTGCTGCAGAATCAAATGTAGCCTCTGGTGCCGATGTGTCCTCGCTGGTCCGACACGATGCAGGACCTGGGGCAGGAAGTGAGTGACGTCACAGCGTGATCTCTCGAGAACACGCTGTGTCTGCACTGCCAGAAGCTGGGTGGTAACGAAGAGAAGTGGATGATGCTGATTCGTCAGCATCATACACTTCCATTCACAACGCCCAGCTAGTAAAAGAAGTAAAAACGCCCCGATGTACGCACATAATACACGCCCAGTTGTACACACACAATACACGCCCAGATGTACGCACATAATACACGCCCAGTTGTACATAACTTTAAACACGCCCAGTTGTACTTTAGAAAGCCTCATTTGATTAAATATAAAAATGGTTATAACTTGGCCAAAAATGCTCGTTTTAAAAAAAACAAAAACGTTACTGTAATCTACATTGCAGCGCCGATCTGCTGCAATAGGAGATAGGGGTGCAAAATCTGGTGACAGAGCCTCTTTAAGCTGATCACAAAGTGTCCTCCTGCTAAGACCCCCAGCGATCAGCTGTAATCTGTGGGGAAACCTGGCCGTAAGTGCTCAATTTCTCTACAGTGCCACCACAGGAGAAATTACGTATTACACAGTGTTCATTCTAGAAATGGTAGTTCATGTCTTGTTGAGGAGGAAGGTCCTGGCAGGCCAGTACTTAGCTATTTCCTATAACAAGGTCTTCAGAAATCAGTGGTGCTCTTAGCTAGGAACCAAACCCTTAAAAACACAGTTTAGACCCAGGATTTTCTCATATCAGTATTATTATAAACCCTATAACACTCACCCTGTGCTTTTATTTATCAGAGGAGGTCTACTTTAAATAGAATTTCTACCCAGAATAGATTTATACACAGATGCAATAAAAATTCATGTATAAATTTAGCATTAGGGCAATTCAAAATCTCTTCTCTTAGATGGGGCAGGTTTTACGGTTTGGTTGGGGTCATGTTCAGAGCAGCAGTTGTCCCTCTTTATCACCTATTTGGGGGGAGGGGTGGAGACTCCCATTGCAATTAACAGGTAACGATGTTCTGTACATTATGTGTTGGGATTTACATTTTTAGAAGTATGACAGTTTGTAGGACTACTGGGTGATTAAATGCCTATGAATTATAATGGAGGTGTGCCGGTCTAGTCTAATATCATCAGAAATATAATTTGTATGAGTAACTCTTAAGTATTTCATATAGGACACAGCTGGAAACCGGCCCGGGATCCTTGAGTTTCTGCCTAGACATGAGCAGATCCATGTGTCTCCACTTAGACGACATAATACAGAATTTTTTGTTATGATGTACATGCGTCTCTCACTTACAATGCAGTTTATTTAGTCCGGGAGATAATCCTTGTAGCAAAACCGGATTTTCACATCCAAGACATCTTGGAATTTATAAAGTTTCAGGTTATCCTAGTAAAAAAAGAAAAAAAAAAACTGTGCCGAAACTCTTTTAATGAATCATAAACAGGTAGGACGGGTTGTGAAGAAGTCTTTGTCACTCACTCATTATCTTCTGGATGTTACCCAGGATAAGAAGGAGAAAATCCTTTATAATGCTCTCCAAGCTAAATACAAAAATTTGCTGTCAGGCCGGGGTAACGCCCTCCTGCTAGAAGGATAATTGTTATGTTTTATGGCTCTCGATTTTACAAGACTTGGAAAGCAGCAATAATAATCCAATTTTTTTTATTTTCAGTAACGTGGAATTAAAGATACGATATATTTAGAACACTAAAATTGGTGCACCTTACCCCACCCTGTGGGACACAGATTTATTAAGGCTCAGAGGTCTACACCTAAATTTTAAAGGGGTTGTCCACTTTTGAGCATCTCGTTTTCCCATCGAACAACGGTATTCTGCAGGGGAACCTAGGAGTATGTGTTCCTGCAGTGCCCCCACAGGGAAAATGAAGTATTACACAGTTACTATTAAGATTAATTGTATAAAGTAACATGTCGGGTCCTCCAGAGAAAGACGTTCTATGTAGCTGTTCTCTGTTCCAGTTAATTGACGGAGGTCCTAAATAATAAAGGTTTTATGTAAATAAAGCTTAATAACTGTGTTAATGGAAAGTTCCACAACTTTCTAATAGACTGGGGGGTTATTAATCTTTCGGTGTCAGTTTTCTGGCGTGGAAAAGTCGCAAAGGGCCCAAAAAAAGTGGCAATTTGCGGGGTAAATGGCGACTTAGGGCATTTTACGCTGCCATCACAACTTTTGAAAAAGGCGGCATGGCTTAACAAAAAGGGTCCACCCACTAACATCTTGAAAAATGTGTCGAATTTGAATATAAAAGTATACCAGAAAGTTGTAGAATTATTCATTTACACCATGTTTACCCCCCCCTTTTTTTTTTTTTTTTTTACATAAAACCCCTTTCGCTCAAAAAGCCCTAATAGAATGTTTTCTAAAAACAAAAATATGATTAATATAGAAATATAGTAAACACTAATTTGAGCACTGCCAGTAATCCGGACCCCTTCTCAGGCCTCAGTGCTGTGCCATAGAGCTGGAGTCCTGAGCCAACCTGGTTGCTGTGGACACATTCCTTGTCAACCCATACAAAGTCTGTCGTTGTTAGGCAATACATTCATACCAACCAGTCACACATATTCAGATGTTCTACTTTGTCTGTGTGCCGACAGTGGAGAAGAGCAGCCAGGTAGCAGTCATACCGTACCATTCCCCATTTCAGTCGGCATTAGTAATCAGATTTTTTTTTCCAAAGAAATAAATTCAGATGGAGAAATCAGCAGCCTGTGCTTCCTAATCTCAACTAGATTGAATGTGAATGACTTCTAAGGCTCAGAATTAATAATGGATTGAGATGATATCACAAGGGTGAGTGGGAGGATTCACTAGAGAGCCATGAGGGCAGCGTCAGACTGGGGGTCCTAGGGCCCACCAGGGTAGATGATCCTAAGGTCCCCCCTTCATCTATATAAAACATGTACACATTCTCTTGTAATTTCATTGTAATCTTTATTGTTATCATTGTACATACGGGACAGATCATCCCTAAGGAATAACAGGTTACTTGTGAATTAGCCCATAAGAAATAGACCCTAGTGGTAAGTGATTGGCTCGAAAGTCACCTCCAAATATCTACAGCTGGATCATTGGGGCCCATTATTATTATGTCAAAGCCCCCTAGGGAGTTCCTCCAGGTACACTGGTGGGCCAGTCCAACCCTGCATGGCTCTATGATGGCCACCTAGCGGAATACTCCGGTACCCTGGTGGGCCAGTCCAACCCTGCATGGCTCTATGATGGCCACCTAGGGAGGATCCTTCGGTAGGCCAGTCCAACCCTGCATGGCTCTTTGATGGGCACGTAGGGGAATCCCCCGGTACCCTGGTGGGCCAGTCCAACCCTGCATGTCTCTATGATGGGCCCTTTGCCTTTATCAAATCAGCAAGAGGCCCAAATAATGTTCTTGCTCTTTGTATCCGCCCCTAAGGAGCCGGTTTAATAAGAAGTTCATGGAAATGTGAAAAACCCCATTTAAAATTATTTTCCTAGTCCTTGTGAGCAGCTCTACATCTATGCAGTACATTGACCTATGAATTTAATAACTCATAATGTATGTTCTTCAGAGATGAGTAATTATCACAGGTACAGCCAAGGCGTTGTCTTTTTCTGCACCCAGTACAACTGCGGTTGTAGTCTTACACACCAAGGTGAGAGGGGAGTCATAGTGACATATCCTTTCACGACACTTTTACAACCCACATGCTATGAGCTGACAATACTCTACATTTACAGGAAACCTTTAGTCTTCTGCTTTATAAGGGAGAAATAAAGCTGTGTTGACTTATCATTTGTCACTTATATAGGGCGGACAGCGCTGCACAGCAGATGATGCCTCGGACGCAATGAAACCTACAACACCCATTCTGCAAGCCGTCAGTGGGTATATGAGCCACTACTATAAGTAACGAGTCCATTGCAAACACAGAAGTGCAAGAGTGACTGTTAAAGGGGTTTGCGGTTTTATTTAATCACTTTCTATATCAATTTATTACCAGCTCATCTGCTGCAAATGCCACATCCATTTACTTGCATCTGCTTCAGTTCAGTAGTGGTGCTAGTTCGGTGGCGGGTGGCGGGTATTGTGTTGTGCCACCTCCATACGTACATACTCTTACTTGCTTTGTTTATGGCCATCAAATACTGAGGTGTTCTTTTTTATGATTTAAGATCTCCTATTTTATTAAGTGGGGGAGCCCTACATGTATGAGGAATGGGGTCAACTTAAACTGTACCCCATGTCCCTTTAAAGAGGACCTGTCACAAGGTCATATAAGTTGTACTGGTTTACTGATCTGAATAGCGACGTCTTCCACATTCCAGCGCTGTTTTTTGTTTTTCCCTGGACCCCGCCCCCCGTTCCAGAGATGTTGTGTTGGCTCTCTCTATGCTAATTTGCTGCAGTTAGCCAACAGGGCGTGTACTACCTACCCTCATGGTGCCTCGTCCTGATTGGTCAGCATCAAAGGCAGGCAAGCTAGCTCCACCCCGTTGGCTAACTACAGCAAATTAGCTTAGACGGAGCCAACACAACAGTGGGCCGTATCTCTGGAGCTGGAGGGTCCAGGAAAAAAAATAACCCAGCACTAGAATCAGGGAAACAGCCCTATTCAGATTGGTAAACCAGTTTTACTTATATGACCTAGTGACAGGTCCGCTTTAAAGGTAACCATAGCAGTGGAGGGGTCCTCCTATATGTACCATTGCCCGGTTGCGCTTAGACATCACTGCCTTAAATGGAGTGTTCTTTCCTATGGAAAAGGGAGCACTCTACCTATAGGAAGCAGGGATACACCTATTACAAATAAGGATAGAGTCCTCTGCTATCCTATACTAGCCATAGCACCTGGAGGATCTGCCTCTATGGTATTTATGCCCATATTCTCCTTAGATATCACTGCCTTAAATACATTGATGTGATTTTTCCTAGGTAATGAGATGCTGTACACCCATGGGAAGCAGCCAGAATGGGGTAACAACGAGGTGTCCCTTTTAAGTACACATAGCAGCTGAAGGTTGGTGTGGTACCTGTAATAGGTCTCGCCACGATCCAGCACCACCCTAATGCTTGTGACTGTCGCGTGGGGTCTCGGACGTCACAATGACGTCACGCAGTGGCAGACTTTAAAAAGATCGGCCTGGATACTTTTGCATGTGGACTAAGGTACATTCTAAGTTGTTTGCAAATTTTGAGTTTCGGAGTCAGCAGTATTCATTGTGATATATTTATCTCTCCAGCTGATCTCTTGTGGGTTTTATCCTACTGTACTATATGCTATAGATCTTTATATCTTGGACTTTGAATATTTAACTTATCTAGCAAATGGAATTTAACATACTTTTTAATTAATAAATAATTTTGTATTCATTTTTTAATTTGTTCTACCTAGAGTGTGCTGGTTGTGTCCAATTATCTTTTTTGTTTTGTTTTTTGACATTCTAAGTTAGTTAACCTGCATTTTGACCCTCGCTCTGGCCCGGACCTTAGCCCTCCCTCTGGATTTTGTCTTTGTTGCCAGACACTTGTAGTTTGATCTTCTGGTTTCGACTCCTGGTCTATTTAGGTCTTTGTCTCTGGTTTTCCGCATCCTTACTGCTCTCCTGGTGACGATCCCTGGCTTTCCTACACACCCGATGCCAATAGGTGACTATTCTGGGGATCACACCAGGGACAATGACCGGGAAAGACCAAAACCCCCTGTGGATGTTCTACGGTGAAGAACGGGAGATACATTAGACTCCGCACCTCAGTTGAGCCATCATCCAACATGACTGTGTACTGAAGTGATCCCACCGCTGCCACCAAGGACAACTCTTCAGAAGTTGAGATGCTCTTTGGAAGTTGTGGATGATTGGTAAATCAGTAGATCGACTCAAGTAAAGGATCTAGATGGCTGACGATCCTGACACTTAGCCAAAAGTTTTCCCCTTTGATCAGTGACTCTAGAGGTATGATATTCCTGACTGCGGGACACTTTCTATACATACAGAAATTCCACCTATTGTATACAGAGGTATTTTCCTGACCGCCATCACAAGAGCATGCTGCGTCCGCAGATTAAACTTTTTTTTCCCTCTTATCCCGACCCGGCTTTCAAACAAGGTCTCTTTTCATCAGTTCTCTAACAGGATAGAAAAATCAATAACAGGCTGAATAGGAGAGCGGGATTAAAAAGATTCTTTGCTCTGTTTTCCCACAGCTTGGATTCTGACTGATTTGTGGCTGTGGATTTTAGAATATGACTTAACCCCTTTGTGATCTGGACAGACTGAGATTCAGGCGTATAGATAGCGCTTAATAAAATGGGGTTAGGACTGAGATTGTATTGGAAGCTGTGACCCAGCAAAAAGTTAGGAAACTTTTCCTAAATGGTCACGGAGGTCTGGGCTATGCGGAAACTTTGGATGTTGTGTTTATAGGAAAGTATTGTGTCCAAGGGTGTACAGGCCAGGCAGCTGCTATGGGGTCCTTGAGATAAAGGGGTCCCGCTCACTGTTCCCCCTTTCCTATGCACTGTGTGAACCTGAACAGGACTCCCTCACAGCAACATTGGCGAACAAGTGACGGAGATAGAGACAGAAGTTCATGACACCCTTTCCTCCTACATGGGATGAGAAGAGGTTAAAAGGTTTTAGGGCTCTTGCACACGACCGAGTGTCACTCGGGCCGTTTTCACAGACCCATTCACTTCACTGGGTGACTCTCCGATCAGTGAAAAGATAGGACACGTCCTATCTTTCCACGGATCACGGATGGGATTCGGGCGGCACACACAGTCGTGTGCAAGAGTCTTTGGACACCATGAACGCCAGGGGGCCATCTTGTTTTTTGTGTTGGAGCCACCTTTGAAAAAACATGCACCGACATGGAGTCTCCCAATGGGTACAACTTAATGTGGTCACGGCAGAGGATCTCATAGAAGTTGCAACCGGCAGCAGTCACATGAAAGTCGCACCCAAGTCATGCAACATTCGCCATTGGAGTGGCATCAAGGTGTTTGACCCACTGCCAGAAACTGTAGTCGTAGTCAGGCAGTGTAAGTAGTCAGAGGTGTATTTAGTGCTTCCATTTTAAAACCTTCATCTGAAAAACGAACATGCAAAGAAATCCCTCTCAGTGTGGACAACCTGTTGCTCTCATCTCGACACCATATCAGCTCCAGGAATCTATTTTTCTTAACCCTAGTCCATATTTATGGGACTTGCCTTCTTTCTGGAGTTCCAGGACAATAACACATTGACACTTATGATCCTAAGTGATCGTGGCTGCCTTAGACGCAAGTAAGGTTAGGGTTACAGGGTCACCTTTTATTGGAAATGTCATGGACCTATCGTGGGGGTAATTGTGACGAATGTTGCGGTTATACCACCCAGTTAATGCATATTCTTTACAGCATTAATACAGACACAAACATCTCTAGATGACCGACCTTTACGTTGGATGGTGCCCTGTGCAGTACTTTCCGCATACGGTCTTTGGTCATACATTATTGTGCCCATATCACAGAACCGTATGTTCACCAAATAACACTTCCATACGGTTGCCTAAATAAGTGCCGCCACCTCTATACACTGCAAAATGGGAAAAAAAACTGGACATTGCCTGAGTAATAGTGCCACGCAATGCCCAAGTAAAGGGCACCCTGCACTGCTCAAATACCAACATACTGTCACCAAATAAGAGCTCTATGCGTGATCTAATAAGAGAGCAATACAAGGAATATTAAGATAGGTGGTGGTCGCAAGCGTCCCTAAGGTGCCCCCTTCAGCAGAGGCAGTGACATACCCCATGCGACCACACGGTATTATCATATAGAGCCCAAATGGCCACAAAAAGAAAATGGACATGCTCCCATTTTATATAGTGCTGTAGGCAGATGCCTGGTTTTCCTGTAAAGTATATATGGTCATGGCAGTGGTATATCATAGAAGCAGCTATAGGGCCTATATCTGGGTTGAGGAGGGGAGGGGGTTAGGACTGGAAGTAACGCACCTGTCTCTATAGAGTAAATTCCTATTCCTATTTACTACTGTAATCAGGAGAGGGTGACGCCAGGTCTCATCCAGAGTCCCAGGACCCGCAGTGCTTGGATAGTGGATGTATAACCAGCGCCACCATGTGGGCATATTTTGGTTTATTAATGAGGGTACCACAAATTTTGCCTTAATCTGTACCAGGATCCCTTAATTTATAGAACTGCTGTTCTCCGATGTGGGTCTCTCTACAGATAACAGCGCCACATGCGACTGTAACCTCTGCACTTATAGTCAACGATGAGAGCAGGTGGAGCAGACCTATGTAACTTTAAGACCTATTTTCCTGAAACAATCAAATCCTTTTTTATGTACAGAGCGAGAACGTTTTGTGTCCTCAGAGAAAATAAAAAAATACAGATTTCACATAAGCCATTTATCTCCTCATATGACCTTTCCTTAGAAGTACGCTCCTGTAGATTGGATTATAGGATTCTGCTCATTGGTTTCTTATGTAACAGGGAGAAAAGCTCCTCGGTAACAAGCCGCCCCTATGGTGTGCAATAATCAGCTACTTATAGAAGTTCTGGAGCCCTGTCTGGGGGTTACTTTAGGTCTTTAAGAAAAAAAAATTAGTGGGTATGCAGCGCCCTCTGGTGTTAGAGTTAGGAATTAAAAGCCGTTTTAATTTGGTTTATTTAGATAGCTCAAATATTTTGTTATTTTCAAGGTCTCTGCTTGCTGTCAGTGAATGGGAAAATTCCTACATACAAGGGGCTGAAAACCAGTCCTGATCATGTTCAACTGACCGCAAGGATCATTACAAGAGAGGAATCTGATACACTAACGACCCGAGTACCAGTGGTCCGTTCCACACGAAATTTTTGGCAAAATCACGTGACAAAAATATTCTCAATGCTGGAGCAAAATTAATTCTAATGGTTGACTTACCTTCACTTATCTTGTACTGATCTTGAGTTGCGCCTTGAATTATACCAGAGGTCACCAACCTGTGGCTCTCCAGTTTGTGTGAAACTACAACTTCCAGCATGCCCTGACAGCCGGTTAATTTAAGGGCATGCTGGGAGTTACAATTAGAGTATAAAAAGCTTGGGGGTGCAAGTTCTGGGTGTCCAGGCCATCTGGGCCAGTGGCGCCAGTTCATGAGTGACAGATGAGGCAACCTGTGCAACCGCCCTGAGCACGGATTAGTCTGCTGATTTCCTGTTAGCTCTCAGGCTGCAGATCCCATGGCCCTCTCCTGGTTCAGTGTTGCCACAAAGCATGTTCTGCAGTGAAGAAGTGATTTATTGGAGCTGAGGTGGGTGTGGCTGTCAACAAAGTATTGACAAATTCCAATAGGCAGCCAGTAGAATTGTGAATGCAGCTCTGGATGTGACTCTAGATTAGTACAGGATAGCACAGACTTTTTTTCACATGTACATTTACATTGTAGAGAAGAAGTGATGCACCTGTCGTCCAGCGCAGTGTTAACTTTTCTATATGTTGATAATACAGCTGCGTTGCACATTATAACAGACTTTTATAGCCTGTAATATCATTTCTCTGGGACCAGCACATTTTTTGCTGTGTTGTTTTATTCTATCCCTTTTCATTTGTCTGCGGCGGCCAAAAATAACAACGTCGTTCCACTTCTGTCTGTGAAGTTCTGATCTGGTTCCACCCTTGGCTCCAAAACAAGCCACAAGTGTAAAGATCTCCAGTCTTACCCAGCGAGGACCTCGTAATTACAGGGGTCGTCATGAGACTTATTAAGCAATTGTGCAGGAATGGACAGACAGTGCTCTCCCCGGGAAACATGAGAGGTCCAGCAAGAGGGGAGTAGAGTAATATAGAGACATAGCGAGCTTATATACAGGGCACAGGTACATACAACCATTCATAGTCGTTTAACTCCTTCTATGCTTAAGATGTGCATGATATTACTCCAGAATGTAACCGTCCTGTCATTCTTTGATATCAATAACAGATATGACAATCCATGGAGTGTAGTTATCGGACACACATAGTACAGTATTATACTCCAGAGCTGTACTCACTATTCTGCTGGTGGAGTCACTGTGTACATACATTACATTATTTATCCTGTACTGATCTTGAGTTACATCCTGTATTATACTCCGGAGCTGCACTCACTATTCTGCTGGTGGTCCCTGTGTACATACATTACATTATTTATCCTGTACTGATCTTGAGTTACATCATGTATTATACTCCAGAGCTGCACTCACTATTCTGCTGGTGGAGTCACTGTGTACATACATTACATTACTTATCCTGTACTGATCCTGAGTTACATCCTGTATTATACTCCAGACAGAGCTGCACTCACTATTCTGCTGGTGGAGTCACTGTGTACATACATTACATTACTTATCCTGTACTGATCCTGAGTTACATCCTGTATTATACTACAGAGCTGCACTCACTATTCTGCTGGTGGAGTCAGTGTACATACATTACTTATCCTGTACTGATCCTGAGTTATATCCTGTATTATACTCCAGAGCTGCACTCACTATTCTTCTGGTGAAGTCACAGTGTACATACATTACATTACTTATCCTGTGCTGATCCTGAGTTACATCCTGTATTATACTCCAGAGCTGCACTCACTATTCTGCTGGTGGAGTCACTGTGTACATACATTACTTATCCTGTACTGATCCTGAGTTATATCCTGTATTATACTCCAGAGCAGCACTCACTATTCTGCTGGTGGAGTCACTGTGTACATACATTACTTATCCTGTACTGATCCTGAGTTACGTCCTGTATTATACTCCAGAGCTGCACTCACTATTCTGCTGGTGGAGTCACTGTGTATATACATTACATTACTTATCCTGTACTGATCCTGAGTTACATCCTATATTATACTCCAGAGCTGCAGTCATTATTCTGTTGGTGGAGTCACTGTGTACATACATTGCTTATCCTGTACTGATCCTGAGTTACATCCTGTATTATACTCCAGAGCTGCACTCACTATTCTGCTGGTGGAGTCACTGTGTACATACATTACATTACTTATCCTGTACTGATCCTGAGTTACATCCTGTATTATACTCCAGAGCTGCACTCACTATTCTGCTGGTGGAGTCACTGTGTACATACATTACTTATCCTGTACTGATCCTGAGTTACGTCCTGTATTATACTCCAGAGCTGCACTCACTATTCTGCTGGTGGAGTCACTGTGTATATACATTACATTACTTATCCTGTACTGATCCTGAGTTACATCCTATATTATACTCCAGAGCTGCAGTTATTATTCTGTTGGTGGAGTCACTGTGTACATACATTGCTTATCCTGTGCTGATCCTGAGTTACATCCTGCATTATACTCCAGAGCTGCACTCACTATTCTGCTGGTGCAGTCACTGTGTACATACATTACTTATCCTGTACTGATCCTGAGTTACGTCCTGTATTATACTCCAGAGCTGCACTCACTATTCTGCTGGTGGAGTCACTGTGTATATACATTACATTACTTATCCTGTACTGATCCTGAGTTACATCCTATATTATACTCCAGAGCTGCAGTCATTATTCTGTTGGTGGAGTCACTGTGTACATACATTGCTTATCCTGTGCTGATCCTGAGTTACATCCTGCATTATACTCCAGAGCTGCACTCACTATTCTGCTGGTGGAGTCACTGTGTACATACATTACTTATCCTGTACTGATCCTGAGTTACATCCTGTATTATACTCCAGAGCTGCACTCACTATTCTGCTGGTGGAGTCACCGTGTACATACATTACTTATCATGCACTTTAAACCCGCCCCTTGGTTTAGACACCTGTCAACACTAAAAAGAGACAGATGATATAATGTTACAAAACAAGCCAAGTTAAATTGCCCATCGTCATGTAAATATTCAGTAATAGTGATTTAAAGGGGTTTTCTATGACTGGATTTACCAAATGAATTATACTGGAAAGTTTATTATTGTTTGATTTTAAAACAATTACTGCAAAAAAATAAAAAAAACCTTTGAGCTAAAAAACCTATATCTGTAAGTGGTTTCAAAATAGTAGATAAAAGACAAAAAAGCTCCTCTGATCCCACCGTGTGCACGGAGTGAATACAGGCCCACTGCAAACCCCTCAGATGGCAGGTATAGGTGCGCGCGCTGGGTGTGCCAAGTCTCACCGTAATGCCACACGCAGCGATAATGCCACCTGAGCCTGAACAAAGATAAATCCCATGTTTTTGGAGCCGTTTTTCATTGACTATTGAAAAATAGCTCCAAAAATGGCCGTAAAAATGCAGCGAAAAACGCGAGTTGCTCAAAAAACGTCTGAAAATCAGGAGCTGTTTTCCCTTGAAAACAGCTCCGTATTTGCGTGTGAACATACCCTTAATCTCAGTAATTTCAGTATCCAGTCTTGACAGTCCTCTGTGAGGTAAAGAACTTGCTGCTGACGTGTAGCAAAGCCACAGTTGTGAGAAGTATGAGGTCTGAACACGTATTCCAGCTTTTGAACTAAAACATGAATGCTCTGATTCACTTACAACAAGCAGAGATGTTGAACATGATAAGGAGATAAAAATCCAAAGTATATAAAAAAAAAGTTTCAGAACTTTTTATAGTACAAGGACTGTAAAATTTACATAAAAGTAAAGGAAATCTTTAAAGGGGGTTGTTCATTTAAAAGAGACCCTGGGGAAAATTATTGTTATACAGGAGGGTCCGCCACTTAATAATGAGGAGAGTCAGTGCAAATGAAATATAAACCCACCGGAAACATCTTCTAATCACTATGGGTCCCAGCAGTCTGGAGGGAGCAGTCCCGGGTGTATAAACCCTCTGATGTCGCAATTTTACTGCCATCTTCTAAATCAAGATTTTTTTCCCCTTTATTTTTCACCTGTTGAATTAAAAAAAAGAGAAAATGTCACAAACTCCATAAAACAATCAATCAAGGCACAGCATGCTGCATTACTCCAAAAAAGTGTTTGGATGTCTCCTTTAAAGCCCCTCCCCCCACCAATTCACATCACACTGACTTTGTAGAGTTGTAAGGCTTTACCTACGATAACTTGGATGTTGTCAGCAAATTTCAGTACAGAGGGATTATCATTACTCAGCCCAACTGACTGCCCGACATTAAAGAGAATCTGCGCAAATCTCTCATCCTTCTTTATGTTTTACTTTGATCTTTGTCTTAATCAAAGTGTTCTGTCTAATCAGTATGACACCTGTCAAATATACAACCCCCCCCGAATTATATAATGACTGCACCACGTGTCCGCCAACAAGATATAAATAATAGATGAAATATTGTTACCTAATAGAAGCATGAGCAACTAACAGACAAAGATAAACGCTGGACCATATATATTCTTACTTGTATATAGGAGCAGTTTTATAGTAGTTATATTCTTACTTGTATATAGGGGACAGTATTATAGTAGTTATATTCTTGTATATAGGGGGCAGTATTACAGTAGTTATATTCTTGTATATAGGGGCAGTATTATAGTAGTTATATTCTTGTATATAGGGGGCAGTATTACAGTAGCTATATTCTTGTATATAGGGGCAGTATTATAATAGTTATATTCTTGTATATAGGGGGCAGTATTATAGTAGTTATATTCTTGTATATAGGGGCAGTATTATAGTAGTTATATTCTTGTATATAGGGGCAGTATTATAGTAGTTATATTCTTGTATATAGGGGCAGTATTATAGTAGTTATATTCTTGTATATAGGAGCAGTTTTATAGTAGTTATATTCTTGTATACAGGGGCAGTATTATAGTAGTTATATTCTTGTATATAGAAGCATTATTATAGTAGTTATATTCTTACTCGTATATAGGGGGCAGTATTATAGTAGTTATATTCTTGTATACAGGGGCAGTATTATAGTAGTTATATTCTTGTATATAGGAGCAGTATTATAGTAGTTATATTCTTACTCGTATATAGGGGGCAGTATTATAGTAGTTATATTCTTGTATATAGGGGCAGTATTATAGTAGTTATATTCTTGTATATAGGGGCAGTATTATAGTAGTTATATTCTTGTATATAGGAGCAGTATTATAGTAGTTATATTCTTGTATATAGGGGCAGTATTATAGTAGTTATATTCTTGTATATAGGGGCAGTATTATAGTAGTTATATTCTTGTATATAGGAGCAGTATTATAGTAGTTATATTCTTGTATATAAGGGGCAGTATTATAGTAGTTATATTCTTGTATATAGAAGCAGTATTATAGTGGTTATATTCTTGTATATAGGAGCAGTATTATAGTAGTTATATTCTTGTATATAGGGGCAGTATTATAGTAGTTATATTCTTGTATATAGAAGCAGTATTATAGTAGTTATATTCTTGTATATAGGGACAGTATTATAGTAGTTATATTCTTGTATATAGGGGGCAGTATTATAGTAGTTATATTCTTGTATATAGGGGAAGTATTATAGTAGATATATTCTTGTATATAGGAGCAGTATTATAGTAGTTATATTCTTGTATATAGGGTCAGTATTATAGTAGTTATATTCTTCTATATAGGAGCAGTATTATAGTAGTTATATTCTTGTATATAGGGGCAGTATTATAGTAGTTATATTCTTGTATATAGGAGCAGTATTATAGTAGTTATATTCTTCTATATAGGGGCAGTATTATAGTAGTTATATTCTTACTTGTATATAGGGGGCAGTATTATAGTAGTTATATTCTTGTATATAGGGGCAGTATTATAGTAGTTATATTCTTGTATATAGGGGCAGTATTATAGTAGTTATATTCTTGTATATAGGAGCAGTATTATAGTAGTTATATTCTTGTATATAGGGGCAGTATTATAGTCGTTATATTCTTGTATATAGGAGGCAGTATTATAGTAGAAATATTCTTGTATATAGGGACAGTATTATAGTAGTTATATTCTTGTATATAGGGGCTGTATTATAGTAGTTATATTCTTGTATATAGGGGCAGTATTATAGTCGTTATATTCTTGTATATAGGGGGCAGTATTATAGTAGTTATATTCTTGTATATAGGGACAGTATTATAGTAGTTATATTCTTGTATATGGGGCAGTATTATAGTAGTTATATTCTTGTATATAGGAGCAGTATTATAGTAGTTATATTCTTGTATATAGGGGCAGTATTATAGTAGTTATATTCTTGTATATAGGAGCAGTATTATAGTAGTTATATTCTTCTATATAGGGGCAGTATTATAGTAGTTATATTCTTACTTGTATATAGGGGGCAGTATTATAGTAGTTATATTCTTGTATATAGGGGCAGTATTATAGTAGTTATATTCTTGTATATAGGGGCAGTATTATAGTAGTTATATTCTTGTATATAGGAGCAGTATTATAGTAGTTATATTCTTGTATATAGGGGCAGTATTATAGTAGTTAGTAGTTATATTCTTGTATATAGGAGCAGTATTATAGTAGTTATATTCTTGTATATAGGGGCAGTATTATAGTAGTTATATTCTTGTATATAGGAGCAGTATTATAGTAGTTATATTCTTGTATATAGGAGCAGTATTATAGTGGTTATATTCTTGTATATAGGAGCAGTATTATAGTAGTTATATTCTTGTATATAGGGGGCAGTATTATAGTAGTTATATTCTTGTATATAGGGGCAGTATTATAGTAGTTATATTCTTGTATATAGGAGCAGTATTATAGTAGTTATATTCTTGTATATAGTGGCAGTATTATAGTAGTTATATTCTTGTATATAAGGGGCAGTATTATAGTAGTTATATTCTTGTATATAGAAGCAGTATTATAGTAGTTATATTCTTGTATATAGGGACAGTATTATAGTAGTTATATTCTTGTATATAGGGAGCAGTATTATAGTAGTTATATTCTTGTATATAGGGGCAGTATTATAGTAGTTATATTCTTGTATATAGGAGCAGTATTATAGTAGTTATATTCTTGTATATAGGGGCAGTATTATAGTAGTTATATTCTTGTATATAGGAGCAGTATTATAGTAGTTATATTCTTGTATATAGGGGCAGTATTATAGTAGTTATATTCTTGTATATAGGGGCAGTATTATAGTAGTTATATTCTTGTATATAGGAGGCAGTATTATAGTAGTTATATTCTTGTATATAGGGGCAGTATAATAGTAGTTATATTCTTGTATATAGGAGCAGTATTATAGTAGTTATATTCTTGTATATAGGGGCAGTATTATAGTAGTTATATTCTTGTATATAGGAGCAGTATTATAGTAGTTATATTCTTGTATATAGGGGGCAGTATTATAGTAGTTATATTCTTGTATATAGGAGCAGTATTATAGTAGTTATATTCTTGTATATAGGAGCAGTATTATAGTAGTTATATTCTTGTATATAGGAGCAGTATTATAGTAGTTATATTCTTGTATATAGGAGCAGTATTATAGTAGTTATATTCTTGTATATAGGAGCAGTATTATAGTAGTTATATTCTTGTATATAGGAGCAGTATTATAGTAGTTATATTCTTGTATATAGGAGAAGTATTATAGTAGTTATATTCTTGTATATAGGAGCAGTATTATAGTAGTTATATTCTTGTATATAGGGGGCAGTATTATAGTAGTTATATTCTTGTATATAGGAGCAGTATTATAGTAGTTATATTCTTGTATATAGGGGCAGTATTACAGTAGTTATATTCTTGTATATAGGAGGCAGTATTATAGTAGTTATATTCTTGTACATAGGAGCAGTATTAGAGTAGTTATATTCTTGTATATAGGGAGCAGTATTATAATAGTTATATTCCTGTATATAGGGGCAGTTTTATAGTAGTTATATTCTTGTATATAAGAGCAGTATTATAGTAGTTATATTCTTGTATATAGGGACAGTATTATAGTAGTTATATTCTTGTATATAGGGAGCAGTATTATAGTAGTTATATTCTTGTATATAGGAGGCAGTATTATAGTAGTTATATTCTTGTATATAAGAGCAGTATTATAGTAGTTATATTCTTGTATATAGGAGGCAGTATTATAGTAGTTATATTCTTGTATATAGGGACAGTATTATAGTAGTTATATTCTTGTATATAGGGGCAGTATTATAGTAGTTATATTCTTGTATATAGGAGGCAGTATTATAGTAGTTATATTCTTGTATATAGGGGCAGTATTATAGTAGTTATATTCTTGTATATAGGAGCAGTATTATAGTAGTTATATTCTTGTATATAGGGGCAGTATTATAGTAGTTATATTCTTGTATATAGGAGCAGTATTATAGTAGTTATATTCTTGTATATAGGGGGCAGTATTATAGTAGTTATATTCTTGTATATAGGAGCAGTATTATAGTAGTTATATTCTTGTATATAGGAGCAGTATTATAGTAGTTATATTCTTGTATATAGGAGCAGTATTATAGTAGTTATATTCTTGTATATAGGAGCAGTATTATAGTAGTTATATTCTTGTATATAGGAGCAGTATTATAGTAGTTATATTCTTGTATATAGGAGCAGTATTATAGTAGTTATATTCTTGTATATAGGAGAAGTATTATAGTAGTTATATTCTTGTATATAGGAGCAGTATTATAGTAGTTATATTCTTGTATATAGGAGCAGTATTATAGTAGTTATATTCTTGTATATAGGAGCAGTATTATAGTAGTTATATTCTTGTATATAGGAGCAGTATTATAGTAGTTATATTCTTGTATACAGGGGCAGTATTATAGTAGTTATATTCTTGTATATAGGGGGCAGTATTATAGTAGTTATATTCTTGTATATAGGAGCAGTATTATAGTAGTTATATGCCTGTATATAGGAGCAGTATTATAGTAGTTATATTCTTGTATATAGGGGGCAGTATTATAGTAGTTATATTCTTGTATATAGGAGCAGTATTATAGTAGTTATATTCTTGTATATAGGGGCAGTATTACAGTAGTTATATTCTTGTATATAGGAGGCAGTATTATAGTAGTTATATTCTTGTACATAGGAGCAGTATTAGAGTAGTTATATTCTTGTATATAGGGAGCAGTATTATAATAGTTATATTCCTGTATATAGGGGCAGTTTTATAGTAGTTATATTCTTGTATATAAGAGCAGTATTATAGTAGTTATATTCTTGTATATAGGGACAGTATTATAGTAGTTATATTCTTGTATATAGGGAGCAGTATTATAGTAGTTATATTCTTGTATATAGGGGCAGTATTATAGTAGTTATATTCTTGTATATAGGAGCAGTATTATAGTAGTTATATTCTTGTATATAGGAGCAGTATTATAGTAGTTATATTCTTGTATATAGGAGCAGTATTATAGTAGTTATATTCTTGTATATAGGGGGCAGTATTATAGTAGTTATATTCTTGTATATAGGAGAAGTATTATAGTAGTTATATTCTTGTATATAGGAGGCAGTATTATAGTAGTTATATTTTTGTATATAGGGACAGTATTATAGTAGTTATATTCTTGTATATAGGGAGCAGTATTATAGTAGTTATATTCTTGTATATAGGGGCAGTATTATAGTAGTTATATTCTTGTATATAGGAGCAGTATTATAGTAGTTATATTCTTGTATATAGGGGCAGTATTATAGTAATTATATTCTTGTATATAGGAGCATTATTATAGTAGTTATATTCTTGTATTTAGGGGCAGTATTATAGTCGTTATATTCTTGTATATAGGTGGCAGTATTATAGTAGTTATATTCTTGTATATGGGGGGCAGTATTATATTAGTTATATTCTTGTATATAGGAGCAGTATTATAGTAGTTATATTCTTGTATATAGGAGCAGTATTATAGCAGTTATATTCTTGTATATAGGGGCAGTATTATAGTAGTTATATTCTTGTATATAGGAGCAGTATTATATTAGTTATATTCTTGTATATAGGAGCAGTATTATAGTAGTTATATTCTTGTATATAGGAGCAGTATTATAGCAGTTATATTCTTGTATATAGGAGGCAGTATTATAGTAGTTATATTCTTGTATATAGGAGGCAGTATTATAGTAGTTATAGTCTTGTATATAGGAGGCAGTATTAGGGCATGCCCAGACGTGGCGGAGTTCTGCATACACTGTCCGCATCAATGCCGCACAGAATCTGCGTTGCAGATTCTGTTGCGGCTCTGCTTAAAATGGGCATTAAATTGATGCGGACTAGACATTGCGTATTGAGGGGAAGAGGGCTTCCGTTCTCTCTATTAGTGCAGGATAGAGAGAAGGGACAGCCCTTTCCCTAGTAAAAGTAAAAAGAAATACATACTTACCCGGCAATTGTCTTGGTGACGCGTCCCTCTTTCGCCATCCAGCCCGACCTCCCTGGATGACGCGGCAGTCCATGTGACCGCTGCAGCCTGTGATTGGCCTGTGATTGGCTGCAGCCGTCACTTGGACTGAAACGTCATCCTGGGAGGCCGGACTGGAGGAAGAAGCAGGGAGTTATCGATAATTATGACTTCTATTTTTTATACAGGTTGATGTATATTGTGATCGGAAGTCACTGTCCAGGGTGCTGAAACAGTTACTGCCGATCGCTTAACTCTTTCAGCACCCTGGACAGTGACTATTTACTGACGTCGCCTAGCAACGCTCCCGTAATTACGGGTGCACACACGTAGTCATCCGTAATTACGGGAGCCCCATTGACTTCCTCAGTCTGGCTGTAGACCTAGAAATACATAGGTCCAGCCAGAATGAAGAAATGTCATGTTAGTAAAACCAATACGCTCCGCAGCACACATAACATCTACATAACATCTGCGGACTTCATTGCGGAATTTTGACTCTCCATTGAAGTCAATGGAGAAATTCCGCAATGAGTCCGCAACAAGTCCGCTACACGTCCGCAACAACCATTGTATGCTGCGGACACCAAATTCCGCACCGCAGCCTATGCTCCGCAGCGGAATTGTCCGCAACGTGTAAACGAACGCTACTAAAAAGCTGTGGAAGGCAATGGAGAAACGGGGTCCGCTGCGGATTTCCAGAGCAATTCCGCCACGTCTGGTCATGCCCTAATAGTAGTTATATTCTTGTATATAGGGGCAGTATTAGAGTAGTTATATTCTTGTATATAGGGGGCAGTATTATAGTAGTTATATTCTTGTATATAGGGGCAGTATTATAGTAGTTATATTCTTGTATATAGGGGCAGTATTATAGTAGTTATATTCTTGTATATAGGGGGCAGTATTATAGTAGTTATATTCTTGTATATAGGGGCAGTATTATAGTAGTTATATTCTTGTATATAGGGGCAGTATTATAGTAGTTATATTCTTGTATATAGGAGCAGTATTATAGTAGTTATATTCTTGTATATAAGGGGCAGTATTATAGTAGTTATATTCTTGTATATAGGAGCTGTATTATAGTAGTTATATTCTTGTATATAGGAGCAGTATTATAGTAGTTATATTCTTGTATATTGGAGCAGTATTATAGTAGTTATATTCTTGTATATAGGAGCAGTATTATAGTAGTTATATTCTTGTATATAAGAGCAGTAATATAGTAGTTATATTCTTGTATATAGGGGCAGTATTATAGTAGTTATATTCTTGTATATAGGGGCAGTATTATAGTAGTTATATTCTTGTATATAGGAGCAGTATTATAGTAGTTATATTCTTGTATATAGGGAGCAGTATTATAGTAGTTATATTCTTGTATATAGGGGGCAGTATTATAGTAGTTATATTCTTGTATATAGGAGCAGTATTATAGTAGTTATATTCTTGTATATAGGGGGCAGTATTATAGTAGTTATATTCTTTTATATAGGAGCAGTATTATACTAGTTATATTCCTGTATATAGGAGCAGTATTATACTAGTTATATTCTTGTATATAGGAGGCAGTATTATAGTAGTTATATTCTTGTATATAGGGACAGTATTATAGTAGTTATATTCTTGTATAGAGGAGCAGTATTATAGTAGTTATATTCTTGTATATAGGAGCAGTATTATAGTAGTTATATGCTTGTATATAGGAGCAGTATTATAGTAGTTATATTCTTGTATATAGGGGGCAGTATTATTGTAGTTATATTCTTGTATATAGGAGCAGTATTATAGTAGTTATATTCTTGTATATAGGGGCAGTATTAGAGTAGTTATATTCTTGTATTTAGGGGGCAGTATTATAGTAGTTATATACTTGTATATAGGGGCAGTATTATAGTAGTTATATTCTTGTATATGGGGGCAGTATTATAGTAGTTATATTCTTTTATATAGGGGCAGTATTATAGTAGTTATATTCTTGTATATAGGGGCAGTATTAGAGTAGTTATATTCTTGTATTTAGGGGGCAGTATTATAGTAGTTATATACTTGTATATAGGGGCAGTATTATAGTAGTTATATTCTTGTATATAGGGGCAGTATTATAGTAGTTATATTCTTGCATATAGGGAGCAGTATTATAGTAGTTATATTATTGTATATAGGGGGCAGTAATATTTTCGTTATGTTCTTGTATATAGGGGGAAGTATTATAGTAGTTATATTCTTGTATATAGGGGGCAGTATTATAGTAGTTATATTCTTGTATATAGGGGCAGTATTATAGTAGTCATATTCTTGTATATAGGGGTAGTATTATAGTAGTTATATTCTTGCATATAGGGAGCAGTATTATAGTAGTTATATTCTTGTATATAGGGGGCAGTAATATTTTCGTTATGTTCTTGTATATAGGGGGCAGTAATATATTAGTTATATTCATGTATATAGGGGACAGTAATATATTAGTTATATTCTTGTATATAGGGGACAGTGATATATTAGTTATATTCTTGTATATAGGGGGCAGTATTATAGTAGTTATATTCTTGTATATAGGGGCAGTATTATAGTAGTTATATTCTTGTACACAGGGGGCAGTGTTATATTCGTTTTATTCTTGTACATAGGTGGCAGTATTATAGTAGTTATATTCTTGTATATAGGGGGCAGTATTATAGTAGTTATATTCTTGTATATAAGGGCAGTATTATAGTAGTTATATTCTTGTATATAGGGGGCAGTATTATAGTAGTTATATTCTTGTATATAGGGGGCAGTATTATAGTAGTTATATTCTTGTACATAGGTGGCAGTATTATAGTAGTTATATTCTTGTATATAAGGGCAGTATTATAGTAGTTATATTCTTGTATATAGGGGGTAGTATTATAGTAGTTATATTCTTGTATATAGGGGGCAGTATTATAGTAGTTATATTGTAAAGGATCGGCCAGGCACAACTTCTGTGTATACTCCCATAGGTAATCAGTCTGCACCTGAGTCTATGTCTCTGAGACTGTCTCCTTCTTCCACCACTCAGGATGGCAGGCTTAGGAGTGGGAGAGCCTATCGCAGCCTGGCCAGACGGAGCTAGCTCCCGCCCTCTGTCTATTTATACCTGCCTTTCCTGTTCCTCCTTTGCTTGTGATTCTTCGCGTGTGGTTTCCTGGCCCAGCTACAGCTTCTGACTATTTGATCCTGCTCCATACTGACCCTGGCTTTCTGACTACTCTCCTGCTCTGCGTTTGGTACCTCGTTCACTCCTGGTTTGACTCGGCTCGTTCACCACTCTTGTGGCTCACGGTGTTGCCGTGGGCAACTGCCCCATTTCCCTTAGCTTTGTGTACCCTTGTCTGTTTGTCTCGTGCACTTACTGAGCGTAAGGACCGCCGCCCAGTTGTACCCCATCGCCTAGGGCGGGTCGTTGCAAGTAGGCAGGGACAGAGTGGCGGGTAGATTAGGGCTCACTTGTCCATTTCCCTACCCCCATCATTACATATATTCTTGTATATAGGGGGAAGTATTATAGTAGTTATATTCTTGTATATAGGGGGCAGTATTATATTAGTTATAGTCTTGTATATAGGGGGCAGTAATATATTAGTTATATTCTTGTATATAGGGGACAGTATTATAGTAGTTATATTCTTGTATATAGGGGGAAGTATTATAGTAGTTATATTCTTGTACACAGGGGGCAGTGTTATATTAGTTCTATTCTTGTACATAGGTGGCAGTATTATAATAATTGTAGTCTCGTTCATAGGGTTCAGTTGTATAGTAGTTATATTTCTCCCCCACTCTTTTCTTTTACATACACATTACTCTGGGAAATGAGCTCCTGCCAGGAAAAATGTAACATAAATTTGAGTATCATTCTGGTGCATGATGGGAGTGATTCTCTTGTTACAGCACATGCTGATGGGGGCAAGGTTTCACCAAATTCTCAGATTATGTGTGTCTTTAGCTTAGTAAACTATAGAACAGACAGAATTTAAAGCACTAACTGCATTAAAATAAAAACAAACAATTTCTGGAAACTTTTTTATATTATATTGTGGTGGTAGAATACTTAGATTTTAATTCTTCGGGCGTAGAAACAGATATGAACTGGAAAATGTCTGAACTGCATAGTATTTCAAACCTATATGACTAACAAAAACAAAAACATTTACAAGCCTGAATAATAAATCAGGATCATGTGTTTAATGTCAGGTAAATTACTCTAATTACACTGGACTTAATACAGACTCAGACTGAGACCGCCATGGGTCCCTTGGGCATGGATTAGTGAGGTCACAGTTTCTGGCAGGATGTCACTTAATTTTGAAACACTCAGTGATCGATTTGCTGATTGTCATAAACTGTCAGTGGAAAACAAATTAATTTACTACTTGAAGTCCACAGAGGGTTCTTTGGCTAGTAGGGGTATGTGTACGTGCCCATAGCTGTACTCCTCAATTGCTCAACCACTCAGTCACTATTACTAACAATTTCTATAGTTATTGTATGGTTGATAGTAATCAGCGCAGTATATTAACCCCCTTTGGACTGATTCTGTGACTGTCAGTCAACGATCTTGTGCCAGACAGTTTATGAAAAGCCGCATAGCCATTGCCTTCTAATAGGTGATATTTTTGCCATAGATCCTGAATTCACGGTTTTACTTGTTATTTTTTATCTGGTAACTACATCTATTCCTAGGTAACAATTATGTGGCCGACATCTGATAATAAGTGCAATAGCTTTAATGGTCCTTTCTTGTTTTTCATCAATTTACTCTTATTAAAGCGGCTCCACCGAGGCCTCCTGTTATTATCATAAGACGTGATCAGACTTTATAAAAGTTTTGCTTCTCAGAAAAGGTTCCGGTGTGTAAACTTAACCTTCCAGTCATAATCACAGTCATTTATCTCATGAGTGGCCAAAGATTACAATGACTTAATATGAAATAAAAATAAAAATCTGTACATTGGACAGTTTCATAATTCATGAAATAAAGGAGTGAAGAGTTCATTGAAGAGTTCATTGTGTGCTCCTATACTAAAGAGAAATCTTACCTATATATGAGGAAACTGCATAAATAGCAATGAGCTCATACAGAGTCGAATATGAGAATTTCTGCAATCACTGACTGGTGTGTGGGTTTAAATGATGATAGAGGGGATAGATAGAACCACTAATGCAGTACATGTATAATCATTACGGATAAGTTTGTGCCCCCCCCTGTTCTGTAATACGGGCATGCTCTCACATTATTAGGACACCCGGGAAATGTTGGGAGTTTCACGACAATTGTTTATCATAAGATTATCCAAAGTACAATCTCATCATCTGCTTCTGATTATCCCAACGCTTCATGTCCGCAAATCACATTGTGGTCTGAAATCGGAGCCTCCTCGTGTTTTTCCAGCCCCCGTTCCAGGACGCGAGTCATCCGTGAAAAATGATCGTGGCCCGTCTTATAATTAAAGGGAACCTGTATGTCAGAAGCACACAGTAGCTTCTGCCATACGTACAGATGAGCCAACATCTTCACATCACATCACAGCACTAGGTGCATTCTGCTAGGACATGTAGGACTCTCAGAAGTTTGTACAGCCGTTTCGGCTTTGGACCGAAAGTCAAAATTTTACTTTTTGGCTGGTGTTAACCCCGTCCATCTTATTTACTTGAACTACTAGTCAGCAGGGGTGGATAAAGACGGCAGAGGGACGCATGGAAGAACTTGGTATGGGCCCCTTGCTCTTAGAGGGGTCACCGAAAGTGAGGTTATATTGCTAGGATACACCAACACTTAGCGATCGGTGGGGGTCCAACTGCCGGGACCAAGCGAGCGGAGCTGAAATGACTCGCAGATCCTCTTTAAGCCTCTCTAGTAATCCACCAGTATTTGTGAGCCATAAAAATCATTAAATCATTATCTTTCATACAGTAGGAGGCCGTTTTTA
Source organism: Rhinoderma darwinii (assembly GCF_050947455.1). NCBI lineage: Eukaryota > Metazoa > Chordata > Amphibia > Anura > Rhinodermatidae > Rhinoderma > Rhinoderma darwinii. The sequence goes on from NC_134699.1 coordinate 67,344,239, forward strand.
GGGTGACAGTAGGCTACTGTGCACAAGACATGTCTGATGAGGTCTGACCCTAAAGAAGACGCCATGACTACTATTGTCAACACATCACCTAGCAACAGCGTCATTTTAGAAGCGGCCTTTTCAGGCATGAGCCCTTTATATTGTATGGTTGAAACTTCAGGTTTATAATGTGAAATCTTTGTTTCATGCTCTTATAGTGACCTCTAGTGGACACAGCCGGTATTGGATTTTAAAAAATGGAACATCTAAATAATCCTCCATATAATCCCCCACCTCTTCCATGGTGTAACCCTATGCCGAGCGGACCGTAGTGCCCCCCCCCCTATAACACAGCCTGCCACAGCGCCCCCCCATAACACAGCCTGCCACAGCACCCCCATAACACAGCCTGCCAAAGCACCCCCATTACACTGCCTGCCACCTGAATATTCACATTACACTGCCTGCCACAGCGCCCCCATAACACAGCCTGCCACCATATTCACATAACACATACCTCCCAACCATCCCGGATTCTGGGTGGTGTCCCGCTGTCCTGGGCTCCCAGTGGTATGTCCCAGTGGCAACTGTATCTGCATCCTTAGGACGCAGATTCAGTTGAATCCAAAGCTGAATCAAGAAACCGTCCGCCGCGAGCCACTCTGCACCGATAGGCGCGATCAGCGGCGTAGCTAAAGGCTCATGGGCCCCGATGCAAAAGTTCTTATTGGCCCCCCCCTGCAAACTTCTCATGGCCGACGGTCCGCAGCTTTCAGCTGCATCGCTGGGTCTCCTAAGTGATCCAACAATGCAGCACTAGCAGCGGGGGCGTCACTAAGGACTTAAAATGTCAGGGGAAATAGCCCCAATACATATGTGTCTCCCAGAAAAAAATGTGTGTGTGTGTATAGGAGACAGCAAATCTATAGCACTACGACCCTATCAACTATGGATAGGATACATTGGCTCAGCCGACAGTATCACACATGATAGGATTAGATACAGCAGCTCAGCAGACAGTATCACACCTGTTAGGATTAGATACACATGCTCAGCAGACAGTATCACACATGATAGGATTAGATACACATGCTCAGTAGACAGTATCACACATGATAGGATTAGATACACATGCTCAGTAGACAGTATCACACATGATAGGATTAGATACAGCGGCTCAGCAGACAGTATCACACATGATAGGATTATATACACAAGCTCAGCAGACGGTATCACACATGATGGGATTAGATACACAAGCTCAGCAGACGGTATCACACATGATGGGATTAGATACAGCGGCTCAGCAGACGGTATCACACATGATGGGATTAGATACAGCGGCTCAGCAGACAGTATCACACATGATAGGATTAGATACAGCAGCTCAGCAGACAGTATCACATATGATAGGATTAGATACAGTGGCTCAGCAGACAGTATCACACATGATAGGATTAGATACAGTGGCTCAGCAGACAGTATCACACATGATAGGATTAGATATAAGGCCCAGAAGACAGTATCACACATGATAGGATTAGATACACAGCTCAGCAGACAGTATCACACATAATAGGATTAGATACAGCAGCTCAGCAGACAGTATTACACATGATAGGATTAGATACAGTGGCTCAGCAGACAGTATCACACATGATAGGATTAGATACAGCAGCTAGTATCACAAATGATAGGATTAGATACAGCAGATCAGTATCACACATGATGGGATTAGATACAGCGGCTCAGCAGACAGTATCACACATGATGGGATTAGATACACAGCTCAGCAGACAGTATCACACATGATGGGATTAGATACACATACCTCCCAACTTTTGAATTCGGAAAAGAGGGACATTTTAAGCCACGCCCCTAACCACGCAAAATATTCCGCATAAACACATCAAATCACGGCCAGATCCTTCTGCAAATAACGCGCGCACATTCTCACTGCGGATCTCTGGACTGTCTGGATATCACAGATATTATGGATCCGGTTATGTCGTCTTTGTGTTATTTTTCCTATCTTGGGTATAACATTTGCTCAATCACGGCGGCAGCAGCTGCAGGACAAACCAAAAGGCTGAGAACAATGAAAGTCAAGAGGGAGACCCTGTGGTGGATGTCTTTTCAATTGACAGGTAGCAGAGTTACATGATGGGGATTTTTTTTTCCCAGTTGTGTAACTCTGCTACCGATCAATGGAAAAATCATCCACCAGAGCCCCCCTGTAGATAGCTCCACACACAGCCCCCCTGTACTTAGCGCCACACACAGCCCCCCTGTACATAGTGCCAGACACAGCCCCCCTGTACATAGCGCCAGACACAGCCCCCCTGTAGATAGCTCCACGCACAGCCCCCTGTACATAGCTCCACACACAGCCCCCCTGTACATAGCTCCACACACAGCCCCCCTGTACATAGCTCCACACACAGCCCCCCTGTACATAGCTCCACACACACAGCCCCCCTGAACATAGCTCCACACTCAGCCCCCCTGTACATAGCTCCACACACAGCCCCCCTGTACATAGCTCCACACACAGCCCCCCTGTACATAGCTCCACACACAGCCCCCCTGTACATAGCTCCACACACACAGCCCCCCTGTACATAGCTCCACACTCAGCCCCCCTGTAGATAGCGCCACACTCAGCCCCCCTGTAGATAGCTCCACACACAGCCCCCTGTAGATAGTGCCAGACACAGCCCCCCTGTACATAGCGCCAGATACAGCCCCCTGTAGATAGCGCCACACAGTCCCCCTGTAGGTGCCACATTGCCGCCAGAGCGGTAGAGGTAGGCTTTATTCACACGACAGGGTCCGAGTGTCGGCCAATAAAAACAGTCGTTTTGGGACGTTTTTCCTGGGTGTTTTGCATCCGTTTCGATTCTGTTCCGGGCCGTGTTGCTGTTTTTAATGGCCGATTTGGACCCGTTTTGCATCCGTTTTTTTTCCCTGTCCGTTTTAAAATCAGATGAATTTCAATTAAATTTGTTGCCACACACAGCCCTCTGTAGATAATGCCACAGCCCCCCTGGTAGGTAATGCCACACAGCCCCCTGTAGGTTGCACCCATCCCCCCCCCCCTTCCAGGAGAAGTCACTGACTTCAATGTCCATATCTTCTCCTGGAGAGGAATCCCCGGCCACAGGGTCGGAGATTCCGCTTCAGAAGTGAGTGACATCACTGTGTCCATATATGGACAGTGTAGTCACTCACTCCTCCTGTAGCGGAATCCCCAATCCCCGGCCGGGGATTGGGGATTCAGACTCCTACAGGGAGCAAAAAAAGACCCTCCTCCTCCTCACATGCACTCTGCGCTGTGAGGAAGAGAGAGAGCGCGAGCGACGGAAGACACGGCCGTCACTCGGGACACGTCACTCACCGTCAGGAGTCTTGCAGCGTCGTTCTCACTGGTGTCGATGCCGGTCCGGGAGTGAACCAGTCCAGTCACCTGACCGGTGAGGTCAGGTGACTGGACTGGTCCACTCACGGGCCGCCATCGATCCCAGTGAGAACACCGCCGCAAGACTCCTGCTTTCTTCTGATCGCTGCTGCAGTCAGCAGCTCTCAGCTGTTCTGATGCAGCGCCCAGCGGGACAGTTACAGACCGCCCGGGACGGCGGGACAGCGGTGAGAAACCGGGACTGTCCCGCCGCATCCGGGACGGTTGGGAGGTATTGATACACAGCTCAACATACAGTATCACACATAATAGGAATAGATACACAGCTCAGCAGTCAGTATTACACATGATAGGATTAGCGATAGGGCCCAGCAGACAGTATCACACATGATGGGATTAGATACAGTAGCTCAGCAGACAGTATCACACATAATTGGATTAGATATAGGGCCCAACAGACAGTATCACACATGATCGGATTAGATACATTGGCTCAGCAGACAGTATCAAACATGATAGGATTAGATACAGTGGCTCAGCAGACAGTATCACACATGATTGGATTAGATACAGTGGCTCAGCTCGCTGACATTGCGGCTCCAGCGCTGGACCCAGGAAAGCTAAGGCTGGTTTCACACAACCTATTTTCAGCCGTAATGGAGGCGTTTTACGCCTCGAATTACGTCTGAAAAAACGGCTCCAATACGTCGGCAAACATCTGCCCATTACTTTCAATGGGCTTTACGATGTTCTGTGCCGACGACCTGTCATTTTACGCGTCGCTGTCAAAAGACGGCGCGTAAAAATACAGCCTCGTCAAAAGAAGTGCAGGACACTTCTTGGGACGTAATTGGAGCCGTTTTTCATTGACTCCAATGAAGAACAGCTCCAAATTACGTCCGAAAAAGACGCAGTGAAAAACGCGAGTACATGGCATTACGTCTGAAATTCAGGAGCTGATTTCTCCTGAAAACAGCTCCGTAATTTCAGACGTAATTGCAGTTATTGGGTGCACATACCCTAAGAATAATAATTTTGCTTCTTTATGTGTTACTAATTATTTTTGTGTGTTTGTGTTTTTTTACAAGTTTGGTTGTTGGACTACTTCGGATAAAATGGTTAATGGGGGTCGTTCTTTCCAAATATTTTTTATTTTATTTTTATTTTTCATGACCAGCCAGATACAATAAAGCAGCAGCAGCCTAGCATCACCAGGGTATGAAGGGCCACTGTTTCTGGCCTGTCCGTGCCTGATATTACCAGCCTGCGGCCGCCCCATTGCCCGACCATCACTACAGTGGAGTGGAGTACAGTGGAGTACAGTGGAGCCTCTGCACCGGCTAATACTAAGCCCCGCCTTAGCAATGGATACTGTCAATCAGCCGGCGGCCATTACTAAGACGGTAGTAATATAGTTAAAAAAAAACAAAAAAACAAAGACATAGAAAAAATATTTTATTGAAAGAAAAAAAAACCCGCACAACCCTCATTAACCATTTTATTGATAATAAAAAAAAAAAGCCGTCATCGAAGTAGTCCTGGAATCCGCCGTAGTCCAACGACCGGACCTGTAAGAAAACACACAAAAAACTATTAGTAACACGTGTTAGGCTTAGATACAGGGCCCATGTGGTATACTGTTTGTAGGACCCTGTATCTAAGCCTACCACACAGGGCCCAGCAGACAGCATCACACAATCTGTGATCCTGTCTCATGGGCCCTCTAAGCCTGCTACATCGTAGGCTTAACCCCTTCCCGACATCCGCCGTATATATACGGGCTGAGTCCGCTCCATAGAGCGAGTGTGTCGGCTGTGTGTTACAGCCGACCCTTCCAGGTTACGAGCGGGATCGCGCTTTAGCGCGATCCCGCTTGTTTAACCCGTTAAATGCAGCGTTCAATAGAGATCGCGGCATTTAAATTACTAAAAACAGGGGGGCGACCCCTTGTAACGTCTCAACGCCCCCTCCCCGCGTCAGACCCCCAGGCAGCCGTGTGAACCAACGGGGGGGCGCCGAAGTCCCCCAGGTCCGCCATCTTGGTACTCCTATGAAGCTCTGCCTTCGGCAGGGCTTCATAGGAGACTGTCAGAATCACGATATACTGCAATACATTAGTATTGCAGTATATCGTGCAAGCGATCTAACGGTCGCTGGTTGAAGTCCCCTAGGGGGACTAATAAAAAAATGTAAAAATGAGTTAAATAAAGTTTTGTTTTTTTTTGTGTAAAAAAATAAATAAAATTAAAAGTTCAAAAAACCCCCCTTTTCCCATTTCCCCCCTAGAGCATAGTAAAAAATTAAATAAATAAACATAATTGGTATCGCCACGTCCGTAAAAGTCTGAACTATCACAATATATCATTATTTAACCCGCACCGTGAACGCCGTAAAAAAAAAAAAAATTGTAAACGCCAGAATCTCTATTTTTTGTTCACCTAATCCCCCACAAAATGAAATAAAAAGTCATCAAACCATCACATTTACACCCAAAATGGTATTATTAAAAACTACAGCTTATCCCTCAAAAAATAAGCCCTCATACCACTTAATCGACGGAAAAATAAAGACGTTACGGCTCTCGGAATTTGGCGAAACAAAATAAATTTTCTTTTTTACACTTCGGTTTTTACTTGTAAAAGTAGTAAAATATAGAAAAAGCTACACATATTTGGTATCGGCGTAATCGTATTGACCCATAGAATAAAATGAATATGTTGTTTTAATTGTACAGTGAATTCCGTAAAAATGGCGCGCAAAAAACCATGGCGGAATCGCTGTTTTTTTCATTTTCTACCCCACCAATAATTTTTTTCCCGTTTCCTAGTACATTATACGGCAAAATAAATGGTGCTACGAAAAACTACAACTTATCCCGCAAAAATCAAACCCTCATAGGACTATATCGACGGAAAAATAAAGGCGTTATGGCCTTTGGAAGGTGGGGAGGGAAAACGAAAATCTGAAAAAGGGCTGCGGCGTGAAAGGGTTAAAGGGGTTGTCCAGTCCCTAAACATTGATGGCCTATCCTCAGGATAGGCCATCAATAGCTGATGTGTCGGGGTCCGTCTGCTTCCCCTTCATTTCCCCTACTCGCTCACACTGTGAATCGCCGACACCGATTCACAGTGTGACCGGAATGAAGGGGAAGCAGCTCTCGTACGAGTGCTGCGGCCCCTTCAAAACAGCTGATTGGCGGGGTCTGACTCCCGGGAGCCGGCCAATCAGCTTCAGCAGACAGGGACATTAATCTTACCAGGAAGGTAAGTACGGTCTGTTACTACAGTAACAGGGGCCCGCGGCACTATAGTAACTTTTTATTGATTTGGTGAGGGGGGCCGCGGGCCCCCTGGCTTCGGGTCCCGGTCGCAATTGCGACCGCTGCGACCCGTATAGCTGCGCCACTGGCCACGATACAGTGACGTCATCGTGCCGGTCTGCGCCGGGCCACTCAGTACAGAGCGGAGGAGCAGAGGGATCTCCTCCACTCGTCGTGGGAATGGGGCTACGTAAGTGTTTCTTTTATTAGTACTATGGGGCATTATACTGTGTAGGGGCAGCGGTCAGGAATTATACTGTATGGGATCAACTAAGGAGGCATTATCCACAAGGGAGAGAAGAAAACGTGGAGCGCACATCCACTTACTCTACTGCGGCTCAGCAACATATAAATAACGTACAAACAGGAGGTAAACATTGGGATCAGACTGTATGAGCCACTCGTCACTTCACAGCAACCTCTTTCAAGTGGGCCCCTACCAAGTGTAGTATCCCATGGCAACCAATGCCGCTGCAACACCGCACCCGCAGAGGGAGCAACCCAGGAGACGCAGCACCCATGCTGCCAGTCTATCTCCCCCCCCCTCCGACCACCAGAAAAAAGTGACCAGAGGAAACCGCTCACCTCTCCATGTAGTCTCAGTGGCCAAACTGAGGACAAATAGGCCGAAAACCTTCTGCAGTTCTCTGCTAGTTATAAACACCTGGGTGGAGTGCTGGGACCAGAACAAGAGACAGAATATATATATCCACGGGGAAAGGAGAAAACCTGGAGCGCACATCCACCCGCTATACTTCATCTACTGCAGCTCAGCAAAATAATGTACCAACAGGAGGTCGGTTCTTAGTAAACATTGTGACCAAACTGTATAAGCCACTTGTCAGGGGGCATTATACTGTATGGGGGCATTATACTGTATGGGGGCATTATACTGTATGGGGGCAGCTATGGGGGCATTGTACTGTGTGGGCTGAACCAGGTGTGTATGGGCGGGGATTGGGTGGGATTAGAGGCGTGGCTTAACAGAAATAAAAATTGCCCCTCTTTGCAATACTTGAAAGTTGGGAGGTATGTAACAGAGCCTGCCGACATTTCCATAACACAGCCTGCCACATCTCCCCCGTAACACAGCCTGCCGACATTTCCATAACACAGCCTGCCACATCTCCCCCGTAACACAGCCTGCCGACATTTCCATAACACAGCCTGCCACATCTCCCCCGTAACACAGCCTGCCGACATTTCCATAACACAGCCTGCCACATCTCCCCCGTAACACAGCCTGCCACATCTCCCCCGTAACACAGCCTGCCACATCTCCCCCGTAACACAGCCTGCCACATCTCCCCCGTAACACAGCCTGCCACATCTCCCCCGTAACACAGCCTGCCACATCTCCCCCGTAACACAGCCTGCCACATCTCCCCCGTAACACAGCCTGCCACATCTCCCCCGTAACACAGCCTGCCACATCTCCCCCGTAACACAGCCTGCCGACATTTCCATAACACAGCCTGCCACATCTCCCCCGTAACACAGCCTGCCACATCTCCCCCGTAACACAGCCTGCCACATCTCCCCCGTAACACAGCCTGCCACATCTCCCCCGTAACACAGCCTGCCACATCTCCCCCGTAACACAGCCTGCCACATCTCCCCCGTAACATAGCCTGCCACATCTCCCCCGTAACACAGCCTGCCACATCTCCCCCGTAACATAGCCTGCCACATCTCCCCCATAACACAGCCTGCCACATCTCCCCCGTAACACAGCCTGCCACATCTCCCCCGTAACACAGCCTGCCACATCTCCCCCGTAACATAGCCTGCCACATCTCCCCCGTAACATAGCCTGCCACAACTCCCCCATAACACAGCCTGCCACATCTCCCCCGTAACACAGCCTGCCACATCTCCCCCGTAACACAGCCTGCCACATCTCCCCCGTAACATAGCCTGCCACATCTCCCCCGTAACATAGCCTGCCACAACTCCCCCATAACACAGCCTGCCACATCTCCCCCGTAACATAGCCTGCCACAACTCCCCCATAACACAGCCTGCCACAACTCCCCCATAACACAGCCTGCCACATCTCCCCCGTAACATAGCCTGCCACAACTCCCCCGTACCCATAGCCTGCCACAACTCCCCCATAACACAGCCTGCCACAACTCCCCCATAACACAGCCTGCCACAGTACTTGCATAGCACAGCCTGCCACCATGTTCACATAAAACAGTCTGCCACCATGTTCACATAACACATTCTGCCACAGTGCCCCCATAACACAGTCTGCCACAGTGCCTCCCTAACACAGCCTGTCACCATGTTCACATAACACAGCCTGCCCCAGTACCTCCATAAGACAGACTACCTTTATAACACAGCCTGCCATCATGTTCACATAACACAGCCTGCCACAGTGCCTCCATAACACAGCCTGCCACAGTGCCTCCATAACACAGCCTGCTCTAGTACCTCCATAAGACAGACTACCACAAATCACCTATATAACACAGCCTGCCACCCTGTCTCTATAAGGCCCTGTTCACACTTATTTTCAGTCAGAAAAAATCTGCTTCAGAATTCCTTCCTGCCTGCACTTTTTTGCCGTGGTTTTAGCGACGTTTTTGACTGTGTTTTTCGGCCATGGCCATTGAAGCTAATACAAGGACCGCGGGTAAAAAATACGGCAAGAAAGGACATGCAGCTTTTTTTTCCGCGAGGGGACCAGAAGCCTCCCGGGAAAAAAAATGCAATGGGGGGCGATTTCTGCATTTTTTTGGCACTAATTCTGACGCGGTTTCCACATCAAAATCAGCGCCAAAAAAATCCAGTGTGAACAGGGCCTAACAGCAGCACCACTAGTGGGTTACATAGGAGTCGCAAATCAGGCAACAGCATCTGGTACTAACATTTGTTCAATTAAGGTCTAAACGATTTCTGGATCATTGGATGTCGGACTAAAAGAATTATTATTTATAAATATAATAATGTGATTCACGGACAATACGCCATCTCTAGAAAGTCATGCAGAAATAATCGTCATCATAACAGGATGTCCTAGAATATGTGACATTATTGTGGACAGGAAGCGCGGAGAGAACAGGGACGGGCGGCCGCTGGAATTCCTACAAGTCATTGTTTTATATCAGAGAAGTGACTTCTGACTAAGCTGAGGCAAATTCTTCATGTTAAAGGGGAAGGACCCTCATATCCATTGTACATGACCTCTACAGCCGCACATAGACCGGCAGCTGATATTTAGGATTTATGACCCGCGGCTGGGCTGGGGTCTCATTGTTGTCTTATCTTTAACCACGCGTTGGTACCACTGGAGACATCTTGCAATCTGCGCACCAACTTGAATTAGTAACATCATGTGTTTGGCCGTGGCAGCCGGCTACTCGTATGAACGGACACCAGCACTCCATAGAAGTACATAGAAATTGTGGTTGACCATCGCAGTGTTGCACAATATTTTCACAACCGCTTCATCCTTTGTATATCTAGATGTATACCTGCCTTGTCCCAAATACAGAAAACGGCCCTATAACAACAGACAGGGTCCCCCAATAACAACATGCAGAGTGCTGCTGTAACGCTTCCATCTTTAGTGCCGCCATGAATAATGCCAGCCAGAGTGACCCCATGAATGGTGCCAGCCAGAGTACCCCCATGCATAGTGCCAGCCAGAGTACCCTCATGAATAATGCCAGCCAGAGGGACCCCATGAATGGTGCCAGCCAGAGTACCCCCATGAATAGTGCCAGCCAGAGTAGCCCCATGAATAGTGCCAGCCATAGTGCCGCTATATGCCAGCCAGAGTGCCCCCATGAATGGTGCAAGCCAGAGTACCCCCATGCATAGTGCCAGCCAGAGTACCCCCATGAATAATGCCAGCCACAGGGACCCAATGAATAATGCCAGCCAGAGTACCCCCATGAATAGTGCCAGCCATAGTAGCCCCATGAATAGTGCCAGCCATAGTGCAGCTATGATATGACAGCCAGAGTGCCCCCATGAATAGTGCTAGCCAGAGTGCCCCCATAAAATTCCAGCCAGAGTGCCCCCATGAATAGTGTCAGCTAGAGTGCCCCCATGAATAATGCCAGCAAGAGTGCCCCCATGAATAGTATCAGCCAGAATGCCCCCATGAATAATGTCAGCCAGAGTGCCCCCATGAATTGCGCAAGTCAGAGTGCCCCCATGAATAATGCCAGCCAGAGTGCCCCATGAATAGTGCCAGCCAGAGTACCCCCATGAATAGTGACAACCAGAGTGCCACAATGAATAATGCCAGCCAGAGGGACCCCATGAATAGTGCCAGTCAGAAAGTGAAATCAGAGCAGCCACGGTAGATAATCAGTGGATCGACCACTACTCCTTGTGTTCAGAGTCCCAGCTTTGCGGGACGCTTGCTCATTATTTTGCAGGTCCAGGAGGTCTCCCCTTACCGCGAGAAACTCCAGGATAATCTGGGAGGGTTGGCAAGTATAATACTAGGTCAGGGGTGGGCATACCACTAGTGCAGCCTATACAACAGAATATGGGCCCTGTAGAGAAGGGCACCCGCCAGCACCCTTAGGCTATGTTCACACGGCTTATTTTCAGCCGTTTTTCAGGCCGTAAGCCCCCCTTGAAAAACGTCTGAAAATACGGGGGCTGAAAGCCTCCAAACATCTGCCCGTTGACTTCAATGGGAAAAACGGGGTTCCGTTCCCACGGGCGTTTTTTACACGGCCGCGTAAAAAAACGCCTCGTAAAAAGTACATTTCACATCTTGAGCAGTTTTTGGAGACGTTTTTCATTGACTCAATAGAAAAACAGCTCCAAAAACAGCTGTAAAAAACGCTGCATAAAGCGCTAGTTGCTTAAAAAACGGCTGAAAATCAGGGGCTGTTTTCCCTTGAAAACAGCTCCGTATTTTCAGCCATTTTTTGTTAAGCGTGTGAACGTTTAAAGGCTTAAAGGGGCTGTCAAGGATTAGAAAAATATGTCTGCTTTCTTCCTAAACAGCGCCACACCTGTCCATGGGCTGTGTGTGGTATTGCAGCTCAAATCCATTCACTTCAAGCTGCAATACCAGACACAACCCATGGGCAGCTGTGGCCCTGAGCAACCCATTTATGTTGAAACTCTTGGGCAAACGCCAAATGTAAAAAAGAATACCCAGAAAACATCCAGAGAATACCCAATTTTAGTCAGGCCCCGATCCCTTCTAGACCTATTTACGGGTCAATACTGCAAAAATGATAGTTGGGAGATATGATGTGTGTATATCGTATGTGTATACATTGATATAGATGGGGTATTGTTTCCACACAAGATCCTTATGACATCACTGAATGGAAAAAAAATCAGAAGGGACATGATGTCATCAGAATCTCTCAGTAGTGCAGCCTTAGGCTTTGGGCCTCAAACGTAATTTATTTTTATCTACAATAAATACATGATTACCACCTGTTCTGGATTGACCTGGTAGGACTGACCATTAGCCTGGGCTTCCAAATTTTTGTCACATCTCAATCCTCCAGCTTCATTCAGGGCAAGAGAGACACCTGAGGTGCACGTTGCACAAATCCTTCCTTCTCCACTGACTCATCTCACATTTTTAATAGGATATCATTTTTATTACTCAGTTTGCAAAACATTTTTGAGGAAACGTTCAGCCATAGTAATAAAAACCTTCAGACACTCAAAAATTCAAACTGATACATTAAACTTCCACTGATACATTGTAACAAACATGTATTCAGTTTCCAAACATCACCCGGACTGTATACAAATATATCCAATGAGAAAAAAAATAGGTCTGTACTGGTTTTCAGGTTCTGAATGTAAATAAGAATGTTTCAATTCACTGATGGCAAGCAGAGATCATGAGAATTGGAAACACGAAGTAGATTAGAAAGTTTCAGAACTTTTCACCATGCAGTGATTAGGCTTTACAGACATAATAAAAATGGACAAGTCCATTAATTTTAGGAATGTTCCACTTTCCAATCTACCCAGGGTCCGTATCTCTGAAGGGTAATAAGAAATCTGTAAATACTGAGAATAATCTTGGGCATGTTCATAGGGCAGACCAGATGATGTCAGCATTGTCCACGTCCTTGTTTCTGCAAATCGACACATAACTAAAATTCACACGCAGTTTGTTTGCCCAAGGAATGAATGACTAGAAGGAAGGATCATCTGCTCGCTCTCCGTCGTTTCTGGCACACAAGCGGTTAAACATTTCTGGCTGGGTTACTCAGTCAGGTGTGGCCCTGTGTAAACCTGATATACAGAAAAGTTAGCAATTTGAGCTGGTAGCTTCTTGAACATGGCCGACACAGAAGTGAATTCCAAGCTGGTGTCCAAATGCCAAAGCTGCGTAGAAATCTCATCCATGGTCCACGACGAGAAGGCTAAGGTGGCCAAAACGGCTAAGAGCCACTCTGTAGCAGAGCTGGGATCGCTGAGAGTCACTGCTCCTGCAGCTGGAGAGTCCGGAAGAGTCAATGATCCTTCCCCGCAGAAAAGTGAGGAGCCTGCGGGTGATGAGGTCTGCTGTGACTTCTGTTTGGAGACCAGGGTCAAGGCTGTGAAGACCTGTCTTACGTGCATGGTCAACTACTGCACTACCCACCTCAGACCCCACCTGGATAACCCCAAGCTGCACTCTCATCAGCTGGTGCCCCCCGTCAGTGATGCCGCCATGAGATTCTGCATCTTCCATAATAAACCCTTGGAGTGGTTCTGTAAAGAACACTTGATGTGTATCTGTGAGGAATGTGCCACGGGGGACCACAAAGACGACAACCCAATCTCTTGTGCGAAAGCCAGAAAGTTGGTGGAGGTAAGACGTGTCATAGGAGGGTTTCTTGTAGATACATGTACTGCTAATATCCTTCATAGCTGACACATTGCATGTTCCTCTCTAGTCCTCTGAATATGCCGCAGTCTTCGTATTGACAATGTAATCGCCCCGAGTGACAAATGTGGAGTGCTACTCCTTAAAGGGGTAGTCTGGGTTAGACAACGCCGTATCATTTTGTGGGTCCCAGTTCCAAAATGCAGATCAGGAATGGGCATGTCTTTCTATTGGAAGTTCCCCTTTAACATCTCCAGCCCTGGCCGAGTCTAGAAAGTGTCGCTGGAACATGGCGAGATCCGCACCGTTCCTTTAGAAGAGGCAACATTTTTGTTATCTTCTTTTCCAGAGGGGAAGAGCAGATGAGTGATGTCACTGCAACCCGCGTGATGTCACTGCATCCCGCGTGATGTCCTCACTAGAAGTGTTTTTTTTTTTAATGTCATGTCAATAAGATATCTATCAATGTGTTATTATTAGGTATCCAAACACTGGAACCCCCACTAATACCTGGAATAAATAGGGCTGTGTTACAATAGGTACAGCAACTTGAGTTAGTGTGTAACATTTTAGAAGCCTGAGCAAGTGTGTACATGATGTGTACTGGTGACTACACCCCGACATGATGATGCTTGTTCTAATCATCACTGTTAGGCCAGGTTCCCATGGGTTGGATACACTGCGTAAAAACTATGCAGCGTAACCGACCTGTGAACCGCAGCACATTCCGTCCGAAAAACCGCACCACAATGTGGTTTTTCAGACAGAATTTCTATTGCAGTGAGCAGCATAGAAATCTAAAAAAAAAAACATACCTAGGCCATTGCCATGGTGACGCGTCCCTCCGTGGCTGTCCGGCCTCTCTGGCTAATGCAACAGCCCATGTGACCACTGCAGCCTGTGGTCACATGGGAAGGTCCACTGCTGAAAACAGCGGTAAAAAAACCCTATACTTACCCGTAGTCATGCCGACGCGTCCCTCTGACATCCTTCAACCCGGCCTCCTGGGATGACCTTTCATCCCATGTGGCCACTGCAGCCTGTGATTTGATACAGCGATCCCATTGGATTAAATGTCACCCCAGGAGGCCGGACTGGAGTAGGAAGCAGGAAGTTCTGGGTATGTTCTGTGTTGCGATTCCGCCGCAAACGTCGCAACACTGGGCTTTCTGTTGCAGGTTTTGCAACCCCATGAAATTCAAAGGGGAAAACCCGCAAAAGAAAAGCAACGCAATGCAGCATAAATTGACACTCTGCGGATTTAAATTCCAATTTATTAACTTGCACAGAATTCCGTAGCCCTAAGGTGCAGTCACACACAGCAGATTTTGTTGCAGAAATTTCTGGGCCTGAAAATCCGTTCGATTCATCCAAATAGAGCTTGCCATAATCCATACGCCTGCTGCGGACACAACCCCATTCAGATGAAAGGAATTCAATTTCAGTCCCCGAAATCTCTGCAACAAACTCTGCCGCATGTGACTGCACTCTTTACATCTATAACTACAAACTCAGTGATGTCGGTCACCTAGTTATAAAAGCCCATGGTCTCTATATAGTGCCAGTGAATTCAAGGGAAACATCACTCACAACTGAAAATCACTATAATACTGCCCCCCATATACATGAATATAACTACTATAATACTGCCCCCTATATACAAGAATATAACTATTATAATACTGCTCCTATATACAAGAATATAACTACTATAATACTGCCCCCTATATACAAGAGTATAACTACTATAATACTGCTCCTATATACAAGAATATAATTACTATAATACTGCTCCTATATACAAGAATATAACTACTATAATACTGCCTCCTATATACAAGAATATAACTACTATAATACTGCCCCTATATACAAGAATATAACTACTATAATACTGCCCTCTATATACAAGAATATAACTACTATAATACTGCCCTTATATACAAGAATATAACTACTATAATACTGCCCCCTATATACAAGAATATAACTACTATAATACTACCCCTATATACAAGAATATAACTACTATAATATTGCCCCTATATACAAGAATATAACTACTATAATACTGCCCCCTATATACAAGAATATAACTACTATAATACTGCTCCCTATATACAAGAATATAACTACTATAATACTGCCTCCTATATACAAGACTATAACTACTATAATACTGCCTCCTATATACAAGAATATAACTACTATAATACTGCCTCCTATATACAAGACTATAACTACTATAATACTGCCTCCTATATACAAGAATATAACTACTATAATACTGCTCCTATATACAAGAATATAACTACTATAATACTGCCCCTATATACAAGAATATAACTACTATAATACTGCCCCTATATACAAGAATATAACTACTATAATACTGCCCCTATATACAAGAATATAACTACTATAATACTGCCCCTATATACAAGAATATAACTACTATAATACTGCTCCCTATATACAAGAATATAACTACTATAATACTGCCCCCTATATACAAGAATATAACTACTATAATACTGCCCCCTATATACAAGAATATAACTACTATAATACTGCCCCATTATACAAGAATATAATTACCATAATACTGCCCCCTATATACAAGCGTATAACTACTATAATACTGCTCCTATATACAAGAATATAACTACTATAATACTGCCCCCTATATACAAGAATATAACTACTATAATACTGCCCCTATATACAAGAATATAACTACTATAATACTGCTCTTATATACAAGAATATAACGAATATAATACTGCCCCTATATACAAGAATATAACTACTATAATACTGCCCCCTATATACAAGAATATAACTACTATAATACTGCTCCTATATACAAGAATATAACTACTATAATACTGCCCCTATATACAAGAATATAACTACTATAATACTGCCCCTATATACAAGAATATAACTACTATAATACTGCCTCCTATATACAAGAATATAACTACTATAATACTGCCCCTATATACAAGAATATAACTACTATAATACTGCACCTATATACAAGAATATAACTACTATAATACTGCTCCTATATACAAGAATATAAATACTATAATACTACTCCTATATACAAGAATATAACTACCATAATACTGCCCCTATGTACAAGTATATAACTACTATAATCCTGCCCCTATATACAAGAATATAACTACTATAATACTGCCCCTATATACAAGAATATAACTACTATAATACTACTCCTACATACAAGAATATAACTACTATAATACTGCCCCCTATATACAAGAATATAACTACTATAATACTGCTCCTACATACAAGAATATAACTACTATAGTACTGCTCCTACATACAAGAATATAACTACTATAATACTGCCTCCTATATACAAGAATATAACTACTATAATACTGCCTCCTATATACAAGAATATAACTACTATAATACTGCCCCTATATATAAGAATATAACTACTATAATACTGCCCCTATATACAAGAATATAACTACTATAATACTGCCCCTATATACAAGAATGTAACTACTATAATACTGCCCCTATATACAAGAATATAACTACTATAATACTGCCCCTATATACAAGAATATAACTACTATAATACTGCTCCTATATACAAGAATATAACTACTATAATACTGCCCCCTATATACAAGAATATTACTACTATAATACTGCTCCTATATACAAGAATATAACTACTATAATACTACCTTCTATATACAAGAATATAACTACTATAATACTGCCTCCTATATACAAGAATATAACTACTATAATACTGCCCCCTATATACAAGAATATAACTACTATAATACTGCTCCTATATACAAGAATATAACTACTATAATACTGCTCCTATATACAAGAATATAACTACTATAATATTGCCCCCTATATACAAGAATATAACTACTAGAATACTGCTACTATATACAAGAATGTAACTACTATAATACTGCTCCTATATACAAGAATATAACTACTATATTACTGCCCCTATATACAAGAATATAACCACTATAATACTGCCCCCTATATACAAGAATATAACTACTATAATACTGCCCCCTATGGACAAAAATATGGACCTGAATGAGTCAAATAATTTTTATCTTCCGGTTAGTGAATTAGCACATTGTTATTTGGCTTGCTATGTCATATAAACAAATGCGATTAAAACAAAGTAATTTGCGTTGCGCTCAGAACACTATAAACTATGAGACGCACAGGTCGGTTTTGGCTATAACCTCAGATGATCGTGTGGTGTATGACTATGTTGGGTGACTGCACCTATTTAAGTGAGCAGTACTGCAGCCTTGAGACATCAGCACAATTGATAAGATGTTGCTCTCTGCTCGTTGCCATATGTCCTTGTGTCTTTAGTCACTGACTATAAATATACTCTCCTGCTGTAAACCAAATATCTAGTTTACAGATGAATGCAGATACTTTTTTTTTTTTTTTGTCATTCCAAAATTCAGTTTTCTTGGCCCACAAGTGTGGGTCCATCATGCACTGCGGTGGAGCATTGTTTTTCCAGTTTGTGCGGCCATGTCACAAACTGAATGATACAAAATAAAATCCTGAATGACCCCTTTAAGGTTTTGTTTTGCACACTGTAAACAATAATTTGTCAGTCTGTGATATGTAATATTGCGTGTTCCCGCTGATAATACGGGTGCAAGAACCAGATGAGCTTGTTCCTTGTGATGAGTGATTTATCCTATGTTAATGACAATATTTGTTGTGTATTGACTGTTGGCACATAGTTTTGTGTGTAGATTTTGTATATCCAATGGAGCGTACCACTGCAAAATTGTCAAGTGTTTCCTCTACCACTCAGAGGTGTAAAATTGGCCAACGTTTAGTGCCAAAGAAGGGGATTGCTATTACTTCAGGGGCGGACATACCCTATGTACAATCTGCGGAGGGACCCACTGCCATCCTAAAAGCAGCCGGCAGATTGCTACTGTCTATTAGGTTGGAGGTAAGAGACTGAGCTAGTTGATGATCTGACTGACAATTATTGGGGAATTGTTAGAGAGATATAAGGGGGTGCTTTACGATGAGTTATTGAAGAGCAAGTGGCCCATATACATTTCTTGCACAGGGAGGGATCCTCTGCAGTCTCTGTCCACTCCTGACCAGTTTTATGGGGTCAAGTGGCAAGACACAAAAGAAATGTGCCCCATTCTGTAGAGTGAACTTACCAGTGACCACCAAACCAACCCAAAAAATGGCACCATCAGTGTTATAAACTTTTTAATGGAGCAGCAGGGTTCATCCTCGACCGCTAGGGTCATGCGGTTGGGGTTCCCCTGTTCTAGCCATCACTAGGGATCCCAGTAGTAGGGGGGGCCCCCACCAATGTAACATTTTATCCCTGATCCAGTGGATATGTGATCAATGCTTATGGCTGGAATACCCCTTTAATTCACACTGAGTTGGAACATCCATTGTCCTTTCGTAAAAAAGAACGCATTCGAGAACAAGGTAGTAGGGAGACATTGAAGAATATTTCCCTTTTCTTTCTGGGATTTGAAAAAACAATTGACGGGAGAATAGATCTCAACACCGTGTGAAATAAGAACCAGCTGGAGAAAGTCTGACTAGAGAAGCACAGCGGCAGCAGGGCGTAAGGCTTGGCATGCTCCATGGATACAACCACACCCTGACGGTCAAACTGAAAAATGATATCTCATTAATAACAGGGCCGAGTTGCGTACAATAAACACACAAAATAAAAGGTGTGGCTGTGACGACTACTTTGCATATTCATGAGATGAACGTGTATAAATGAGGATGGTGGAACTCATGAACGTGGCATGGGTGTTATGTGATGCATTTTCTAAAACTGCATATATTTTTTACATTTTCTGCTTCTTTATGTCAAGTCTTTTTATGTAGAGCTCTGTAAAGGTTAGAAATCCTCCAGTGGAAACTTTCATGTATTTACCAATGAATAACGCATCTCCTATTTTATCCCTTCAGGCAGAAGTTCAAGAGATGGTCACAGACTACGACTTTAAGCTGAAATGTGCCGAGAATGCCATTGTCAAGCTGGAGGCAAACACCACATCTATACAGGTAGTAGAACCACCATCATTCAAGAAGATGAGCGGACGACCAATGTACTCAATTTGGGGGACCCAGCCAAAAATACCTGAGTTGCCGAAGCAAAACTTCGGCACAATAAGTGGTGATCATGGACCACCACCCTCAGAGTGATCACCCTTCGGTATGGTAATCAATACGGTTACAACTTGCCGACCATCTCCTAGAGAAAGAGTGATGGTCCATAGTATACGGTGACCTAATAAAATTATATTGACTTCTCCACAGTCAGATACGGTGTTCAACTCCACCACCTATTGTGGGTTGGATGTTTGGCAAAGTTTGGTATTTTTGGAGCTGTTCTGGTTCTCCGATTTTGGTAAATGAGACTTCTTTACCTCAGTCGCTTGGGTTTATACATAATGATCTGAATATTTCGGGGCAGACGGACATCTACAGTGGAGGAAATAAGTATTTGATCCCTTGCTGATTTTGTAAGTTTGCCCACTGTCAAAGTCATGAACAGTCTAGAATTTTTAGGCTAGGTTAATCTTACCAGTGAGAGATAGATTATATATATAAAAAAAAAAGAAGAAAATCACATAGTCAAAATGATATATATTTATTTGCATTGTGCACAGAGAAATAAGTATTTGATCCCCTACCAACCATTAAGAGTTCAGCCTCCTCCAGACCAGTTACACGCTCCAAATCAACTTGGTGCCTGCATTATAGACAGCTCTTACATGGTCACCTGTATAAAAGACTCCTGTCCACAGACTCAATTAATCAGTCTGACTCTAACCTCTACAACATGGGCAAGACCAAAGAGCTTTCTAAGGATGTCAGGGACAAGATCATAGACCTGCACAAGGCTGGAATGGGCTACAAAACCATAAGTAAGACGCTGGGTGCGAAGGAGACAACTGTTGGTGCAATAGTAAGAAAATGGAAGACATACAAAATGACTGTCAATCGACATCGATCTGGGGCTCCATGCAAAATCTCACCTCGTGGGGTATCCTTGATCCTGAGGAAGGTGAGAGCTCAGCCGAAAACTACACGGGGGGAACTTGTTAATGATCTCAAGGCAGCTGGGACCACAGTCACCAAGAAAACCATTGGTAACACATTACGCCGTAATGGATTAAAATCCTGCAGTGCCGCAAGGTCCCCCTGCTCAAGAAGGCACATGTACAGGCCCATCTGAAGTTTGCAAATGAACATCTGGATGATTCTGAGAGTGATTGGGAGAAGGCGCTGTGGTCAGATGAAACTAAAATTGAGCTCTTTGACATTAACTCTACTCGCTGTGTTTGGAGGAAGAGAAATGCTGCCTATGACCCAAAGAACACCGTCCCCACTGTCAAGTATGGAGGGGGAAACATTATGTTTTGGGGGTGTTTCTCTGCTAAGGGCACAGGACTACTTCACCGCATCAATGGGAGAATGGATGGAGCCATGTACCGTCAAATCCTGAGTGACAACCTCCTTCCCTCCACGAGGACATTAAAAATGGCTCGTGGCTGGGTCTTCCAGCACGACAATGACCCGAAGCATACAGCCAAGGCAACAAAGGAGTGGCTCAAAAAGAAGCACATTAAGGTCATGGAGTGGCCTAGCCAGTCTCCAGGGCTTAATCCCATCGAAAACTTATGGAGGGAGCTGAAGATCCGAGTTGCCAAGCGACAGCCTCGAAATCTTAATGATTTACAGATGATCTGCAAAGAGGAGTGGGCCAAAATTCCATCTAACATGTGTGCAAACCTCATCAACTACAAAAAACGTCTGACTGCTGTGCTTGCCAACAAGGGTTTTGCCACCAAGTATTAAGTCTTGTTTGCCAAAGGGATCAATTACTTATTTCTCTGTGCACAATGCAAATAAATATATATAATTTTGACAATGTGATTTTCTGTTTTTTTTATATATATAATCTATCTCTCACTGGTAAAATTAACCTAGCCTAAAAATTCTAGACTGTTCATGTCTTTGACAGTGGGCAAACTTACAAAATCAGCAAGGGATCAAATGCTTATTTCCTTCACTGTATCAGTATGTTGTTGACATGGAAGCTCTAGTTTCTCCCTACAATCCTTTTTACGTCCGAAATGCCCTCGCATGTTCTGGAGTTTTCCTGTGCAATACCGATGTGTCTGTTAATTTATATAAAGCTCAATCAAATTTTTGGAGATCATATCTCCTGATTTGTACCAGTATTGGTGGTGGGCACTAGTTTCTGCTTTACAAGTAGGACAACTTCATACAGATCTGCCTTGATTCTTATGAATTCTTGTCATATAGATCCGTAATATGGCACCCGTCAAAATCTATGGGCCCATATTGTACCTCTGACTTCATATGGACACATACTAAGATTTCTTTTGTCATGACTTTATACATGGCATGTTCTATCACTTGGCATAGGCTATTACGCAGGTGGTGGAGAAGCCAGGGTCATATGGACCGTAATGTCATGGGCAGTGCTGGCATGGAGCTGTTGTCCTTTTACTATAGCATTACCAAAAGACTAGAGTCCATATCAGGACAAGTAGCAGATATTAGTTGTAGTCATTGAACATTTGCAGACACCTTGGAGATGCAATAGATAAAGTTCATCAGATGTTGGTGACGTCTGGTAGAGTCTTTCTTTCTTTTTTCTCTTGTGTATTCGCAGAACTCTGTTGCGGAAGCCAAACGAGCCACGGATCTTCAATTTGAAGAACTTCAAAATGCAGTCAAGAAGGCACATTGTAAAGTGCTAGAGTTCCTGGAGCAACGAGAGAAAGCCGCCGTTAACCAGTCCAATGGTATTCAGACCCACCTCGAGCAGAAATACAACGAACTGAGGAAGATTAAAGCCAAGGTGGAGGGGATTGCAAATCACACGAGTGAGTTCTGCTTCCTCCAGGTATGAGGTGCTACCATGCAATGAACACAAATTTTGATAGGGAACGGAACACAAAATTACAATTGTCATATGCCAATATGGCCACTAATCGGAGGCGGGGATAGACAGCAGAGCGCCCCTGTACAAGAAGAGTATACAGGGCCATTGTTCTCTATATAAAGTATGTGATTTCTAACCAGAATAGCCTACAAATGACTTTGTAAAATAATTCTCATTGCCACCTTGTGGTCAATGGTGGTATTACATATTTTTTTTTTTTGGCATATTTAGGGGATTTTGTCTATACAGAGAAGACACCAGATTCATGTCATGGTGCTGGTAGTTTTGGTCAATTTAGACATTTAGTTTTACGTGAAATTCTTACAACCTCTAGAAATGCCACCTGTTGTCTGTAATTTCTGCAGGAATATTGTGAATTTAAGAAGGCCACAGGAGACGACACCCTCCCCAGCGTTTACATCGGACTTGTAGACAAGTTGTCGGGGATCAGGAAGGTGGTGAGAGATTCAACCCAAAAAGTTATTAAAGACCTGCAGACGTCGTACACGGATGATCTTCAGGAGTTTGCGAAGGAAGGTAAGTCTCCTGACGTGGTCATATATGGAGACGAGGAGCATTTTGATTTAATGTTATATTAAATCTTCAATAAACCCTAAGCCTAGATATAACATTGACTAACTTTGCAGAATTTTACTTATGTATTTTACTCCATTCACATCCAGAGCTGCAGTCACTATTCTGTTTGCGGCCACTTCTTCCAATATACTCACAGAAATAACCAAATAGTTTAGTTATAAATGCATTGCACTGTGGGAGATGTGTTGCTTCTACGATTGTACAGTACCTGGTGTTCACACTATGTCCCCCACCACGCACTGTATATAGATTCTGAATAAAAAGGTGGTGGGGGGAGGAGAATTGATCGATAAAGCTGAGGTCATGAAACCTGGAGAATTGGAACAGGACTTCTACGTTTAGTATCCTCACCAAGCCCAGAGCTATTGTATTCAGTTAGGTGAAGGTACCCTTTAAATCCGTAAGTCAAAATTTTTATTTCTAAATCAACAAATACAAAGTGGTATAAACTAAGAACACGAGGTGCAAACACTTCAGGAGAGCAAATATTTAAACTGGTATTTAAATAATTCCTTTTACAACCTTGAAAACAAACATGAGGAAAACCAGGCGGAGAGACTCTGCTTAAAGTGGTTGTCCAGATTAAACCATTATTTATACACTTTATTAACTCCTTCCCTAATAGAGGGGGGTCCTTTGTTTAGGATCCTCATCTCTTGGTCAGAGTGGAGAGCGGTTACATAGTGTCTCTGGAGGACCTGTCCTGTATTGCATTGCTATGATTGACACTGTGTAATACTTAGTTTCTCCTGTGGTGGCACTGCAGGGAAACTGAACTCTGATTGCCAGGTTTCCCCACAGATCACAGCTGATCACTTGGGGTCCCGGCATGAGGACACTTTGTGATCAGCTTATTGTTATGGGACCCTTCTAACAAGTAGGGATTGTCCATAGCGGAGATCCCTTTTAAGTCACAAGTGAAGATGGCTCCTAAGAACAGACATCCACACTTAAAGGGGCGCACCCCTTGGCAGGTGTAAATAGTCCTGTCAGTCAGCATAGACTCATTATGATGGCAAAAGTTAAAATTTCAATGTGACATTCTAAAGGACAACTCCGCTTCCGAACAAACTCTGTAGTCAAAATGTATAATTTTGAGGAGCCCTGTCTATAATTTGACTTTATTATGATTTTTGAGTTGTCATGTTTTCTTCTCAATGCACATTCAGAGCTGCAGTCAGAATGGTGCTGATGCATTGTGGGAGTTCAGGAGAAAGTTACACATAAGTTTACATGTTTGACAGCGGGCTGATGCTAAACTGTTGTCTGTTTCCAAGGGCAACCAGCAAAAGTTTGAATGTATCTATGTACCAATAGAGCAAATGACACAAAATAACAGGAAACGAGAGCCATTAAAATATTGTCCACAAACCGTTTTTTAAACCTCCGCCCTCCTGTAATCCATGCCTGTTTATGCTCAAAACTTGCACAGACGACTACGAATAAATCGGCGAACATGCACGAGCTTTAACCCCTTCCCTCTTTAGCCACTTTTGACCTTCCTGACCAAGCCTCATTTTTCAAATCTGACATGTTTCACTTTATGTGGTAATAACGTCGGAATGCTTGTACCTATCCAAGCGATTCTGAGATTGTTTTCTCGTGACACATTGGACTTTATGTTACTGGCAAAATTTGCCCGATACATTCAGTATTTAATTGTGAAAAACACCAAAATATAGTGAAAAATTGCAAAAAATAGCATTTTTATCAATTTAAATGTATCTGCTTGTAAGACAGGCAGTTATAACACACAAAATTGTTGCTAATTAACATCCCCCATGTGTCTACTTTAGTTTGGCATCGTTTTTTGAACATCCTTTTATTTTTCTAGGACGTTACAAGGCTTAGAACTTTAGCAGCAATTTCTCACATTTTCAAGAAAATTTCAAAAGGCTATTTTTACAGGGGCCAGTTCAGTTCTGAAGTGGCTTTGAGGGCCTTATATATTAGAAACCCCCAAAAAGTCACCCCATTTTAAAAACTGCACCCCTCAAAGTATTCAAAACAGCATTCAGAAAGTGTTTTAACCCTTTAGACGTTTCACAGGAATGAAAGCAATATAGAGGGGAAATTTATAAATTTCGTTTTTTTTTGCAGAAATTCATTTTGAATCCATTTTTTGTGTAACACAGAAAGTTTCACCAGAAAAATGCAACTCAATATTTATTGCCCAGATTCTGCAGTTTTTAGAAATATCCCACATGTCGCCCTAGCGTGCTTATGGACTGAAACACAGGCCTCCGAAGCAAAGGAGCACCTTGAGGATTTTGGGGCCTTGTTTTTATTACAATATATTTTAGGCACCATATCCGGTTTGAAGGACTCTTGCGGTGCCAAAACAGTGGAAACCGCCCACAAGTGACCCCATTTTGGAAATTACACCCCTTGAGGAAATTATCTAGGGGTATAGTGAGCATTTTGACCCCACAGGTTTTTTGCAGAAATTATTGGAAGTAGGATGTGAAAATGAAAATCTACATTTTTCACAATAAAACGTAGGTTTAGCTCATTTTTTTTTCATTTCCACAAGGACTAAAAGAGAAAAAGCACCACAACATTTGTAGAGCAGTTTGTCCCGAGTAAAACAGTACCCCACATTTGATCATAGACTGCTGTTTGGACACATGGCAGGGCTTAGAAGGGAAGGAACCCCATTTGGCTTTTGGAGCTCAAATTTAGCAGGAATGGTTTGCGGAGGCCATGTCACATTTGCAAAGCCCCTGAGGGCACAAAACAGTGGAAACCCCCCACAAGTGACCCCATTTTGGAAACTACACCCCTTGAGGAAATTATCTAGGGGTATAGTGAGCATTTTGACCCCACAGATTTTTTGCAGAAATTATTGGAAGTAGGATGTGAAAAATGAAAATCTACATTTTTCCCAATAAAACGTAGGTTTAGCTAATTTTTTTTCATTTTCACAAGGTCTAAAAGAGAAAAAGCACCACAACATTTGTAGAGCAGTTTGTCCCGAGTAAAACAGTACCCCACATTTGATCATAGACTGCTGTTTGGACACACGGCAGGGCTTAGAAGTGAAGGAACCCCATTTGGCTTTTGGAGCTCAAATTTAGCAGGAATGGTTTGCGGATGCCATGTCGCATTTGCAAAGCCCCTGAGGGCACAAAACAGTGGAAACCCCCAACAAGTGACCCCATTTTGGAAACTACACCCCTTGAGGAAATTATCTAGGGGTATAGTGAGCATTTTGACCCCACAAATTTTTTGCAGAAATTATTGGAAGTAGGATGTGAAAATGAAAATCTACATTTTTCCCAATAAAACGTAGGTTTAGCTCATTTTTTTTCATTTCCACAAGGACTAAAAGAGAAAAAGCACCACAACATTTGTAGAGCAGTTTGTCCCGAGTAAAACAGTACCCCACATTTGATCATAGACTGCTGTTTGGACACACGGCAGGGCTTAGAAGGGAAGGAACCCCATTTGGCTTTTGGAGCTCAAATTTAGCAGGAATGGTTTGCGGATGCCATGTCGCATTTGCAAAGCCCCTGAGGGCACAAAACAGTGGAAACCCCCCACAAGTGACCCCATTTTGGAAACTACACCCCTTGAGGAAATTATCTAGGGGTATAGTGAGCATTTTGACCCCACAAATTTTTTGCAGAAATTATTGGAAGTAGGATGTGAAAATGAAAATCTACATTTTTCCCAATAAAACGTAGGTTTAGCTCATTTTTTTTCATTTCCACAAGGACTAAAAGAGAAAAAGCACCACAACATTTGTAGAGCAGTTTGTCCCGAGTAAAACAGTACCCCACATTTGATCATAGACTGCTGTTTGGACACACGGCAGGGCTTAGAAGGGAAGGAACCCCATTTGGCTTTTGGAGCTCAAATTTAGCAGGAATGGTTTGCGGAGGCCATGTCGCATTTGCAAAGCCCCTGAGGGCACAAAACAGTGGAAACCCCCCACAAGTGACCCCATTTTGGAAACTACACCCCTTGAGTAAATTATCTAGGGGTATAGTGAGCATTTTGACCCCACAGGCTTTTTGCAGAATTTATTGGAAGTAGGCCGTGAAAATGAAAATGTAAATTTTAACCAATAAAACGTAGGTTTAGCAAAATTTTTTTTCATTCCCACAAGGACTAAAGGAGAAAAAGCACCACAACATTTGTAGAGCAGTTTATCCTGAGTAAAACAGTACCCCACATGTGGTCATAAACGGCTGTTTGGACACACGGCAGGGCTCAGAAGGGAAAGAACACCATTTGGAGTTCAAATGTAACTGGAATGGTTTGCGGTGGCCATGTCGCATTTGCAAAGCCCCTGAGGGGTCAAAACAGTAGAACCCCCCCACAAGTGACCCCATTTTGGAAACTACACCCCTTGAGTAAATTATCTAGGGGTATAGTGAGCATTTTGACCCCACAGGCTTTTTGCAGAATTTATTGGAAGTAGGCCGTGAAAATGAAAATGTAAATTTTAACCAATAAAACGTAGGTTTAGCAAAATTTTTTTTCATTCCCACAAGGACTAAAGGAGAAAAAGCACCACAACATTTGTAGAGCAGTTTATCCTGAGTAAAACAGTACCCCACATGTGGTCATAAACGGCTGTTTGGACACACGGCAGGGCTCAGAAGGGAAAGAACACCATTTGGAGTTCAAATGTAACTGGAATGGTTTGCGGTGGCCATGTCGCATTTGCAAAGCCCCTGAGGGGTCAAAACAGTGGAAACCCCCCACAAGTGACCCCATTTTGGAAACTACACCCCTTGAGTAAATTATCTAGGGGTATAGTGAGCATTTAAAAAAATGTTTCAATTAAAATCCATGGATGTGTGATAAACTTTGAAGCACTCTTTTATGCACAGGCCAGGTTTGTCGGGACAGGTTTCACAATGATAAGTTGTGTCTCGTCTTCTCCCTCTGTTGTAACACACTTTACACCTTTTTTGGCTCCTTCCCTTTTTACCAGTGGGGGGGATTTCGCCAGGAAAGTGTTGCCCTGGTACAATACGTGGACCATCGCTTCTAGAAGTACTGGGGCTCTCCCCTTCCTGGTCCCCAAATACAAGGGCCTTGATAACCGCTTCTTGAAACTGAAGGAATGTCCCTGTCCGGCCTGCACATCGGTATAGCACGTAAGCGTTATACAATGCCATCTGTACCACGTGCACGGCCTGCTTTTTGTACCACGTCTTTGTTTTACGCATGGCACTGTACGGCTTCAGTACTTGATCAGAGAGATCAACACCTCCCATGTACTTATTGTAGCCGAGGATGCAGTCTGGCTTGGGGGTCATTGTGGTGCTACCTCGGACAGGGACAGGGGTGATGCCACTACCGTGTATTGTGGTCAACATAAGGACGTCCCTCTTGTCCTTATACTTGACCAGCAACAAGTTATCGCTGTGTAGTGCCCTGCTTTCTCCTTTTCTTAGGGGTTGCCCAATCAGATTTTTAGAGAGGCCTCTCTGGTTTTTGCGCCCGGTGCCGCATGCTACAGTACTTCTGGTGGAGAGGCATTTAAATAGTGGGATGCTGGTATAGAAGTTATCCACGTAAAGGTGATAACCCTGGTCCAGCAGTGGGTGCATCAAGTCCCACACTATTTTTCCACTAACTCCCAGGACAGGGGGGCATTCTGGAGGTTCTATCCTGGTGTCCTTCCCTTCATAAACCCGAAACCTGTAGGTGTACCCTGAGCTGCTCTCGCACAGCTTGTACATTTTAATTCCATACCTCGCCCTCTTGCTTGGCAGGTATTGGCGGAATTTTAGTCTCCCCTTAAAATGTACAAGGGACTCGTCTATTGCTATGTTCTTTTCGGGGGTGTACACTTCCTGAAATTTGGTGCAGAAATAATCAATCATTGGCCTGATTTTGAATAGGCGGTCGTATGTGGGGTCATCACGGGGCGGGCACTGTGCATTATCATTATAATGCAAAAATTTCAGAATAATTTCAAATCGTGCCCGGGTCATTGCCATGTGGTATAATGGGGTGCTGTATAAAATGTCCGCACTCCAGTATTGCCTAATCTCTGGTTTTTTTACTAGGCCCATATGTAGGACAAGGCCCCAAAATTTCATCATCTCCGCTGCCTCTATGGGGGTCCACCTAGCAAATGATGACGTGGGGTTTTGGGCTAAAAATTGTTGGGCATATAAATTTGTTTGGGCCGCCATTACATTAACAAAATCCTCAGTGAAAAACAGATTGAAATAGTGAATTTCTGCGAGGCCTACAGTCTCAAATAGAATTCCAGAGCTCCCTGTGAAATCTGGAATGTGAGGCTCATAATTATCAGGGGGTGGGTTCCACAGGGTATCGCTCATTTGGGGGGTTGCCTCAGCTGATGTCCTGGGGCGTCTTTGCGGGGGTTCCTCATCACTGGATGAGGATGATGAGGTCAAGATGAATGGGGCAATTTCCTCTTCTCCCTCGCTGGCCGATTCAGTGTCAGAGGCCAGGATGGCGTATGCCTCCTCAGCGGAGTAGAGCCTTTGAGATGATTGGGCCATTTTTATTAGGGGGGTATGTAGTGCTTCAACACGTGTAATACTCTTTATAGAGGTGGTTTTGTATGTTGTGCTTTTACACGTGTAATATGAAATTTATAGGAAAAAAAAAAGAAAAAGAAGAGAAGAATAAGAAAAATTTAGGAGAAAGAAATTTATTGAACGTTCAATATAGAACTGTAAAAAAAACTGAGCTACAACTGTGTCGCTACGCTATCAGAAATTTAGTGAACAAATTTCAGTTAAAAAAAACTGAATGTATGTCACTAAATGGACGCTGACTATAAGATGTAAATTTATACTAAAACTGTCGCTACGCTATCAAAAATTTAGTGAACAAACTTCAGTTAAAAAAACTGAATGTCCGTCACTAAACGGACGCTGACTATAACGCTATAAATTTATACTAACTGTCGCTACGCTATCAAAAATTTAGTGAACGAACTTCAGTTAAAAAAAAACTGAATGTCCGTCACTAAACGGACGCTGACTATAACGCTATAAATTTATACTAACTGTCGCTACGCTATCAAAAATTTAGTGAACGAACTTCAGTTAAAAAAAACTGAATGTCCGTCACTAAACGGACGCTGACTATAACGCTATAAATTTATACTAACTGTCGCTACGCTATCAAAAATTTAGTGAACGAACTTCAGTTAAAAAAAAACTGAATGTCCGTCACTAAACGGACGCTGACTATAACGCTATAAATTTATACTAACTGTCGCTACGCTATCAAAAATTTAGTGAACGAACTTCAGTTAAAAAAAACTGAATGTCCGTCACTAAACGGACGCTGACTATAACGCTATAAATTTATACTAACTGTCGCTACGCTATCAAAAATTTAGTGAACGAACTAAATGTCCGTCACTAAATGGACGCTAACTATAAGAAGTCAATTTATTCAAACTGTATAAAAAATATATAGCTAGAACTTCTGCTATATATCTTTTTTTACAAAACGGACGTCAGTAAACGTCCGCTACTCTAATGCTAGTCTTTTTTTTTTACAGTTTTATAAAATGAAGAAAAAAAGGCCAAAAAAAAACCTGCGTAAACAAATTACCACTGAGGCTGATTATTAGACTCAGCACTCAGTAGCCGCAGGGCGCACGCAAAAAAAAGGTGCAGTAATAAAAAAGGCCAAAAAATAAAAAAAATTACCACGGATGCTGATCAGTGATGGCGGTCACTGATCAGCACTCAGTGGCCGCAGGGCGCACACAGGGAGGTGCAAAATACAAAAAAAAAGGAAGTCCTGTGCCAAAAATTGGCGGTCAGTGATGGCGGTCACTGATCCGCACTCGGCGGCCGCAGGACGTAAAAAGGGAAAGATGGGGAGGGTGGGATGGGGGGGGAGGGTACAGGGATAAGAAGTTTAGGAAAAAAAACAAGTGCTGCTGCTAAAAAAAAAAAAAATCAGCAGCAGCACAGTTGATGATGATGACGGTTCACTCTTCTGCAGGAAGCAGTCGGATGAAGACGTCACAGCAGGATCGCAGCACAGAAGGCCTCAGATTCGGTAAGTTGGCTTCACAGACGGTCACACCAGCTCTGCTCACCGTTCCTAACCGGAATGAGGTGGGCAGGGCTGGTGTAGGGTGTTTCAAACACCCGCCATGGCTGCGATTGGTCGGTCGGTGCTGACCGACCAACCATAGCGATCTGGGGGCTGGCATCACCGCCATTTTTTACATGGAACATGGTAGTCATTGGTGCTGTCCTAGACAGCACCAATCACCACCATATCACTGTGCCCTGTGGCACAGTGATTGGCAAAAGCCGCAAACAGCCGCAATTGGCCGGTCTGAATTGAACGGCCAATGGCGGCGATCGCCGATGCGGGGGGGAGGCGACACCCCCCTGGGCATCGTGTACAGATGTCCTGCTGTTATGAACAGCAGCCATCTTTACTTTAAAACTTTTATTTTTGATACGGTAACCCCTTCTGCATTTGACGTACATGTACGGCAAGATGCGGGAAGTCAATGCTTTCCATGACGTACATGTACGGCAAATGTCGGGAAGGGGTTAATACTGATATTATTTACAGGAAGTCCTGCATACATTAAAGGGACACAGCGGGCAAAACTATTATACCAACTGCAGGGTCTGAGAATGTGGGGCATGTTCCTGTTTCTAAAGAACACCAAAAGAAAGAATCCTGTGCCCTGCCCCTCAGGCCCAGGACTAGTCATAATGCAATGTATCAGTATTATATGAAGTGTTCCTTTAAGATACTTTTTTCACACTTTTTTTATTTTATTTTTTTGCAGAGAATGTAGGGATAAAGACCATGGTATCTGCAATCGTTTCAAAGAACCACAAAATAACTGCTCCGGACCCCTCAACTAGACAGGACTTTCTGAAATGTAAGTGTGCTGTAGTCTAAGGACCATTGATGTGTTGTACCCAGGGTGTGCGACCTGCCCATGCAGACAGGGGCCACAGATGGCCTGACACCCACCAACAATCTTATTATTATTATTATTTGCATACTAGTTTTATTACATTACTTTATGTATAAAGCTGTTTTTGAGCGCTGTATGTTGGGATCTTAATGAATAAAACCGTTCACGCCCCTGAGTTTCCCATGTCCGTGTAGGAGATGAGGTGACATTTCGACTGCCTTGTTGGGACCCCCGACCTATATGTTCACCCCTGATGAATAAGGGTCTTATTTGATTTCCCCCACGGAGTCTAACCTATTTGTAGCAGAAATTTTCACCGGCCGTGTAATTTCATCCTCCCAGCTGTATGTAGGTCACCCTGTCCTCTTATCGTGATCTGTACACAAGGTTCTCTGAGACGCAGTCACCGGTGATAATTGACATTTAATATACTTGCTTTACACAGCTCCTCTGTTGGTTTTACAACCTCATAAAACGGCGCTGATGCGGTTTCTGTGTGTTTAGCTCTGAATGAACACTCCATACATTCTCACTGACAGCATGCAGCCCGCACTGACGGAGGACAATGCAAAAGATTTCATGACCTGGGGGTGTTGTCTGCTATGGCGGAGGGTCACCTGATTGGACCTTCCTCAGAAAGGCCTCTAATCCTGGAGGAGCACTGGCATCCAGTACATTAGAGGGACACCCAGGGCTGGTTTTAGGCAAAGTGTGGCCCTCGACAAAGTTAAAAGTGGGGTCATAAATGCTGAATTAGGGCCTGTTCACATCTGCATCGGCGTTCCATTGATGGCTTCCGTCAGACTTTTCTGTCAGGGGAACCCATGAACGCAAACCAAACTGAAACCATAGCTTTACAATTGCATTACCACTGATTTCAATGGTAATGTTTCCGTTGCAAATTGTTTCTGTTTGTCTCCGTTCCGTAAGGTTTACGTTTTTTGGGCGGAAACCATAGTGCAGTGGACTGAGAAATACTCCCATACTATTACTGAATAATACCACCACACCATAACCACATAGTGACTGAATAATACCCCCATAGTGTTACTGAATAATACCCCCACACCATAACCACATAGTGACTGAATAATACCCCCATACTGTTACTGAATAATACCGCCACACCATACCACCATACTGTTACTGAATAATACCGCCACACTATAACCACATAGTGACTGAATAATACCCCCATACTGTTACTGAATAATACCACCACACCATAACCACATAGTGACTGAATAATACCCCCATACTGTTACTGAATAATACCGCCACACCATAACCACATAGTGACTGAATAATACCCCCATACTGTTACTGAATAATACCCCCACACCATAACCACATAGTGACTGAATAATACCCCCATACTGTTACTGAATAATACCGCCACACCATAACCACATAATGACTGAATAATACCCCCGTACTGTTACTGAATAATACCCCCACACCATAACCACATAGTCACTGAATAATACCCCATACTGTTACCGAATAATACCCCCATACTGTTACTGAATAATACCGCCACACCATAACCACATAGTGACTGAATAATACCCTCATACTGTTACTGAATAATACCAACACACCATAACCACATAGTGACTGAATAATACCCCCATACTGTTACTGAATAATACCGCCACACCATACCACCATACTGTTACTGAATAATACCTCCACACCATAACCACATAGTGACTGAGTAATACCCTCATACTGTTACTGAATAATACCAACACACCATAACCACATAGTGACTGAATAATACCCCCATACTGTTACTGAATAATACCACCACACCATAACCACATAGTGACTGAATAATACCACCATACTGTTACTGAATAATACCGCCACACCATAACCACATAGTGACTGAATAATACCCCCATACTGTTACGGAATAATACCGCCACACCATAACCACATAGTGACTGAATAATACTACTGTACTGTTACTGAATAATACCAACACACCATAACCACATAGTGACTGAATAATACCCTCATACTGTTACTGAATAATACCAACACACCATAACCACATAGTGACTGAATAATACCCCCATACTGTTACTGAATAATACCGCCACACCATAACCACATAGTGACTGAATAATTCCCCCATACTGTTACTGATTAATACTGCCACACCATAACCACATAGTGACTGAATAATACCACCATACTGTTACTGAATAATACCACCACACCATGACCACATAGTGACTGAATAATACCCCCATACTGTTACTGAATAATACCGCCACACCATAACCACATAGTGACTGAATAATACCCCCATACAGTTACTGAATAATACCGCCACACCATAATCACATAGTGACTGAATAATACCCCATACTGTTACTGAATAATACCTCCACACCATAACCACATAGTGACTGAATAATACCCCCATACTGTTACGGAATAATACCACCACACCATAACCACATAGTGACTGAATAATACCCCCATACTGTTACTGAATAATACCGCCACACCATTCCCACAGTAACTGAATAATACACAAGTGCCCCATCATTAATCGTGCCCCCTGTAGATAGTGCCACAGTGCCCCCACTTAATATAGTGCCACACAGCCAGCTCGCCTTGTAGATAGTGCTACACAGCAATCCCCCCCTGTATATTGCCACCCAGCCCTCCCCAAAAAATATTGTACTTACCTTGCCCCTTTCCCGCGATGGATGGAGTTCTGCACAGGCTCCGGTCGGGACACATGCGCAGACCAGCGTGATGCAGTGACGCCGGCCTGTGCAGGGTGTCTCCCCAGCGCCTAACGTGGCCTGCAGCCTATAGTATTCATTTGTATCTGCATCCTGAAGACGCAGATACACGTGAATGTGGCTGTCGCTAGCGCCAGTGCCCCCTTCCGGGGTTAGCGATGCCACCGAGCATGAGGGGGCCTGTGCCGCCTGGCCCATAAATGTTATGGGCCGGGCGGCGTGGGCTTCCTCAGGCCCCATAGCAGCCGCGGGCACGGGGCCCTGAGAGGATGGGGGTCATGGGCAATTGCCTAATTTGCCCCCCTCCCTAACGCCAGGTTACGTTAACACAGGGCACCTGCTGAGTCGTTCTCCTGGTAAGAAGAGTTTATTGCGGAGGGTAAATGACCTTGGACTAGACCAGCCTTCGACTGGGTTCACACGTAGAATAAACGCACAACGGAATTCTGTACGGAAATGCTGCAGCATTTACAGTAGCAGCAAAGTGTATGAGATTTAGTACATTTCATGCCCACGCTGCGGAAAAAAAGCAGCGTAAATGTTAATAAATTGATCTGCAGTGCGGAATTTAATTCCACAGCATGTCAATTTATGCTTCGTTTTTGTTAATTTTCCGTTGCCCTTTTCCCCCATTGAATTCAATGGGGTTGAAAAACCCCCAACAGAAAACCAAGTGTTGCGACTTTTGTGGCGTATTCGCAGCAATTACGCCGCAAAAATCGCAACTGCGGAAAAAACATACCCAGAACGCTCTTCTCCTTCCTGAAGTCCGGTCTCCTGGGATGACCTTGCATCCTATGTGACCGCTGCAACCAATCACAGGCTGCAGCGGTCACATGGGCTGCAGCGTCATCCAAAGAGGCCGTCCCGGACTGCAATGGAGGGACGCGTCCATAACATTGACCTATGTAAGTATGAGCGTTTTTTGTCGCAGTGGAAATTCCGTTTGAAAAAATGTTGCACAATAATTATGGAAAACCTAATTTTTGTGTTGCTGCTTTCTGAAGTCCATAATCGTATTTTTTTTTTCTTTCATCTACGTAGCCATATTAGGGCTTGTTTTCTGCGGGATTAGTTGTATTGTTTTATTGGTACCGTCTTGAGGCACATATAATTTAGTGATTTCTCTTTTTCTTTATTATCTTTTTTTAGGGGGATGCAAAAATAGACAATTTCCACGTTCAGAGCGCAGTCCACGTCCAGTGCAGTACTATTACATCCCTGGACATCAAGGGGTTAAAACGAATGTCCACCGTTAAACAGCATGTTGTCTATAGGTCCAAAATTCTGTGCTGCTTCATTTCTTAGTATGTCTTTATGATGTTTGGAGCTCCCCCTTTTCTAGTGTAGAGCTGCAAATCACCTTCATAAGCTTAGAATAGAATAATAAAACTCTGCCTGCAGCTGCCACAAGAGGGAGTATGCGCATTATTATTGAGCTTAATTTGTAACCGTATGCAGCTCCCTCTAGTGGTGGTTGCGGGAAGCCAGAATGTTATATTTTCAATCTGTTTATACAGGGGATTTGGAGCTCTGTAACAAAAAAATGGCACCCTGACTACTCTAAATTTATATTAAGAAATTATGCAACAGAACTTGGACCTTATTTGTATTGAAAAAAACCAAAATGCTGTTTAAGGGGGACTTTTACTTTAAGGGGATTCAATAATAAGTAGAAATGAGGGAATCCGTGTTAATGCAGTTTTATAACATATAAATCTAGCTACATAAAAATGAAGCTCCACCTTTCAACAGCGCGGCATACTATCGCCACATGGCACCCTATGGGCACCCTAGCATATTGGATATGGTCAATAGACCTGTTGATTCATGTATTATTAATCATCAGATATATATATATATATATATATATATATATATATATATATGTGTAATAATGATCAGGGCGGTCCTAGGTATTTACACAAGCCATAGTGATCTAAAATCCATCAGCAACAACTAGCCTGCTTGTTTCCAGTCGACAGGTATGACTTGGGCAGCCCAATGATTTCCAGATCGTAGAACAATGACTGACTGGTTGTCATGAGTTATATAAAACTTTCTGTTTTTTTTATATTTCATGTTTTTGTGAATATAGATAAATCCAACGTTACCCTGGACCCGGTGACCGCTCACTGCTTCCTGAGGTTATTGCAGCACAACCGTAAAGTGAACAACGCATCCCCGTGGCAACAGTCTTACCCAGAACACCCAGAAAGGTTCGAGCACTGGCGTCAGGTTCTTAGTGATGAAAGCTTTTATATGGGTCGCCACTACTTCGAGGTCGACTTCAAAGGTGAAGTCATCTACATTGGCGTGACCTACAAGTGTATCGACCGGAAAGGGACCGAAAGCAACAGCACCATAACTGGCAATGATTTCTCATGGACACTCAAGTGGAATGGTAAAGAATTTTCGGCCTGGCACAGCGATGTGGAGACTGCGCTCAAGACAGACAAGTTTTCAAGGATTGGTGTCTATATAAATTACCAGAGAGGCACGGTGGCATTTTATGGGGTCAAGGACACCATTGCCCTCCTACACAGGTTTGAGGGAACCTTTTCGGAACCCCTTTATGCCGCCTTTTGGCTTCCCAAAAAGGAAAGTTCAGTCACCATACTTAGTCCAGACGACATGACCCAAACTGTGCCGAGCATGGACACCAAGGTGTTGACCGGCGCTCCCAAGGAGATTGTCATGTTGACTACTACGAAGACGGAAGTCTTGGTCAATACCACAATTCAGACCATCAAGGTGGAGACAAGTAGCAGTCAAGAGGCCACTGATTCTGTCACGTCTTCTGTTGTGGAGTCCAATGGAGAATCGGAGGCAGGCCACCCCATCACTAAAGTCACCATGGTTTAACATCGTGCATCAGTACTTGGTCTGGAACTTTCCAGGTTCTCCTAGTGAAGAACGTTTTCATGATTTAGGTTGAACTTTAGCAATGAAAATGTAAATCTCCAGAACCACGACCACCACATATATAACCGAATGCTTCCCCGTAACAATTCCGTATAGTATTACCTGCACAATTATTAGAGAACTTCTGGTGACGAGGTGTGAAATGCGACAACTGTTTTTGTGAGCCAGAAATGTGCCCAGATAAGTTGTTCCCCCCCCCCCCCCCTACCTGGCTGCTAGTACAGAATACATTACATAGGAGACAGGAGTATTCTTTATGAAGATAGTTCTCTCACATAGTGTTATCTTACAATAAATAGCATTTCTGATAACTGGCGTCCTAAAGGGACCTGCAATGGCTTATTTGGTTATTTTACAGGTGGTTATCACTGTGGATATCGGGTGTAAATCCGACCAGGGGAATGTTCTCCCAGTGTAGGCAAGGGTTTCATCCACGTTCTACGTTTTCCCTCCCACACTTCAACAAATGCAGAGGATTAAACTGCTTTCCTATTAACTTGTATCCAGTAGCCCTATATATGTTTCTATCTTCTGTAGTACCACATATTGCCACAAGGTGGCAATATAAAGTCTGCTATTACGCAACACCCGGTGACTTGCTGCATATAGGGTAGTTCACACTTTCTGCACCGTATTTCATAGTGGATAATCTGCAGCGTAATACAGTAGCAACAGCGTGTGTGAGATTTGAACAAACACGCTGCGTAAAAAAAAAAACGCTGAAAAAACGTTAATCAAATTGACGTGTGGTGCGTTTTTAAAAAAAAAATCCACAGCATAAATTGACATTTCGCTGGTTTTCTCTCGAGTTTTTTTTTCCCAGAGGATTCAATGGGAGGTAAAACCTGCAACAACTAGCAAATATTGCGATTTTTTTGCAGCGGAAAAGCTGCAATTCCGCCGCAAAAATTGTGACAAAAAAAAAAAAAGATCATACTTACCCAGATTGCTACACTTCTCCGTCCAGTCCGGCCTCCAGGGATGACGTTTCATCCCATGTGATCGCTGAAACCAATCACAGGCTGCGGTGGTCACATAGGATGAAACGTCATCCCAGGAGGCCGGCTTGCAGGATGTCAGAAGGACGCGTTGCCGTGACTATGCGTACTACCACATTTCAGAAGTGCGGCTGAGTTCTTACGTTTGATTGGGGTCTCCTTTGTTGTGTATGTCATGTGACGTCAGGACCCCGAAACATAAGATGTTACCATTGTGATCCTAAAAAAAACGTTCCTACTACTGCTGCTTCTATGTGAATGGCGACTTTTTTGCAGTTTCCACATAAACTTCTAAACCATTGGAGATGAATTTACATAACCATGTCAATCATCTGCGAAAAACCCCCCAAAACCTCCTTATTTCAATGTCACAGTCTATGTGGTTTGCAGATTTCGCTTCAGAACTTGCGCACGTCCGCAGTCCCAGAGTGGTGATCCTCTTTATTACCCACGTTTAATGTGAACGGTTCTGTCTGCTCGTTTTCTGACACAAAAGTAGAATTTATACCAAATCTCCCTGGAAAATCTGTGACATTTCGACTCTGAAATGCCAAGTGTTCCGCTGAGCTTTCCCTGATTCTTCTCCGCGTTCGAGAGGAAATTGCAGCTCATTTCTTCTTGATTAGCTGAGTAATTGTTATGTGCAAACGCAGCTACTTGTGATCTAAAGGCGGCACGTAATGAAATGAAGCCGCTTAGCTGGTAATAGGCTGCAGACGGTGCTTGCCCAAATGGTTGAAATTATCGCCATTCGGTAAATTTGTTACAATGTAATAATGCTACGCGGAGCTTGTCACCGATATTACCTCTTACTGCAGATTTACTAACATGATAGCGGCACAGTGCTCAAATCCAATCTATTATTATTAATAATCAATAGTCAGGCACACATTCTACTACATAGGGGGCAGTATTATAGTAGTTATATTCTTGTATATAGGAGCAGTATTATAGTAGTTATATTCTTGTATATAGGAGCAGTATTATAGTAGTTATATTCTTATATATAGGAGCATTATTATAGTAGTTATATTCTTGTATATAGAGGCAGTATTATAGTAGTTATATTCTTCTATATAGGAGGTAGTATTATAGTAGTTATATTCTTGTATATAGGGGCAGTATTATAGTAGTTATATTGTATATAGGAGCAGTATTATAGTAGTTATATTCTTCTATATAGGAGGTAGTATTATAGTAGTTATATTCTTGTATATAGGAGCAGTATTATAGTAGTTATATTCTTGTATATAGGAGCAGTATTATAGTAGTTATATTCTTGTATATAGGAGCAGTATTATAGTAGTTATATTCTTGTATATAGGGGGAGTATTATAGTAGTTATATTCTTGTATATAGGGGCAGTATTATAGTAGTTATATTCTTATATATAGGAGCATTATTATAGTAGTTATATTCTTGTATATAGAGGCAGTATTATAGTAGTTATATTCTTCTATATAGGAGGTAGTATTATAGTAGTTATATTCTTGTATATAGGGGCAGTATTATAGTAGTTATATTGTATATAGGAGCAGTATTATAGTAGTTATATTCTTCTATATAGGAGGTAGTATTATAGTAGTTATATTATTGTATATAGGAGCAGTATTATAGTAGTTATATTCTTGTATAAAGGGGCAGTATTATAGTAGTTATATTCTTGTAGATAGGGGGCAGTATTATAGTAGTTATATTCTTGTATATAAGAGGCAGTATTATAGTAGTTATATTCTTGTATATAGGGAGCAGTATTATAGTAGTTATATTCTTGTATATAGGAGGTAGTATTATAGTAGTTATATTCTTGTATATAGGGAGCAGTATTATAGTAGTTATATTCTTGTATATAGGGGACAGTATTATAGTAGTTATATTCTTGTATATAGGAGCAGTATTATAGTAGTTATATTCTTCTATATAGGAGGTAGTATTATAGTAGTTATATTCTTGTATATAGGGAGCAGTATTATAGTAGTTATATTCTTGTATATAGGGGACAGTATTATAGTAGTTATATTCTTGCATGTAGGAGCAGTATTATAGTAGTTATATTCTTGTATATAGGAGCAGTATTATAGTAGTTATATTCTTGCATGTAGGAGCAGTATTATAGTAGTTATATTCTTGTATATAGGAGCAGTATTATAGTAGTTATATTCTTGTTTATAGGGGCAGTATTATATTAGTTATATTCTTGTACAGAGTGGGCAGTATTATAGTAGTTATATTCTTGTATATAGGGGCTGTATTATAGTCGTTATATTCTTGTATATAGGGGCAGTATTATAGTAGTTCTATTCTTGTCCATAGGAGAGGATAGACGTGTGCTTGTGAGCTCCCTGTTAGGACTATGCATGGCTTCTGACCCAGGTGGAGGGGAGGGGTCCTGGGCTGATGATCCTGGGAAAGCCCAGAGTCTGGAGTTTGGCCTGCAGCATGGAGATGGTGGAGGTGATGATCTGGAAATGGTGGCTGGTGAGTCAACTGAATCTCATGATGTTGGTGAATTGTGCACAAAAATGACAAAGAAAAATATCTTTAAAATGGAAATGCAAGTTCGCAAATTGAGAACTGAAATTAACCAAGAGACTGATCCAAAGGCAAAGCTGATGAAATGTGAGTGTCTGGATGTTTGCACACGTGAGCTGGTGATATTGAAGGAGAGATTGCAGAAAGAATCATGCACAGTACCCAAAATAAAGAACTGGGCAATTGAGAACAAAAGGGAGACCAGAGCCCAAACTGTGAAGAGAAAAAATATCATTGTAAAAAAAGACACTGACTATAAGACTGTGTATAATATTGTGGAGCAGGGAAACCCTGGAAGATATGAGTGTACGGTGGCTGGAGGATCACATCTCTCATCATGTGTGGGGTCTGTGCAATCAGCCAACACAAATGCTGCTAAAGCTGCAGAGAAATGTGTGCCAGCTGGCGAGGGGTTAACTGCAGTAGACTCTATGTGCAGTACAGATGAAGTGAATGCGAGTGGCACTCCTGGGAGTGAGCAAGAAAGTGCCTCATGTCCTGATATTATAAGTGAGACCTCGCTCAGCGCGGTGATTGACAGTCTGATATCTGATGAACCAGCGGCACAGGCTGAGGCGGACATTGCAGACCCTGTTCTGGAGGTTCAGCCGCCCGCAGTGTCAGTGAATGGAGTGCAGGTTACACAGCGATCAGGAGCAGACACAGGAGGATCTGCAGTACAATCAGCTGAGGAGAGGTCCAGTCCTGACCCACCTGCTGACAGACCTCAGTACAGGGGACTGTTCTCCAGCGTCACAAGACCGACTAACCCGACACCTCAGAGGAGGAACGCGGTCAGAATCAGGTACTCAGGACCAGAGGAAAACCTCCCCTCCAGACTCCACATTGGGAAAGTTTTATTGAAGGAGTTTATGAAGTTTAAAGCTTCTGAGGTGTTCGCTCTGATCCACGTTCCCTCCAGCAGGAATTATGACATCAGTTTCAAGCTGCAATATAGTCTAGACTTGTTCTGGAGTATTTATAATGATACAAAGGAGCACACGATGTGGGAGCATCTACATGTCATCCAGCTGACTAAACCCCAGGTAGTCACCGCCACCGTCCTGTTCCAGTCTGAGGTGGTGGCTCTGGCAGATTTGCAGCACTGGTTGAGCAGATATTGTGAGGTGAAGAGACTGCCAACAAAGATCTATGATGAGGAGGAGATCTGGAATGGAGGATATTCTGTCAAGATCCAGCTGGTTCAGGAGAATGGAGTGACCAGACATCTGCCGCACTCATTCTACCTGGGCTCGGAGAGAGGCGTATGTTACTACCCTGGTCAACCGCGACTGTGCCATAGATGTGGGGGCAGACACATGGCATTCAACTGTTCCCGTATTAAGTGCTCACTATGTGGTCAGTTTGGGCATGTGAAGGATGATTGTACAGGACCTGTCATCTGTAACCTGTGCTTAGGACCTGGATATACATTCCGGGAGTGTCCGCATGCAGAACATAATAAAGAGGAGACCTTTAAAGAAGCCATGGAGGAAGAGCAGGAGGAAGTCTCCATATGTGTAGATACAACCCCAGAACCTGGAAGTCCCAGCGATGATGTAAGCCGAAGTACCAGAGACCCTGCTCCAGAGACTAATGTCCCATCTGTGGATGCTGCACAAGTGTCACCAGCCACTGAAAATAGAGGTCATGCTAAAAGCAAAATATCCACTCACTCTGTCACCAAACATCTGCCCGACACCAGTAAGGAACCAGCTGATCCAGCCGCAGCGACCAGTAAAAAACCAGCTGATCCAGCCGCAGCGACCAGTAAAAAACCAGCTGATCCAGCCGCAGCGACCAGTAAAAAACCAGCTGATCCAGCCGCAGCGACCAGTATCGATGAGGAGGGATTTCAGACG
This sequence comes from Rhinoderma darwinii, assembly GCF_050947455.1. Classification (NCBI taxonomy): domain Eukaryota; kingdom Metazoa; phylum Chordata; class Amphibia; order Anura; family Rhinodermatidae; genus Rhinoderma; species Rhinoderma darwinii. Next base: position 67,387,396 of record NC_134699.1, read on the forward strand.
GTTAAAAGGAGAAGTAAAACAGATGATTCTTCAAGGAAAAAAATCACTGCTGCAAAGAAATCACCGGAGTCTCCAGTGCTGGCGATAACTGGGGGACGTTACTGTGCGCTGGGAGAAGATGACCAGGAAGAAGAAGCAGAGATGGAGCAAGTCTCCTCACACATCCCAGATGACGAACCTCAGGATGAAGACGCTGACCCCCCAATGTCCACCAAAAGATGGGGTGTAACGGGACATAGCAGTGGAAGAAGGAAAAAAAGTAGGAAAGACATGTAACCAGGATGAGGCTGAAAATCACCTCTATTAATGTGAACAGTGTGAAGAATAGGATCAGGCGGCAGGCGATATTCCAGCGTCTGTCTGACGACAAAACCAATGTCATCTTTATACAAGAGACTTATCTACAGAGTAATGTCCCTGCTGTGTCCCTGCAGTCACCACATCTATTGGGACAGAAGCTCTTTGCTGCTGTATGGAGACTTCTACCCCGAACTCCGTTTATATCATAGAGGTTTACTATATGCCATAAATGTGGTGACCGTGTACCATCTGTGGTGTGCGCGATGCTGCCCGGTCACCAATAAAGAAGAACTCTCCTGTAATACTGTCTAGAATAATATCATTAAAAATAGTTGAAACAATCTATACTGGAGCAATATTCATATATTATGGTTTGTTTAATTATTGTGATGTTATTAAGAGACATACGTTTATTTTCTTTATCTGTTATCAGTGTATTGCAAAGGTATTGTAGTAATTTTGTTGCAAGTTTTCAAATAAAAAAGATAATTATAGGAGTTATATTCTTGTATATAGGGGGCAGTATTATAGTAGTTATATTGTATATAGGGGGCAGTATTATAGGAGTTATATTGTATATAGGGGGCAGTATTATAGTAGTTATATTCTTGTATATAGGGGGCAGTATTATAGTAGTTATATTCTTGTATATAGGGGGCAGTATTATAGTAGTTATAATATTGTATATAGGAGCAGTATTATAGTAGTTATATTCTTGTATATAGGGGCAGTATTATAGTAGTAATATTCTTGTATATAGTAGCAGTATTATAGTAGTTATATTCTTGTATATTGGGTCAGTATTATAGTAGTTATATTCTTGTATATAGGGGCATTATTATAGTAGTTATATTCTTGTATATAGGAGCAGTATTATAGTAATATTCTTGTATATAGGAGCAGTATTATAGTAGTTATATTCTTGTATATAGGGGCATTATTATAGTAGTTATATTCTTGTATATAGGAGCAGTATTATAGTAGTTATATTCTTGTATATAGGAGCAGTATTATAGTAGTTATATTCTTGTATATAGGGTGCAGTATTATAGTAGTTATATTCTTGTATATAGGAGCAGTATTATAGTAGTTATATTCTTGTATATAGGAGCAGTATTATAGTAGTTATATTCTTGTATATAGGAGCAGTATTATAGTAGTTATATTCTTGTATATAGGGGCAGTATTATAGTAGTTATATTCTTGTATATAGGAGGCAGTATTATAGTAGTTATATTCTTGTATATAGGAGGCAGTATTATAGTAGTTATATTCTTGTATATAGGGTGCAGTATTATAGTAGTTATATTCTTGTATATAGGGGGCAGTATTCTAGTAGTTATATTCTTGTATATAGGAGCAGTATTATAGTAGTTATATTCTTGTATATAGGAGGCAGTATTATAGTACTTATATTCTTGTATATAGGAGGCAGTATTATAGTAGTTGTATTCCTGTATATAGGGGGCAGTATTATAGTAGTTATATTATTGTATATAGGGGCAGTATTATAGTAGTTATATTCTTGTATATAGGGGGCAGTATTATAGTAGTTATATTCTTGTATATAGGGGCAGTATTATAGTAGTTATATTCTTGTATATAGGAGGCAGTATTATAGTAGTTATATTCTTGTATATAGGAGGCAGTATTATAGTAGTTATATTCTTGTATATAGGGTGCAGTATTATAGTAGTTATATTCTTGTATATAGGGGGCAGTATTCTAGTAGTTATATTCTTGTATATAGGAGCAGTATTATAGTAGTTATATTCTTGTATATAGGAGGCAGTATTATAGTACTTATATTCTTGTATATAGGAGGCAGTATTATAGTAGTTGTATTCCTGTATATAGGGGGCAGTATTATAGTAGTTATATTATTGTATATAGGGGCAGTATTATAGTAGTTATATTCTTGTATATAGGGGGCAGTATTATAGTAGTTATATTCTTGTATATAGGGGCAGTATTATAGTAGTTATATTCTTGTATATAGGAGGCAGTATTATAGTAGTTATATTCTTGTATATAGGAGGCAGTATTATAGTAGTTATATTCTTGTATATAGGGTGCAGTATTATAGTAGTTATATTCTTGTATATAGGAGGCAGTATTATAGTAGTTATATTCTTGTATATAGGAGCAGTATTATAGTAGTTATATTCTTGTATATAGGAGCAGTATTATAGTAGTTATATACTATTCATTTATTATTTCTTACTACACATCCCATGCACCACACACCACTCCCCTCAAGACTAGTGGGAGTGGCTAGTATTATTTAAAGCACCTGCTCGCCCTTTCATCAGCATTTCTGGCCTGGCTGTGTCTATTTGTAAGTATGGCCTTTTTCGGTGTTTTTGTATATGTCCCTGTGTTTTTATCGGTTCTGTTTGTGCATCAGGAACGTTCTGTTCCAGTTTAGGATTTAGGGACTCGCAAGTCTGGGGATCCTTGTCGTGGATTGCGAGCTTGCGTCCTTTTGGCCAAAATGATTACCAATACCCCAGGTATTTTTCATTATTATATATATTCGCTTCTCTTGGACACAGCCGGGTCTTTGATGCTGGGAGAGCATGGTGTGTTGTTGTTTGGCATAGCAAGCAGGGTAGCCCGCTCTATGAATTATCAAGGCGTCACAAATAGGCTTCTACCTGGCTATACACGTTGTGCCTCATGACGTACACACTATCCCTCCATGTTTCACTCACTTGCACCCCATTATCCATTTATTTCTATTGAGGCACTTCATTTATTACTGCCCCCTATATTTCACTTATAGTATTACACTTGCACACACACTATTCATTTATTATTTCTTACTACACATCCCATGCACCACACACCACTCCCCTCAAGACTAGTGGGAGTGGCTAGTATTATTTAAAGCACCTGCTCGCCCTTTCATCAGCATTTCTGGCCTGGCTGTGTCTATTTGTAAGTATGGCCTTTTTCGGTGTTTTTTTTTTTTTTTTTTTTAGTTATATTCTTGTATATAGGGTGCAGTATTATAGTAGTTATATTCTTGTATATAGGAGCAGTATTATAGTAGTTATATTCTTGTATATAGGGGCAGTATTATAGTAGTTATATTCTTGTATATAGGAGGCAGTATTATAGTAGTTATATTCTTGTATATAGGAGGCAGTATTATAGTAGTTATATTCTTGTATATAGGGTGCAGTATTATAGTAGTTATATTCTTGTATATAGGAGCAGTATTATAGTAGTTATATTCTTGTATATAGGGGGCAGTATTATAGTAGTTATATTCTTGTAGATAGGAGCAGTATTATAGTAGTTATATTCTTGTATATAGGAGCAGTATTATAGTAGTTATATTCTTGTGTATAGGGGGCAGTATTATAGTAGTTATATTCTTGTATATAGGGGGCAGTATTATAGTAGTTATATTCTTGTATATAGGAGCAGTATTATAGTAGTTATATTCTTATATATAGGGGCAGTATTATAGTAGTTATATTCTTGTATATAGGGGGCAGTATTCTAGTAGTTATATTCTTGTATATAGGAGCAGTATTATAGTAGTTATATTCTTGTATATAGGAGGCAGTATTATAGTACTTATATTCTTGTATATAGGAGGCAGTATTATAGTAGTTGTATTCCTGTATATAGGGGGCAGTATTATAGTAGTTATATTATTGTATATAGGGGCAGTATTATAGTAGTTATATTCTTGTATATAGGGGGCAGTATTATAGTAGTTATATTCTTGTATATAGGGGCAGTATTATAGTAGTTATATTCTTGTATATAGGAGGCAGTATTATAGTAGTTATATTCTTGTATATAGGAGGCAGTATTATAGTAGTTATATTCTTGTATATAGGGTGCAGTATTATAGTAGTTATATTCTTGTATATAGGGGGCAGTATTATAGTAGTTATATTCTTGTATATAGGAGCAGTATTACAGTAGTTATATTCTTGTATATAGGAGGCAGTATTATAGTAGTTATATTCTTGTATATAGGAGGCAGTATTATAGTAGTTATATTGTATATAGGGGCAGTATTATAGTAGTTATATTCTTGTATATAGGGGGCAGTATTATAGTAGTTGTATTCCTGTTTATAGGGGGCAGTATTATAGTAGTTTTGTATAGTTTGCGCTGTCTGTCTCTCTCAAATCCACACTGTCTAAAGTTATATTTTTACCAGTATCAGGAAATACTCTCGCTGATGTTTTTCTTTTCGTATGCGCCATTGAGAGTTTAGTGTTATAGTATAAAAATATATGTCTTGAATCTTTCCCTTGACGTTTTTCTATAGTGAATTATAGGGAGAGAAAAAGGCCTCACCCAAATCTGGTATAAAGCTCAATTTGGGATGACCTTTCCCCGGCCGGTGCCTGTCTTCCATCATTGCGAGGAGTGCAGCTGTTACAGGACAAGTTGCTTTTCCTAAATCCCAGCCTTCGAGATATCAATTTAAGGGCTGATGTCATTTTTCTGTAGATCAGCAGTGACCGATGAACTGAGTTTATACGCGCAGATTCAAATAGGACTGCGGCATTCCCCATTTGACGTCCTGTAGCTGAAATAAGACTGGCGGGACTATGATCATATTCTATTCGTAACACTCAGGGGGAGATTTCACATTTAAGATCTTAGTATCAATTCTTGTCTCTTTCACGTAATTACAGGCGCCTGGAAGGTCTGACGAAACTGGCAGTAGAAAAAGTCAGATGGACGTTGGGGAGAACTTCAAACGCGACGTCTAAGGGCGACTGCAGATAAATGCGTCTTGAATCATTGCTATGAAATTGTCCAATAGTTCAATGCTGTTAATGATGTCACTTTTTGGTTTGATAAGTATAGAAAATAGTCCTTGGGGGAGGGCAAAGCATGTACTGCGAGGGATTTCCAAATGTCAATGATATAATGCGTGTACGTTGCAGACATGGAGTTTTGGAGTAAGGTGATCTCATGGTTTATGGCGAATGGATTAATTTGTCAGTAATGATCACGTGTGAATTGATTTACAGAAACAAGAGTTGATAGAGGGTTGAAATGTAGCTCAAATTCAGGAGAACAATTACTATATATCCCATGTTGACTGCACAATGACTTCATGTTATATGTCAGCTATAGGAGGTCAAAAGCACCCTTGCCACATGAGAAGATGCAGGAATTATAAATGTCACATTGTAGGTGGGGGCGCTGTTACAGATTTTGCACTGGGGGCCCAGGTACTTCAAGTAATACCTCTGTCCCCGGGGTCTTCACGGGAAGTCCAAGCATAGTACCTGGTCCTTCCTGGGGCTTGATGTATGGTTGAAATGTAACCTGGCTTAAGGACAACTTTCTCTGTAGTCCCTGAGTTAAAGGGGTTGTCCAGTCCCTAAAAATTGATGGATTAATAGATGGTCGATCGGGGTCTGACTCCCGGGATCCCCGCTGATCAGCTGTTTTAAGGGGTCGTAGCGTTCGTATTTCCTCCTTCATTCTGATCACTGCTCACTCTGTGAAGCGCTGACACAGCAGTAGCGGCGGTTCACCGTATTACAACCTTCTCCCATTGAAGTGAATGGGAGAAGGATTTAATACGGTGACCCGCCACTACAAGTGGGTCCGCGATTCACAGTGTGAGCAGTGACTGGAAAACAGCTGACAGGTAGTCGGACCCCAAACGATCAAATATTGATGGCCTGTTCTGAGGATAGGCCATCAATTGTTAGGGACTGGACAATCCCTTTAACTGTGAAGATACAGTATATATCATACCCAGGGTCTTTAGAGAAGACCTTGCATATGATCAGGACCCTTGATGTAGGGTAACAGCCTTCCACATAGGTCTTGTGTGAGCTGCGAATACATGCCATACACTAGTCCTTCTCAATGAATTAAAATATAATCAAAAAGTTAATTTATTTCAGTAATTCAATTCAAAAAGTTAAACTCATATATTGTATAGACTCATTACACAGAGGGATCTATTTCCAGCATTTTTATTTCATTTAATGGTGATGATTATGGTAAGGGTATGTTCACACGCAGTGTTTTCAGGCGTATTTCGGGGCGTTTAAGCCTGAAAAAACGGAAGCTGAACGCCTACAAACATCTGCCCATTGAAATCAATGGGAAAAACAGCATTTAGTTCATACGGGGCGTCTTTTTACATCGCTGTTTTAAAAAACGAAGCGTAAAAAGACGCTTCGTAAAAAGAAATGCATGTCATTTCTTGAGGCTTTTTTGGAGCAGATTTTCCATTGAACACTATGAAAAACACCTCAAAAGAAGCTCCAAATTAAGGCCAAGTTCACAAACAGTATTTTGACACGTTTTTTGACACGGAGACCGCGCCCAAAAACTCGTCAAAAATGGCCCGAAAATGCCTCCTGTTGATTTCAATGGGAGGCGGGGGCGGTTTTCTCTCCGCGAGCGGTAAAAAAACCGCCTCGCGGGAGAAAGAAGCGACATGCCCTATCTTTGGGCGTTTCCGCCTCTGACCTCCAATTGACTTCAATGGGAGGCAGAGAAAGCGTATTTCGTGGCGTTTTATGCCCGCAGCGCTCAATGGCGAAAATCGGCGTGCAGGGAGAGGAAAATCTGCCTCAAACTTCCCAACGGAATTTTGAGGCAGAAATTCCGCTTGCAAAATACTCAGTGTGAACATAGCCTGAAAGACGCCTGAAAATCAGAGGCTGTCATCTCTGAAAACAGCTCCGTAATTTCAGACGGTTTTTGATAAGCGTGTGAACATACCCTAACAGTAAATGGAAATCCAAAATTTAGTGTCTCAGAAAATTAGAATAATATATAAACCCAATTTCAAAAATTATTTTAAATACTGAAATGTTGTCCTACTGAAAAGTCTGTCCAGTATCTGCCCTCAATACTTGGTCCGGGTTCCGACTCTGCAGGAATTACTGCATCAATGCGACGTGACATGGAGGCGATCAGCCTGTGGCACTGCTGAGGTGTTATCAATGCGGCGTAGCATGGAGGCGATCAGCCTGTGGCACTGCTGAGGTGTTATCAATGCAGCGTGGCATGGAGGGGATCAGCCTGTGGCACTGCTGAGGTGTTATCAATGCGGCGTGGCATGGAGGTGATCAGCCTGTGGCACTGCTGAGGTGTTACCAATGCGGCGTGGCATGGAGGTGATCAGTCTGTGGCACTGCTGAGGTGTTATCAATGCGGCATGGAGATGATCAGCCTGTGGCACTGCTGAGGTGTTATCAATGCGGCATGGAGGGGATCAGCCTGTGGCACTGCTGAGGTGTTATCAATGTGGCGTGGCATAGGGGTGATCAGCCTGTGGCACTGCTGAGGTGCTACCAATGCGGCGTGGCATGGAGGTGATCAGTCTGTGGCACTGCTGAGGTGTTATCAATGTGGCGTGGTATAGGGGTGATCAGCCTGTGGCACTGCTGAGGTGTTATCAATGCAGCGTGGCATGGAGGGGATCAGCCTGTGGCACTGCTGAGGTGTTATCAATGCGGCGTGGCATGGAGGTGATCAGCCTGTGGCACTGCTGAGGTGTTACCAATGCGGCGTGGCATGGAGGTGATCAGTCTGTGGCACTGCTGAGGTGTTATCAATGCGGCGTGGCACGGAGGTGATTAGCCTGTGGCACTGCTGAGGTGTTATCAATGCGGCCTGGCTTGGAGGGGATCAGCCTGTGGCACTGCTGAGGTGTTACCAATGTGGCATGGAGGTGATCGGCCTGTGGCACTGCTGAGGTGTTATCAATGTGGCGTGGCATAGGGGTGATCAGCCTGTGGCACTGCTGAGGTGTTACCAATGCGGCGTGGCATGGAGGTGATCAGCCTATGGCACTGCTGAGGTGTTATCAATGCGGCCTGGCATGGAGGCGATCAGCCTGTGGCACTGCTGAGGTGTTACCAATACGGCGTGGCATGGAGGTGATCAGCCTATGGCACTGCTGAGGTGTTATCAATGCAGCGTGGCATGGAGGTGATCAGCCTGTGGCACTGCTGAGGTGTTACCAATGCGGCGTGGCATGGAGGTGATCAGCCTGTGGCACTGCTGAGGTGTTACCAATGCGGCGTGGCATGGAGGTGATCAGCCTGTGGCACTGCTGAGGTGTTACCAATGCGGCGTGGCATGGAGGCGATCAGCCTGTGGCACTGCTGAGGTGTTATCAATGCGGCATGGAGATGATCAGCCTGTGGCACTGCTGAGGTGTTATCAATGCGGCATGGAGGGGATCAGCCTGTGGCACTGCTGAGGTGTTATCAATGTGGCGTGGCATAGGGGTGATCAGCCTGTGGCACTGCTGAGGTGCTACCAATGCGGCGTGGCATGGAGGTGATCAGTCTGTGGCACTGCTGAGGTGTTATCAATGTGGCGTGGTATAGGGGTGATCAGCCTGTGGCACTGCTGAGGTGTTACCAATGCGGCGTGGCATGGAGGCGATCAGCCTGTGGCACTGCTGAGGTGTTATCAATGCGGCATGGAGATGATCAGCCTGTGGCACTGCTGAGGTGTTATGGAAGCCCAGGTTGCTTTGATATCGGCCTTCAGCTTGTCTGCATTGTTGGGTCTGGTGTCTCTCATGTTCCTCTTGACAATACCCTTTAGAGTCTCTATAGGGTTTAAGTCAGGTGAGTTTGCTGGCCAATCAGGCGCAGTGATACTGTGGTTATTACACCAGGTATTGGTACTTTCGGCAGTGTGGGCAGGTGCCAAGTCCTGCTGGAAAATGAAATCCGCATCTCCATAAAGCTTCTCAGCAGAGGGAGACTGCGCTGACTCTGGACTTGATATAACACAGTGGACCAACACCGCTGCTCAGTGTCCAAAGTCCTGTTTTCAGATGAAAGTAAATTTTGCATTTCATTTGGGAAGGTCCTATAGTTTGGAGGAAGAGTGGAGAGGCGTCAATCCAAGTTGCTTGTGATCCAGTGTGAAGTTTCCACAATCCGTGATGGTTTGAGGGACATGTCAACTGCTTGTGCAGTAATTCATGCAGAGTCCTGACCAAGCATTGAGGGCAGATATTGTACATACTTTTCAGTATGCCAACATTTCGGTATTAAAAATAATTTTTGAAATTGGGATTATATAATATTCTAATTTTCTGACGCACTAAATTTTGGGTTTTCATTAACTGTTCCCATAATCAACATTAAAAGAGTTTAACTTTTTTAATCAAATTACTGTAATAAATAAACTTTTTGATGATATTCTAATTCATTGAGAAGGATGAGTTTATTGTATTTATGTCTACATGCTGCACAACAGATGCTGTTTAAAAAAAGTCCACTAGGTGGCGCCCTTACTCTGTTGAGGAATTCTCGGGGGGGGACGGGGGGGACAATGTCTTTGTTTTAATGAACGCCTGAAGGCACAGAGCCCAGGACTAAACATCTCAGCACCTCACATCCCCAACATCAATTCCAAATGATGTGACATCAGTCCCAAAACATTACTGTGAATTTCCATACTCCCACCTGGCATTTAACTCCTAACACCTCCTGTCACGCAGCCAAAGGCCATTCACATGCGGCGCTCTCCTCACCGTTCATTGCTGGTGACTTTATACAGGATTCCCCGGGAAAGTCACACTTCATTCCTTCACTGGTGACATTGCTAGGAAACGTGCTGAGAACCATGTATCACACAACCGTAACATTATCGTAACTTATCCCACATGATAGGATTAGATACACTGGCTCAGCAGACAGTATCACACATGATAGGCTTAGATAAACAGCACAGTAGACAGTATCACACACGATAGGCTTAGATTCAGCAGACAGTATCACACACGACAGGATTAGATACAGCAGCTCAGTAGACAGTATCGCACATCATACGCTTAGATTCAGCAGTCAGTATCACACTATAGGATAAGATACAGCAGCTCAGCAGACAGTATCACACACAATAGGCTTAGATTCAGCAGACAGTATCACACACGACAGGATTAGATACAGCAGCTCAGTAGACAGTATCACACACGATAGGCTTAGATAAACAGCTCAGCAGACAGTATCACACACGATAGGCTTAGATAAACAGCTCAGCAGACAGTATCACACACAATAGGCTTAGATACAGAAGCTCAGAAGACAGTATCACACATGATAGGATTAGGTACAGCAGCTCAGGACTTAACTACTATAATACTGCCCCCTATGCACAAGAATATAGATCTTGCATTACAGCCCCCTATGAAATGTGAGAGGCTAGTACAATGTTCATATGTGCGTGGTGTTTCTGTATCTGGTCTATCCCAGGTGCCCCAGGACACCACCGCCTCTTCTGAGATTCTTACTAGCGAGTGACAAATGACATTACTGGACTTTACAGACCTGGTGAGATGTAAGGTAATTAGAAGCTGGTTCTGGAGGACGATGGTAATAGGACGCTGGGCATGTTAGTGATTAGATGCAAGACTCTGGCTGGTTGTCTCCTTCACTCTTAGGGTATGTTCACATGGCCTATTTACGGACGTAAATCGGGCGTTTTTGCCCCGAATTACGCCCGGAAATAGCGCCTCAATATCGCTGACAAACATCTGCCCATTGAAAGCAATGGGCAGACGTTTGTCTGTTCACACGAGGCGGATATTTACGCGCCGCTGTCAAATGACGGCGCGTAAATAGACGCCCGCGTCAAAGAAGTGACCTGTCACTTCTTTTGCCGTAATTGGAGCCGTTATTCATTGACTCCAATGAATAGCAGCGCCAATTACGCCCGTAATTGACGCAGCGTTCAAGCGCCTGCACATGCCGTTACGGCTGAAATTACGGGGATGTTTTCAGGCTGAAACGTTCCCGTAATTTCAGCCGTAACGGACGCCCTCGTGTGAACATACCCTTACAGTACGGGACAATTGTCCTGCAGCGAGGCAGGGACTCCTAGCATCGTACATCACTATGATGCTAGGAGCCCGGCCCCCTGCAGTGTGTTCGGTCCGGGTCTTCCGGCCGAAATACGTTCCGTAAATTACGGACGTAACATGGTCGTGTGAACCCAGCCTAATGTGCACACACACTAATTACGTCCGTAATTGACGGACATATTTCGGCCGCAAGTAGTGGACCGAACTCAGTGCAGGGAGCCGGGCTCCTAGCATCATACTTATGTACGATGCTAGGAGTCCCTGCCTCTCCGTGGAACTACTGTCCCGTACTGAAAACATGATTACAGTATGGGACAGTTGTCCTGCAGCGAGGCAGGGACTCCTAGCATCGTATATAACTATGATGCTAGGAGCCCGGCTCCCTGCACTGTGTTCGGTGCGGTACTTGCGGCCGAAATATGTCCGTAAATTACGGACGTAATTAGTGTGTGTGCACATACCCTTACATAGAATACTGTAGATGAAGGATATGAAATAAATGCTGGATGATTGGATGGAAACATACGGTAATATAATACAGAGGAGGCTCGGGTTGAATATCATCTCTTGGACAAGTTAATTGGGATGCACATGCTGTAAAGAATTTTGTGTATTAATTTCCATATATAGTTTTTTGACCATCTCCAGACATAGAGGTGCTTTAAGGAGTTTATTATAAATGTTAAATGTTATATTATAAAAATATCTGCGGGTTGGACTTGAGCTCTGTGCAAGTGGGACTTGAGCTCTGTGCGGGTTGGACTTGAGCTCTGTGCAAGTGGGACTTGAGCTCTGTGCGGGTTGGACTTGAGCTCTGTGCGGGTTGGACTTGAGCTCTGTGCGGGTTGGACTTGAGCTCTGTGCGGGTTGGACTTGAGCTCTGTGCGGGTTGGACTTGAGCTCTGTGCGGGTTGGACTTGAGCTCTGTGCGGGTTGGACTTGAGCTCTGTGCGGGTTGGACTTGAGCTCTGTGCGGGTTGGACTTGAGCTCTGTGCAAGTGGGACTTGAGCTCTGTGCAAGTGGGACTTGAGCTCTGTGTGGGTTGGACTTGAGCTCTGTGTGGGTTGGACTTGAGGTCCGTGTGGGTTGGACTTGAGGTCCGTGTGGGTGCAACTTGAGCTTGGTGTGGGTGGGACTTGAGCTCGGTGTGGATGGGACTTCAGCTCTGTGTGGGTTGGACTTCAGCTCTGTGCGCGTGGGACTTCAGTTCTGTGTGGGTTGTACTTCAGCTCTGTGCGCGTGGGACTTCAGTTCTGTGTGGGTTGTACTTCAGCTCTGTGTGGGTGGGACTTGTGATCTGTGTGGGTGGGACTTGAGCTCCGTGTGGGATGGATTTCAGCTCTGTGTAGGTTGGTCTTGAGCTTTGTGTGGGTTGAACTTCAGCTCTGTGTAGGTGGGGCTTCAGCTCTGTGTAGGTGGGGCTTCAGCTCTGTGCGGATTGGACTTCAGCGCTTTGTGGGTTGGACCATCAGCTCTGTGTGGGTTGGACCATCAGCTCTTTGTGGGTGGGACTGAGAAGACCTATAAGATATACCATTCTATTGAATACTAGACAAAATTGTTTAAATTCTCATATGTCTGTCCTAAAGTGGAGAAACAGTGCAGATCTGGAATAAAATGTACATTAGTAATATTTATACCTCTGTGATTAGTCTAATAAACTCTTACTAGACCGGATGTAACCCCTTTAACCTTCTGCATTATAACTTAAAGTTGTTTTTATATATATATATATATATATATATATATATATATATATATATATCAATAGGATAGGTCATAAACAGGGGTATTACTATAGAGGGTGCTGAGGTTACAGCTTCACCTGGGCCCTGGTGTCTTAGGAGGCCCAACAGCTCCTCTGCTTTATAGGACATGGTATGTGATGTTTGGGGGAACCTGTTACAGATTTTGCATTGGGGTCCAGGAGCTTAAATTTCTGGTCATAAAATATAGATTTGTGATGTCTGTGAACTACAACCACTATGAACCACCTCAGAAGTGGTAAATTTCCTTCCTTCGCCATCTGTCCCCGTTTCCAATAATCACTGGAAGTGGATACAGCGCAATTTATTTTCCCTCAAGTCGAATTAGGTCTTGCGCTTCCGACAACGATTACGTTGGAAGCCTTAGCCCGGTTCATGGGCCTGACTGCTGAAATGTCAATGGCTTCCTCGCACTCACCGCACTGCGCTGCCTCACAATGAACAATCGGTGCTTGCAGAACTGGAAAAATAAAACGTGTTTTCTTATGCGTACAGGGGCCGACCGTAGGGAGCTGCGTTCATATACTTAACCCCAAGACTTCAATGGGGTCTACACCTGGAAAATTGTTTTAGTGAATGTATTCCGTCCCACACTAGATCATCAATTATTCTTTCAGCAGAAACATCTGGACCAGGAGGCTGAATTATGGGCTAATATTAAACACAGGAGTTTCCTCTAGAATCGCATATTTGGTACTGTTGATTATTTCAGACCAGTGGGTTCGCCAGCTGTATGGTCTTGGTGATTCATGTTAAAAAACAGGTTGGATGGAAACCATGGATGGAATCTGAGGTTCTACTAGAAATTATTGCTTTGAATAATGTTTTGTTTCATTATGGCTGAGCATCAAAATGTGTCTCAGGACCATAGATTCCGGGTGCAAAAACGACACGGCCCCTATGCATGGAGGACTCATAGCCCCCTATTATACTGCTATTTTAATGGTCACTTCATTAAAAAGGTTCCCCAGCTAAGCAACCCCTGTCCAGATTTCCTATTAGGTGGGACCTTTCTGGACCCCCTCCATGAGCAAGGAGGTCATAGTGGGCCATTCTGCAGACTCGGCGCCACCATATATTACATGTTTACCCATTTATTTGAATGGGCAACATGTAATACTACATTTTAACTGAGAGACCACACAGCAATATCAGCTAATCTCAAAGATGGCATTATTCTGAGAAGGGGTTGTCCATTTAAAGATCCTATGCAGTCTGATGTCATCTAGCATGATGTCATAGGTGGTATACCGGGTATAGCTTTAATGCAACTAATTAAAGTAGCTTCACGTTTCACGAGTGGTCTAGTCATCATTTACCACAAATGTTTCACAGCTGTAGTGGGGGTGGAACCTGTACAGCTGCATAAGGGCCCAGTAGGCAAGGGGGCCCATACCACCTCAAAAGCAGCCTACAGCTTCCTGCTGTCTATATGATGCCATGTAAGAGACAGAGATGTGAATACTTTCCTGTGTGATATGTATGTTCTTGTATTTCCTGTGTGATATGTATGTTCTTGTATTTCCTGTGTGATATGTAGTTCTTGTATTTCCTGTGTGATATGTATGTTCTTGTATTTCCTGTGTGATATGTTCTTGTATTTCCTGTGTGATATGTATGTTCTTGTATTTCCTGTGTGATATGTATGTTCTTGTATTTCCTGTGTGATATGTTCTTGTACTTTCCTGCGTGGTATGGATGTTCTTGTATTTCCTGTGTGATATGTATGTTCTTGTATTTCCTGTGTGATATGTTCTTGTATTTCCTGTGTGATATGTATGTTCTTGTATTTCCTGTGTGATATGTATGTTCTTGTATTTCCTGTGTGATATGTTCTTGTACTTTCCTGCGTGATATGGATGTTCTTGTATTTCCTGTGTGATATGTATGTTCTTGTATTTCCTGTGTGATATGTTCTTGTACTTTCCTGCGTGATATGGATGTTCCTGTATTTCCTGTGTGATATGTAGTTCTTGTATTTCCTGTGTGATATGTATGTTCTTGTATTTCCTGTGTGATATGTAGTTCTTGTATTTCCTGTGTGATATGTATGTTCTTGTATTTCCTGTGTGATATGTTCTTGTACTTTCCTGCCTGATATGTATGTTCTTGTATTTCCTGTGTGATATGTATGTTCTTGTATTTCCTGCCTGATATGTATGTTCTTGTATTTCCTGTGTTATATGTATGTTCTTGTATTTCCTGTGTGATATGTAGTTCTTGTATTTCCTGTGTGATATGTATGTTCTTGTATTTCCAGTGTGATATGTAGTTCTTGTATTTCCTGTGTGATATGTATGTTCTTGTACTTTCCTGTGTGATATGTATGTTCTTGTACTTTCCTGCCTGATATGTATGTTCTTGTATTTCCTGTGTGATATGTATGTTCTTGTATTTCCTGTGTGATATGTAGTTCTTGTATTTCCTGTGTGATATGTAGTTCTTGTATTTCCTGTGTGATATGTATGTTCTTGTATTTCCAGTGTGATATGTATGTTCTTGTACTTTCCTGTGTGATATGTATGTTCTTGTACTTTCCTGTGTGATATGTAGTTCTTGTATTTCCTGCGTGATATGGATGTTCTTGTATTTCCTGTGTGATATGGATGTTCTTGTATTTCCTGTGTGATATGTATGTTCTTGTATTTCCTGTGTGATATGTAGTTCTTGTATTTCCTGTGTGATATGTTCTTGTATTTCCTGTGTGATATGTATGTTCTTGTATTTCCTGTGTGATATGTATGTAGTTCTTGTATTTCCTGTGTGATATGTTCTTGTATTTCCTGTGTGATATGTATGTTCTTGTATTTCCTGTGTGATATGTATGCTCTTGTATTTCCTGTGTGATATGTATGTTCTTGTATTTTCCAGTGTGATATGTATGTTCTTGTATTTCCTGTGTGATATGTAAGTTCTTGTATTTCCTGTGTGATACGTAGTTCTTGTACTTTCCTGTGTGATATGTATGTTCTTGTATTTCCTGTGTGATATGTAGTTCTTGTACTTTCCTGTGTGATATGTATGTTCTTGTATTTCCCTGTGTGATATGTATGTTCTTGTATTTTCCTGTGTGATATGTAGTTCTTGTATTTCCTGTGTGATATGTATGTTCTTGTACTTTCCTGTGTGATATGTATGTTCTTGTATTTCCTGTGTGATATGTAGTTCTTGTATTTCCTGTGTGATATGTATGTTCTTGTATTTTCCTGTGTGATATGTATGTAGTTCTTGTATTTCCAGTGTGATATGTATGTTCTTGTACTTTCCTGTGTGATATGTAGTTCTTGTATTTCCTGTGTGATATGTATGTTCTTGTACTTTCCTGTGTGATATGTATGTTCTTGTACTTTCCTGTGTGATATGTATGTTCTTGTACTTTCCTGTGTGATATGTATGTTCTTGTATTTCCTGTGTGATATGTAGTTCTTGTATTTCCTGTGTGATATGTTCTTGTATTTCCTGTGTGATATGTATGTTCTTGTATTTCCTGTGTGATATGTATGTTCTTGTATTTCCTGTGTGATATGTAGTTCTTGTATTTCCTGTGTGATATGTATGTTCTTGTACTTTCCTGCGTGATATGGATGTTCTTGTATTCCCTGTGTGATATGTATGTTCTTGTATTTCCCTGTGTGATATGTAGTTCTTGTATTTCCTGTGTGATATGTAGTTCTTGTATTTCCTGTGTGATATGTATGTTCTTGTACTTTCCTGTGTGATATGTATGTTCTTGTATTTCCTGTGTGATATGTAGTTCTTGTATTTCCTGTGTGATATGTATGTTCTTGTATTTTCCTGTGTGATATGTATGTAGTTCTTGTATTTCCAGTGTGATATGTATGTTCTTGTACTTTCCTGTGTGATATGTATGTTCTTGTATTTCCTGTGTGATATGTAGTTCTTGTATTTCCTGTGTGATATGTAGTTCTTGTATTTCCTGTGTGATATGTATGTTCTTGTACTTTCCTGTGTGATATGTATGTTCTTGTACTTTCCTGTGTGATATGTATGTTCTTGTATTTCCTGTGTGATATGTATGTTCTTGTATTTCCTGTGTGATATGCTCTTGTATTTCCTGTGTGATATGTATGTTCTTGTATTTTCCAGTGTGATATGTATGTTCTTGTATTTCCTGTGTGATATGTAAGTTCTTGTATTTCCTGTGTGATACGTAGTTCTTGTACTTTCCTGTGTGATACGTAGTTCTTGTATTTCCTGTGTGATATGTATGTTCTTGTATTTCCTGTGTGATATGTAGTTCTTGTACTTTCCTGTGTGATATGTATGTTCTTGTATTTCCCTGTGTGATATGTATGTTCTTGTATTTTCCTGTGTGATATGTAGTTCTTGTATTTCCTGTGTGATATGTAGTTCTTGTATTTCCTGTGTGATATGTAGTTCTTGTATTTCCTGTGTGATATGTATGTTCTTGTACTTTCCTGTGTGATATGTAGTTCTTGTATTTCCTGTGTGATATGTAGTTCTTGTATTTCCTGTGTGATATGTATGTTCTTGTACTTTCCTGTGTGATATGTATGTTCTTGTATTTCCTGTGTGATATGTAGTTCTTGTATTTCCTGTGTGATATGTATGTTCTTGTACTTTCCTGTGTGATATGTATGTTCTTGTATTTCCAGTGTGATATGTATGTTCTTGTACTTTCCTGTGTGATATGTATGTTCTTGTACTTTCCTGTGTGATATGTGTGTTCTTGTATTTCCTGTGTGATATGTATGTTCTTGTATTTCCTGTGTGATATGTATGTTCTTGTATTTTCCAGTGTGATATGTATGTTCTTGTATTTCCTGTGTGATATGTAAGTTCTTGTATTTCCTGTGTGATACGTAGTTCTTGTACTTTCCTGTGTGATACGTAGTTCTTGTATTTCCTGTGTGATATGTATGTTCTTGTATTTCCTGTGTGATATGTAGTTCTTGTACTTTCCTGTGTGATATGTATGTTCTTGTATTTCCCTGTGTGATATGTAGTTCTTGTATTTCCTGTGTGATATGTAGTTCTTGTATTTCCTGTGTGATATGTATGTTCTTGTACTTTCCTGTGTGATATGTATGTTCTTGTATTTCCTGTGTGATATGTAGTTCTTGTATTTCCTGTGTGATATGTATGTTCTTGTATTTTCCTGTGTGATATGTATGTAGTTCTTGTATTTCCAGTGTGATATGTATGTTCTTGTACTTTCCTGTGTGATATGTATGTTCTTGTATTTCCTGTGTGATATGTATGTTCTTGTATTTCCTGTGTGATATGTATGTTCTTGTATTTCCTGTGTGATATGTATGTTCTTGTACTTTCCTGTGTGATATGTAGTTCTTGTACTTTCCTGTGTGATATGTATGTTCTTGTATTTCCCTGTGTGATATGTAGTTCTTGTATTTCCTGTGTGATATGTAGTTCTTGTATTTCCTGTGTGATATGTAGTTCTTGTATTTCCTGTGTGATATGTATGTTCTTGTACTTTCCTGTGTGATATGTATGTTCTTGTATTTCCTGTGTGATATGTAGTTCTTGTATTTCCTGTGTGATATGTTCTTGTATTTCCTGTGTGATATGTATGTTCTTGTATTTCCTGTGTGATATGTATGTTCTTGTATTTCCTGTGTGATATGTATGTTCTTGTATTTCCTGTGTGATATGTAGTTCTTGTATTTCCTGTGTGATATGTATGTTCTTGTACTTTCCTGCGTGATATGGATGTTCTTGTATTTCCTGTGTGATATGTATGTTCTTGTATTTCCTGTGTGATATGTATGTTCTTGTATTTCCTGTGTGATATGTTCTTGTACTTTCCTGCCTGATATGTATGTTCTTGTATTTCCTGTGTGATATGTATGTTCTTGTATTTCCTGTGTGATATGTATGTTCTTGTATTTCCCTGTGTGATATGTATGTTCTTGTATTTCCTGTGTGATATGTTCTTGTACTTTCCTGCCTGATATGTATGTTCTTGTATTTCCTGTGTGATATGTATGTTCTTGTATTTCCTGTGTGATATGTATGTTCTTGTATTTCCTGTGTGATATGTATGTTCTTGTATTTCCTGTGTGATATGTAGTTCTTGTATTTCCTGTGTGATATGTATGTTCTTGTATTTCCTGTGTGATATGTATGTTCTTGTATTTCCTGTGTGATATGTATGTTCTTGTATTTCCTGTGTGATATGTTCTTGTACTTTCCTGCCTGATATGTATGTTCTTGTATTTCCTGTGTGATATGTAGTTCTTGTATTTCCTGTGTGATATGTATGTTCTTGTATTTCCTGTGTGATATGTATGTTCTTGTATTTCCTGTGTGATATGTATGTTCTTGTATTTCCTGTGTGATATGTTCTTGTACTTTCCTGCCTGATATGTATGTTCTTGTATTTCCTGTGTGATATGTAGTTCTTGTATTTCCTGTGTGATATGTATGTTCTTGTATTTCCTGTGTGATATGTATGTTCTTGTATTTCCTGTGTGATATGTATGTTCTTGTATTTCCTGTGTGATATGTATGTTCTTGTATTTCCTGTGTGATATGTTCTTGTACTTTCCTGCCTGATATGTATGTTCTTGTATTTCCTGTGTGATATGTAGTTCTTGTATTTCCCTGTGTGATATGTATGTTCTTGTATTTCCTGTGTGATATGTATGTTCTTGTATTTCCTGTGTGATATGTATGTTCTTGTATTTCCTGTGTGATATGTAGTTCTTGTATTTCCTGTGTGATATGTTCTTGTACTTTCCTGTGTGATATGTATGTTCTTGTACTTTCCTGTGTGATATGTATGTTCTTGTATTTCCTGTGTGATATGTAGTTCTTGTATTTCCTGTGTGATATGTATGTTCTTGTACTTTCCTGTGTGATATGTAGTTCTTGTATTTCCTGTGTGATACGTAGTTCTTGTATTTCCTGTGTGATATGTATGTTCTTGTATTTCCTGTGTGATATGTATGTTCTTGTATTTCCTGTGTGATATGTATGTTCTTGTATTTCCTGTGTGATATGTATGTTCTTGTACTTTCCTGTGTGATATGTATGTTCTTGTATTTCCTGTGTGATATGTATGTTCTTGTATTTCCTGTGTGATATGTATGTTCTTGTATTTCCTGTGTGATATGTATGTTCTTGTATTTCCTGTGTGATATGTAGTTCTTGTATTTCCTGTGTGATATGTAGTTCTTGTATTTCCTGTGTGATATGTAGTTCTTGTATTTCCTGTGTGATATGTATGTTCTTGTATTTCCAGTGTGATATGTATGTTCTTGTACTTTCCTGTGTGATATGTATGTTCTTGTACTTTCCTGTGTGATATGTATGTTCTTGTATTTCCTGTGTGATATGTATGTTCTTGTATTTTCCAGTGTGATATGTATGTTCTTGTATTTTCCTGTGTGATATGTAAGTTCTTGTATTTCCTGTGTGATACGTAGTTCTTGTACTTTCCTGTGTGATACGTAGTTCTTGTATTTCCTGTGTGATATGTATGTTCTTGTATTTCCCTGTGTGATATGTATGTTCTTGTATTTTCCTGTGTGATATGTAGTTCTTGTATTTCCTGTGTGATATGTAGTTCTTGTATTTCCTGTGTGATATGTATGTTCTTGTACTTTCCTGTGTGATATGTATGTTCTTGTATTTCCTGTGTGATATGTAGTTCTTGTATTTCCTGTGTGATATGTATGTTCTTGTATTTTCCTGTGTGATATGTATGTAGTTCTTGTATTTCCAGTGTGATATGTATGTTCTTGTACTTTCCTGTGTGATATGTATGTTCTTGTATTTCCTGTGTGATATGTAGTTCTTGTATTTCCTGTGTGATATGTAGTTCTTGTATTTCCTGTGTGATATGTATGTTCTTGTACTTTCCTGTGTGATATGTATGTTCTTGTACTTTCCTGTGTGATATGTATGTTCTTGTACTTTCCTGTGTGATATGTATGTTCTTGTATTTCCTGTGTGATATGTAGTTCTTGTATTTCCTGTGTGATATGTTCTTGTATTTCCTGTGTTATATGTATGTTCTTGTATTTCCTGTGTGATATGTATGTTCTTGTATTTCCTGTGTGATATGTATGTTCTTGTATTTCCTGTGTGATATGTAGTTCTTGTATTTCCTGTGTGATATGTATGTTCTTGTACTTTCCTGCGTGATATGGATGTTCTTGTATTTCCTGTGTGATATGTATGTTCTTGTATTTCCTGTGTGATATGTATGTTCTTGTATTTCCTGTGTGATATGTTCTTGTACTTTCCTGCCTGATATGTATGTTCTTGTATTTCCTGTGTGATATGTAGTTCTTGTATTTCCCTGTGTGATATGTATGTTCCTGTATTTCCTGTGTGATATGTATGTTCTTGTATTTCCTGTGTGATATGTATGTTCTTGTATTTCCTGTGTGATATGTAGTTCTTGTACTTTCCTGTGTGATATGTATGTTCTTGTACTTTCCTGCCTGATATGTATGTTCTTGTATTTCCTGTGTGATATGTATGTTCTTGTATTTCCTGTGTGATATGTATGTTCTTGTATTTCCTGTGTGATATGTAGTTCTTGTATTTCCTGTGTGATATGTATGCTCTTGTATTTCCTGTGTGATATGTATGTTCTTGTATTTCCTGTGTGATATGTATGTTCTTATATTTCCTGTGTGATATGTTCTTGTACTTTCCTGCCTGATATGTATGTTCTTGTATTTCCTGTGTGATATGTAGTTCTTGTATTTCCTGTGTGATATGTATGTTCTTGTATTTCCTGTGTGATATGTATGTTCTTGTATTTCCTGTGTGATATGTATGTTCTTGTATTTCCTGTGTGATATGTTCTTGTACTTTCCTGCCTGATATGTATGTTCTTGTATTTCCTGTGTGATATGTAGTTCTTGTATTTCCTGTGTGATATGTATGTTCTTGTATTTCCTGTGTGATATGTATGTTCTTGTATTTCCTGTGTGATATGTATGTTCTTGTATTTCCTGTGTGATATGTATGTTCTTGTACTTTCCTGTGTGATATGTATGTTCTTGTATTTCCCTGTATGATATGTATGTTCTTGTATTTCCTGTGTGATATGTATGTTCTTGTATTTCCTGTGTGATATGTATGTTCTTGTATTTCCTGTGTGATATGTATGTTCTTGTACTTTCCTGTGTGATATGTATGTTCTTGTATTTCCCTGTATGATATGTATGTTCTTGTATTTCCAGTGTGATATGTATGTTCTTGTATTTCCTGCCTGATATGTATGTTCTTGTATTTCCTGCCTGATATGTATGTTCTTGTACTTTCCCTGTGTGATATGTATGTTCTTGTACTTTCCTGTGTGATATGTATGTTCTTGTATTTCCCTGTGTGATATGTATGTTCTTGTATTTCCTGTGTGATATGTATGTTCTTGTATTTCCCTGTGTGATATGTATGTTCTTGTATTTCCTGTGTGATATGTTCTTGTACTTTCCTGCCTGATATGTATGTTCTTGTATTTCCTGTATGATATGTATGTTCTTGTATTTCCTGTGTGATATGTATGTTCTTGTATTTCCCTGTGTGATATGTATGTTCTTGTATTTCCTGTGTGATATGTTCTTGTACTTTCCTGCCTGATATGTATGTTCTTGTACTTTCCTGCCTGATATTTATGTACTCTCCCGTGTAATAATAATTCACTTGTTGCACGAGGAGAGGTGAAATGGTTATAATTTACTATGACATAACATAGTCAACCCAGGGAATATAAATCACAGTCGTAAACTTGCAGTGCTTGTCCTATGTGAGCACACAGCAGTTACTGGGATAACACACCAGGAATACATGCAGCGACGTTTATTTCCCTTTCCATAAAACATATAAAATAATTTATTATACGTCAGTTATAAAAGACAACGCCTTACCGCAAAGCATCATGTGTACAGATACTGATCGTGACTTACCTCAGCTGGTTTAGTATCAGACGTATTTGTGAAATTACGCACACAATATGCAGGCTTAACAATAACAAAAAAGATGGGGACGCCTTTTTCACTCTCCACTTTTGAATATATGGTGTAGTCAGAGGAAAAGATGTCGGCCGAACGAGAATTTGGCCTCCTTGAAATTATGGGAAACTTTTCCACCTACTGGCGGCTCAGCACCAGAAGTAGAATTATTTTTTTTGTTTTTTTATTAAAAGTGAAACGCTACAACAACAGGAAAAAATATATACTGACCTAATACTCCCGGCTCCAGTGCTTAGGACCAGCGACCATCTTCTTAAGCAGAATGATAATGTAGAAGAGGATCATGCTGGTCAAGCTTCAGGGTGGTCACCTCGGGTGATGAGGACTTAGGTGGACAGAGGCTTTAGGGAGTCTGAAGGAATATACGTACAATAAGAAACTCCAGAGATGCTAATGGCAGCAGAAGAAAAATTCCTAGGAAATAAAAGAAAGATAAAAATGACATCTTTTATGAAACCAGAGACATTTTTTATCTCTACAATTTTTTGGTGTTGCTTTCCTTGAGATGAGGATTGGACTGGAGGCCGGACTGTAAACCAGAATTGGTAATAAATAGTAATATTGTCATGTCCGCTTATAGGTGATACATATAATGGGTAATACTAAGTGATGACCACTTGGTGGCAGCAGACATCCAGCCTGTATGGATAAAAGGATGAATGACTGATGAAAGTTTACAGTAATGGATGTCTGTATATAGAGCGCCACATAAATACGGCTGCAGGTCTCTCATCATTTGTGAAGGATGACTCTCATTGTAAACCTGGACTGATGATTCCACTAATATATCAGCGCAGACGCCACTTATATTTCATGACGTTTATTGAATCTCACACAAGACAGATGCCTTGCGGTAATAATTTAGGATAGATTACATTAAACAGCTTGTTATTTTGTAGTGAATTGATAACCGGACACAGAAAGTTTTTGGATTTGATCACTATTTCTGTATATTTTTGCCGTAGGGCTTGTAATGGAATAATCAGCTATAGGGGGTCATACCGTCCAATGTTCTGAAATTAAAAATGGGTATAACCCCCATTATCAGTACCTGCCACAGACTATCTTTCCTTCATCTGGGGCACAGATCCAGTTTGCTGGCTAAGCCCTTCATCCCAAATACCCTCGACCATGGCAGAGTGACTTGTTGGCGCCCCGCTGGCACCCAACACCTACCAATCTTCCTTAGCTACACCCCTGCCTAGCAGTGTCAGATGCCCCTTCAGTGTATAACACAGATGCCCCCATAGCCACAGCTGCCTCCGTCAATTCCTGACACAGCTGCCCCATCGTGCCAGCCACATATGTCTCTATAGTGCCAGCCACATATGTCTCTATAGTGCCAGCCACATATGTCTCTATAGTGCCAGCCACATATGTCTCTATAGTGCCAGCCACATATGTCTCTATAGTGCCAGGCACAAAAGACCCCCTAGAATGCCGGCCACAGATGTCCCCCAGCAACATCCCCATAGAAAATCCTCGATATTGTGGGAAGTATTGTATCTGTGCGCCGATGCTGATACGCTGGACCCGCCGATTTTGGCAGGAGCGGCCGACTATCTAATAAGCATATGTGCCTCCGTACTCTGGCCCAACAGATGATGCGGGAGGACAGAAGAAACGACATGTTAAACTTCAAGGTCCAATCCTTTTGTTCTCAGGGGAGATAAGACACCACCAGAGGTTTATGGCAGCGACTTATGGCCCTTTTACACGGGTCACTGATCGGGCAAATGAGCAATCATACAAATGCTTGTTTACGATCATTGCTATGTGTACAAAGGGCAACGATCAGCTGCTCGTAAATCGGGTGATCGGCTCATTTATTCCGGCCAAAACATGTCCGCTAGTCGGCAGCACATGCTGGAAATGTATGTGGGCGAGCAATCGTAGAAGTGATCGCTCATCCCCACACATTACCGATCATAGCTCCTTGCGAAAGAAGCAAACGAGCGCCGATCAACAAGCTGTCTCGTCGATCAGCGCTCATTTGCACGGCCCACTTAAAAGGACCATTACCCCCTCTTCCCATTGCAATGAAATGCACGCTTAGCTATACCAAGCGCGGAGCTCCTTAGGAATAGTTGTTCGGCCGACAGCTATTGAAAGCGTTTGGCCACCTTGGGAGTTGTAGTTTAACCACAGAGGTCGCAGAGGAGTCACAGGTTGGAGACCACCGCCTCCGGATCGCAGCGGCGTGTTTTTCTAGCTCTCCGCACTCGATGGCGTCCCTGACTATCCTGTGTGAAGGGGTGTGCGGGGACCAGTAGGGGACATATTTGACATATAGAAGGTTTACGCTTCACATTAGTCCACCACAGAAGTTTATTCTACAATTTCATTACTAGAGACCTGGAAAGCTATGAGTGCTTGTAAGTCTCCTGCTGTTTACCTGTCACACGCTACAGACAGGTGACTGATAAGCTCCAGTGAATAATAAAGTTACTGTAATGGGATTTGCCGCCGAGTCCTCCATGATGGACAGATGCTTCATGATCCCTTCCCCCTCCTGATATATCCAGATCTACTATACACATGTCCGCAGCCTGAGGATTATCTATCACACCGATGTCTCCATCCTCCTAACATATTACCACACAGTCCTATATATTTCTGTGACACATGAAACACGTTCACTCTTCTGATCATCATCCGCTGAAGCTTTCAATCATCTATTAGTTGGTCTTGTGGGTCTTTATGAGGGGTTCACCATTTATAACCCAGAGAATAAGGTTTTGCATATAAGGATTTTGCTAGAAATAGACATTTATGGCTTATCGATGGGACTGTTGGGGGTGTAATGGAGAGATGCCCCCACACATTTATGGTATATCCGGTCAGCTACGGCTGGACCCACCATAGTAGAAGAGGATCCTCTGCTTCTAACACAATAATGGGCCCGAGAAGGAGACACTTTACCCCATTTTTTTTCTAGGGACCATTGTTATTGGTTTCATTTACAAATAGCAGCGTAGTTTAGGATGTAATTATATGAGGGTATCTATATGTTTTGTATAGATTGACCATAGACCCTCAGAATTGGGAACTTTATTCGGCCCAAGGAGTCCCAGTCCAACTCTGCAGTCTGCCACGGGAAGCCACCATCAAAGGAAGAGGAAGATCGAAGGAGAGATGTACCGTGGACTGGGGTTTCGGCATGCAAGGTGTTAATCGGGGATCCAGAGCCCTTATGGACAATCAAGACACAAGTAGTCCGGACAGAACTGAGTTTATCAGGTTTTCAAGGAATTTTGCTTTAAGAATTGAACAGATTGTGCGGCTACAACCAATAAAATCTGCTTGATGGTTCAGAACGCTTATCTTTTACGTTTACAGATTTTTTTCCAGTTTTATTTTGCCATTGCCCGCGAAAAATACATATGGGGCAAGGGTGGCAATCCCATAGGTCTAAACAGACTACGGGTGCTTTTCATGGGCAGATTGCTGGCCGGTAATGAGCGTTGATCGATGATATAGGAGGTCGATCGCCGATTGTTTATCATGATCGAGAGTATGGGGACGAATGATAATTCATAGGATCGGTCGTCCCCACACATTTGCATCGTGTCAGCAGCACATCCGCTGTTTACTAGAGACCATTTGTTTGGCTGTACAAAAGATCCATTCAGCCGATGAACGAGAGTTCGCTTGTTTGTTGTCTGATCGCTGCCCTGTTTATAGGGTATGATGCTTGTTCGTCCGATCATTTGCCTCTGTAAAAGGGCCTTTATGTTGTGGGTCCTGAGAGTTGAGATGGCCCGGGGGGCACCAGACCTCCCAGACCACTATTGTAAAGGTGGTCAGAAAAATGAGCACTGATCGAGGATCCAGCACGCCGATCATTCACAAGGAGCGATTATTAATGTATGGAGATGAATGATCGTTGATACGGTGGTAACCGCTTCACTCCCGCTTCACTCCCCTAGACTACCAGGGATATTAACCGCTTCACTCCCCTAGACTACCAGGGTTATTAACCGCTTCACTCCCCTAGACTACCAGGGTTATTAACAGCTTCACTCCCCTAGACTATCAGGGATATTAACTGCTTCCCTCCCCTAGACTACCAGGGTTATTAACCACTTCACTCCTCTAGACTACCAGGGATAGTAACAGCTTTACTGCTCTAGACTATCAGGGATATTAACCGCTTCACTCCCCTAGACTGCCAGGGTTATTAATCCCTCCACTACCCTAGACTACCAGGGATAGTAACCGCTTCACTCCCCTAGACTACCAGGGATATTAACCACTTCACTCCCCTAGACTACCAGGGTTATTAACCGCTCCACTACCCTAGACTACCAGGGATAGTAACCCCTTCACTCCCCTAGACTACCAGGGATATTAACCGCTTCACTCCCCTAGACTACCAGAGATATTAACCGCTTCACTCGCCTAGAACATCAGGGATATTAAAGAGGTTTTCCAGCCACTAAAAATTGATGGCCCATCCTTAGGATAGACCATCAGTAGCTGATGGGTCGGTGTCCGACTTTCGGGCCCCCCGCCGATCACCTGTTTTGAAGGGGCCGCTGTACTCCTAAGAACGATGCTGCCCCTTCATTTCTTCTTGCTCACTGTGACTCGTTTATACACATTTCGCGGCGATTCACAGGTTTTGCCGCCTTCTCTCCCATTCACTTCAATGGGATAAGGCTGAAATACCTGTGAATCGCCGCTAACTGTGTGTGAACGACTCACTGTGAGCAAGAGGCTATTGATGGTCTTTCCTGACGATAGGCCATCAACTTTTAGTGGCTGGAAAACCCCTTTAACCGCTTCATTCCTCTAGACTACCAGGGATTTTCACATTAACTTCTTTACTCCCCTAGATCAACTAGGATAAGACACCTAAGCCACACTAGACCACCAGGAATATTATAAACCCTAAAGCAGACCATACACATAAATAACCTGTTTTGTGCCCCATAAGCATGTGCGCTCTACGGGATTTTTGGGCGGCCGTGGATGCATATGTATGATTTTCCCCAAAAAAGCATACCCATTCCAAAAACATCACAGCACTAATCGGATCGGGACCAAATTATCCTGCCTATGTCCTGCTTAGGAAACAGAGGTACGATAAAATATTTAGGCACTGCTTAACACAAATACAGAACCTAACTACATAGGGTCTAAGCCCGTGGCACGTGTAAGGGGCTAGATTCAGAATACCTAACTCCATATTGTTGGATTTACAAATTAATTTACCAAAGGATATGCCGCCCCATAAACTTCATTGAATTGGCGGCTTTGCCCATAAATTTGAGAATAGTTTTATTTTTCAATTCTTCAATCCTTTAATGTCCCCCGAGTGTTAGTGTAGGATCGCTCTTCCCATTAATACACAAGGCAGGTATTATGAAGTGCCTATGAAGTATATATAAGCGCTATTATTTTGACCCTTCACAGGTAGCTGACAGATTTATGGGTGAAATTAAGGCGGCATAATCTGTTTAAAAGATTCTTTAGCTCTGCAGTTCAGTGAGCACACACGGGAACGAAAAAAAAATAATTCCGCTTAAGGCGGCAGTAAAAGGCGCAGCACACAAAATGGCCATTTGTGCATTTTATATTCCCAGGCTAATTGCAAGGTAAGTTTGATGTACTTTGTTGGTTGAAATATAACTCCGGTTTATGGAAGCCATAAAGCCTTGTCATCTGAGAGGAACCTGGAGGGCGACGTGAATCACTTTGCATAATTGCTATTTCTTACCGCATTAGGTGGCGTATTTCACACAAATCTGACGTGTTACTTTATATGAACCACGTTGCGACTGAGGGGGTCTCGCTCGGGGCAGGGTTGGGGGTCGAGGAGGGCAGAATAATAGAGAGAAAGTTTCACTCTTTTTCTTTATTCCAACTTTTGCAACATGTGTCTATAAGTACTGATGTAGCAGAGCTGAAATTGTTGGTTCGCTGTTTCATTTCAGTTGAGATAACGCAGTGGGTTTAACTGCAGTCCTATGTAATATTACAGGCGACATGTTGCCATATCATAATAAGTTTTACTGAATGACACACTCAGCACTGATACATTTGTATATATATATTTTCCTTACACAAGCCCAAGTATATACAAAATCAAGGGGAGAACAGACAGATGGATTGGAACGCAAGACCTCCATGCGACAGTGTTAGCCACTGAGCTATCGCTGCAATAAATTCTCCCCCATCTGTCCTATATTATTCATGAGATTACAGATACAACGGGCGTTTCTGGGTTTTTGTGTTTCCCGGTATCGCCCTTCTGTCTAAATCCGATGGCCCGTTAGACGTGAGACTCCGTATCCCAATAACATACAGCGCAGAAGTTGGATCATCCTGACAAATACCATTTGCCTTAATTCCTTTATTAGAACCTCACACAAAGCCGGTATCTTATACATCATCTCCGTCTTCACCCGAGTTGGCCTCGATTAACAGCAGCGCCATTCAGGAACACGGAGGCTGGATTTGCAGTCATCACTATGTCCTAACAAGCGAACCGGAGATTTTAATGAGTTAAGTATAAACACGTGTCGAAAAATTCTGTAATGTACAATAACTAATTCCACATTTGCAAGAGAAAGCCATCGCGCATCACAATGTAAAGGATGTGTAAAAAATGGGAATCTGTAAGATGTCCTAATAAAATGAAAGTAGGGGGCGCAATTGCAACATGGGGGCTTGAATACAATGCAGCTAAGGTGCCCAGAACGTCAGTGACTTCCGTGATGACCAGTCCGAAGTGTTGGGAGCCAGACCGGCTCCATGATTATTTGGGTGCCTAAGTGTCACCACGGACCAGCACTGATTGCTGAATTGAAGGGCTCAACAAAAGGCTTAACCCCTTGAAGTCCAAGCCATTTTTCGCTTTTTCATTTTCGCTTTTTTTCTCCCCAACTCTCAAAACCATAACTTTTTTATTTTTCCATCGACATAGCTGTATTAGGGCTTGTTTTTTTTTTGCAAGATGAGTTGTGGTTTTTATTGTATCATTTATTATACTGGGAAATTGAAAGAAAATTTTTTGTGGGGTGAAATTGGAAAAAAAACTGCGATTCCTTCATTGTTTTTTGGGTTCCGTTTTTACGTTGTTCACTGTGCGGAAAAAATGATAACTTAACTTTATTCTGCAGATCAATCCGATTACGGCAATACCAAATTTCTATAATTTTTTTTATATAATGTACTAATTTTACAAAGAAAAACTATTTAAAAAAAAAGGTAATTTTTTGTGTGGCCATATTCTGACAGCCATATATTTTTCACTTTACCGGCAGTGTGAGGACTTGTTTTTCGAGGGGCAAACTGTCGTTTTGGGGTATATACAAGTTTTTCCATTTCATTTGGGTGTTAAGGTGCCGAAAAAAGAATCAATTATGTTTTGTTTTTCCTGCGATTACCGTGCGGGATAAATATTGTTATCTTGTAATAGCTCAGACATTTTTGGACGTGGCGATACCAGTTATGTTTATTTTTACATTACTTTAGGGAAAAAAAGGGAAACTTTTTTTTTTTTTTTTTTTTTTACTTTTGATATTTTACGTTTTTTTGTGCTATTTAAAAAAGTGTTTTTTTCATTTCTTTTAGTCCCTCTAGAGGGCTTGAACAAGTGATCGTTTGATCGCTGATCTATCGCTGGTACAATACCCTGGAATACCAATGTATTCGAGTGTACTGTATTTTTATTGACCAGAGGCAGGACTTAATAGGGGTCTTCTTTAGGCACCCAAGCTGCCATGACAACCATCGACACTCCTCGATCATGTCGCAGGAAAGGGGAGTGATGCGGTGAAAGAGGGCCGCCCTTCTTTCTATTGGTTAGATGCTGTAGCCTTACACAACCCAAACATTACAATAAACAGGATGGGTCTTCGCCTTACCAAAGGTAAATTCTGATCTTGTAAGCCCCTCGGACTACACCCCATAATCCCTAACCTACTTGCGTTCCTGCCGTTGCGCCCACTTTACACCTTCCACAGGTGAGACAATATGTCGCCTGCTCGGCCCCCAGACATTTACCCCATCCTAGTCCCTACTACTTGTTCTAAGGGACGCCTGGCCCCCCTTATGGCTTCTTGGGACAATTGTACGACCCCGTTTGTTGCTCATTAGACTCTGTGGTTGTAAATGAGTTAAAAACGCCAAGCTAACATGACCGTAGGTGCTATATCTGGGATCCAGCTTCAAGTTTACAGTATTGGTCCAGCATCAGGACAATTGGCTTCCTGTCCGCACACATTGCCGGTTGCTTGACATAGGGATTCAATTATGAAGTAGTAGACAGAAGGATACAGATAAGAACGACATTATATCATATTCACTATGAAGTCATGGACTTGGCCGCATTACAGGAGTCTGGTTGTTGAAAGCCTTTCATGTGGCTTGTTGTGGAAGGCTCCTCAAACACACGACAGACCGGCGGTTACAGAGACCCTATTGCCGGGCTGCTTGATGGGTGGCAATGTTCATTACAGGGAATGGGGAGAGAACAAAAAGTCAAAAAGACAATTATGTTCTCAAACCACCCCAGTTACCAAGATCAGATACTAAGACCTTTCACACTGATATAATACGAGCTCGGTATGTACGGACGCTCGCAATGGGACATTTTTTAGGTCGGACTCTAAACAGGGCAGTGGCAATGCAGATGTAAGAATTGTGGTCTAGAACCTGCTACGGCTATAAAATTCAGATTATCCGGTGTGCTAGATAATTGGAAATTCTGGATTATCAGATGTATATGTTCAGACAGAATGTGTGATGTTAAAATGTACTTCCTCAGTGACCTTCTGTATTTGTATCTGAGCAGGGGGTAGAGAGGTAGCAGCCGTATCTGGGCCAAACGCCCCTTTTCCACATGACACTGAAAATTCTCCTGATCTGCTATTGCCGGGTTTTCAGCCTATTTTACGTCACATGCCAGACTAGCAGGATTTTGACATCCCTGGATGCCAAATTAATGGAGTTTAAAGGGTAGCTAAACATTTGGCAAACTTCTGACATGTCATAGTGACATGTTAGTGCTCGGACCCCCACTAAACCTAACTTCTGAGACCTCCACCAATCACTAGAATGAAGCAGCTGAAGCTCTCGTGTGATCGCTCAGCAGCTTCGTGTCTGTTCGGCTTTTTCCGGAAAGCCGATGTATCGGGGTACGGGCTCGTAGGCTTTCTATTGAGTCCGTACACCGTAAACCGAACAAACACGAAGCCCCTGAGCGCTCACACCAACGCTTCAGCCGCTTCGTTCTAGCGATTGGTGGGGGTCTCAGTGCTCGGACCCCCACCAATCCAAACTTCTGACATGTCAGATGTTTGTCAAACGTTTAGCTACACTTTAAAGATTATGATTGCTTTTGAAAAGGAAAGTTAGAAACGGGCACCTTTAGGGTATGTCCACACAGGTCAGATATGCTGCGTAAAAGTACACTGTTTATTTAACCTACAACCCGCAGGGAATTCAGGCTGGAAAACCGCACCAAATTGTGGTGCAGATTTTCGGCCAGAATCGCCACTGCAAAAAAGGACAATGCGTACATTTACTGTTGCAATAGCGACACCTCCTGTGATGACGCTGCTACCCATGTGACCACCTCAGCCTGCGATTGGCTGCAGCAGTCACATGGAGGCCAGCAGCATGGAAAACAGCTGGGGGAACAAGAAGGCGTCGCTATGACAACGCCAGGGGGTAACGGGGGCTAACGGAGCCTCCAATGTAGATGTGAACGAGGCCTGATAACATCTCATCCTGGGACAGGAGAATCTGAAAAAAACACCTTTTTCGTGTTTAAATTTAATTGAAACAAGTCTTTACGTGCCCCCTGGCGTTGTCGTAACGATGGCTGATTGTCTCCATGCTACTGGACTCCTGGGATGACATTTTATCCCATGTGACTGCTGCAGCCAATCACAGGCTGCAGCAGTCACATGGACTGCAGCGTTATCAGAGCAGGCTGGACTGCACGGACACCAGAGGGATGTGTCGCTATGGCAATGCTAGTGACTAAGTATTCGTTTATATTTCTGTTCTTCTTTCCGCATCGGCGATTCTGGCCAAAAATCTGCACCACAATTTGGTGCGATCTTTCGGCAGGAATTCCCTACGGGTTCTAGGTCAGATTCGCCGTGTACTTACCCTTGTGAACATTCCCATAAAACAAAATAAATTCGATGTTATAAAATATTAATCTGTTTTACAAAACTGGGGCAGATATATTAATACTGCGCAAAAGTTACACAGGATAAAATGTATCACAATGACACGCTGTAGTAGAAATTTGGCGCATCATGCTAGACACGTTAGACACTACCTTACGCCTAATGCACACGACCGTGTGTGCCGCCCGTGTCCCGTCCGTGATCCGTGGAAAGATAGGACATCTATCCATGGAACGCAGAGTCGGGTCCGTTTTCATGGACCGGAATCACCCCCTAAAGTGAATGGGTCAGTGAAAACTATCGCATGCCACTCGGATGCCGTGAAAAACAACCCGAGTGGATTTACAGTTTTTAATCTGTAATTACGGATAATCTGCAGACCCATTCATTTCTATAGGCCATGGATGTGTGTCCGGGCCGTAGAATTGATCCGCGAAATATAGAACAGGTCCGATTTTGCACGTGTCCATAGACTTCTATGGGCGAGTTCGTGCCGCAATTGCGGACAGCTACAGATGTGTAATTGCGGAAGCGTTGCTATGCGATGGCAGGGGATGCCCCCAAGAAAGTGGCGCCTGGATGATTATGTGACATTTTCAAGTGGTTGGGACATGTTGGTGACATCATTTGCAATCTCCCTTCTTTTTTTTTTTTGGAAGATCCGTAAATACGGATGCACTACGGACCGTATTTGCGGACAGCGTGCCAGATATGCGATGACTTGAGGATGACTTAGGATCACAGTAAAAAAACACTATGGTCGTGTTCATAAGGCCTAACACCGATATTTTTACTATTTTGAGGCTCACAATTTCTTAGAGGCAGGGAACCATCAAAGGTAAAAAGTTCCAATAAGGCGGAAACTTATTTTTGGAATATCTGTGATTCCGCGTGCTATTATTATGCTGCGTGCCGATCAATAACAGGCGTGCAAGATCCCAAGCGTAAAATGCAGCAGAATTTTTTTTTTATATCTGTCTACCGTGAATTGCATTAACACCTGCTGGAAAGTGTGAGGTTTGTTAGGTATGGAAAACACTGGTAGACGGAGGGCCCGACTGGCTGGATTTATGGGGTGAGAGGTCATATATTTAGTTGAAGTGGAGGTATAATACAGCTATATGGTGACAGTATGGAGGCGAACATCCCCAGCACACGTCAGTGTATAGACACACAACGACATAGCCGGGCAGGAGACTGTGATGGTCAGCGGACAAATTACACACGATGAGGGGCGAGTAGAAGAAGGTTCCTCTGGGGAACAGATTGAGAGGGGATCTTGAGACTCCTGCATTAGTTTAATGGGGTTTTCTTGGGATTGTTGGGGGGATCTCACAGCTGCGTACATTCCAGATGACAGCAGTTTTTCACATAACAGCCATTGGCGTGCCATTACCTAGAATTTATAACATGGGTTTTGAACATGATGCTTTTTTTATGGATAAATGTAAGCTAACAATTACCTAATGGTGAGCAGTAAAATCATTGCCTCACATACTTTAAGGTAGCATTTTTATTTCATTGTTCCGCATAATTTGCTAACATTTTTAAGTTTCCAGGAACAGTGTATCTAAGCCTCTTATGCTCTACTTATTGGGGGTGCAGAGCTTCATGTCGCACCTGGACCCCGATGACACCAGTACTATAAATGACATGTGATAATTTGGGGTGGGGGCTGTTATAGGGTTCGCTCTGGGGCTTAAAGTTATGCCTCTGCTCTCAGGTGGGATACTATCAGCTGTATCTAAGCTTTTCATATGTAACACTGTCTACTGAATCAATTTATCACGCCTACCATGTATGATACAATTTACTAATCCTGTGTATCTAAGCTTCTAGTGTGTGATGCTGTCTGATAAGCTGATGTATCTAAGCCCCTCATATGTGATACTGTTTGCTAAGCTGCAGTATCTAATCTTATAATGTGGGATACAATCTGCTCAGCTGGTGAATCTAATCCTATCATGTGTGATACTATCTGCTGAGTCAGCGTATCTAAGTCTATCATATGTGATACTGTTTGCTGAGGTGGTGTATCTAAGCCCATCGTGAGTGATAATGTCTGCGGAGTTGATGTATCTAAGCCTATCATGTGTGGTACTATCTGTTAAATTGATGTATCTAAGCCCATCGTGTGTGATACAATCTTCTGAGCAGGTGTATCTAAGCCCATCAAGTGTAATACTGTCAGCTGAGCAGATGTATCTAAGCTCATCATGTGTAATACTGTTTGCTAAGTTGATGTATCTAAGCCCCATCATGTGGGATACTGTCTACTAAGTTGGTATATTGAAGCTTATCATGTGTGATACGGTCTGCTGAATTAGTGTATCTAAGCCCATTATGTATGATATTGTCTGCTGAGTTGGTGTATCTAAGCCTATCATGTCTGATACTATTTGCTGAGCTGGTGTATCCAAGTGCTTCATGTGTGATACTGTCTTCTAAGTTAGTGTATCTAAGCCCACCATGTGTGATACTGTCTGCTGAGTTAGTGTATATGAGCCCATCATATGTGATACTGTCTGCTAAGTTAGTGTATCTAAGCCCACCATGTGTGATACTGCCTTCTGAGCAGGTGTATCTATGCCCATCATGTGTAATACTGTCTGCTGAGTTGTTGTATCTAAGCCCCATCATGTGGGATACTGTCTACTAAGTTGGTGTATTGAGGCTTATCATGTGTGATACGGTCTGCTGAGTTAGGTGTATCTAAGCCCATCATGTGTAATACTGTCTGCTGAGTTGGTGTACATAAGCCTCATTATGTGTGATATTGTCTGCTTAGTTGGTGTATCCAAACCAATCATGTGTGATACTGTCTACTAAGTCGGTGTATCTAAGCTTATCATGTGTGATACTAAATGTCGCAGTAAGTATGAGAGAGCAGAATACTTGCTGCATAGTAATAGACCTGTCACAGAATATATGAAGTCCTGCCCCACGGTGCCAGCGTACGCCATTTCACCCGCCTACAACTTGTCTACAACCATCGGACATCGCTGCTGTAGCGCAAACATTTTGCAAAAGTGGCCAAACTTTCCTCTGCTGGTGAAGACAATGTCTCCGGCCCCCACATGCCAGAGGTCCCTGTGCTGCTTGATCCCGTAGAAATAAATGAATGTCCCTTTAAGGGGAAAAAAACCTTCTACCCCGAGGACCAGCAGACATTGTACGCACTTGCTCCTTAGTTTTGTAAAAACTAAAAATGGTTTTAAGAGAGGCCCAGAAGTGTAAAATAATGTCTGGGAAATGTGAGCTGTATCTGAACCTGGAGGAGACACTGATCCTATTGTACGTACCACGGGGGAGAAAATAATTGAATTCTTGAGGTGCGTGTCGACCTTCTTGAGCACTGGAAAAGGATTTGAGCGTTTTCCAGGCCTGAGTGGCGGAGTCTGATAATGGAAGCTTTTATATCAGGCTACCAACGTAAGTGACACTCACCCAACACCGCACATCGCAGCCTGAAGGATCAGGAGACTCTGCAGGTAAACACACGGGGACATCGCCAGACAGGACGCCCTGAAAAATACAGAAAAATACACATATAAGTCCATGAGTCGTGTTTTCAGTCATTACTTATATCTGATATCAGAAAAAATCAATATGGCCACAACATCATTACAGCTCTATATAATGTACGGGTTGGTGGGGTTATTATGGTCGCCCGGTGTCTGTATATATATATATAATGTACGGGTTGGTGGGGTTATTATGGCCGCCCGGTGTCTGTATATATATAATGTACAGGTTGGTGGTGTTATTACGGTCGCCCGGTGTCTGTATATATATATAATGTACAGGTTGGTGGGGTTATTATGGTCGCCCGGTGTCTGTATATATATATATATATATAATGTACGGGTTGGTGGGGTTATTATGGTCGCCCGGTGTCTGTATATATATATATATATATAATGTACGGGTTGGTGGAGTTATTATGGTCGCCCGGTGTCTGTATATATATAATGTACGGGTTGGTGGGGTTATTATGGTCGCCCGGTGTCTGTATATATATATAATGTACGGGTTGGTGGGGTTATTATGGTCGCCCGATGTCTGTATATATATAATGTACGGGTTGGTGGAGTTATTATGGTCGCCCGGTGTCTGTATATATATAATGTACAGGTTGGTGAGGTTATTATGGTCGCCCGGTGTCTGTATATATATAATGTACGGGTTGGTGGGGTTATTATGGTCGCCCGGTGTCTGTATATATATAATGTACGGGTTGGTGGGGTTATTATGGTCGCCCGGTGTCTGTATATATATAATGTACGGGTTGGTGGGGTTATTATGGTCGCCCGGTGTCTGTATATATATAATGTACGGGTTGGTGGGGTTATTATGGTCGCCCGGTGTCTGTATATATATAATGTACGGGTTGGTGGGGTTATTATGGTCGCCCGGTGTCTGTATATATATAATGTACAGGTTGGTGGGGTTATTATGGTCGCCCGGTGTCTGTATATATATATAATGTACGGGTTGGTGGAGTTATTACGGTCGCCCGGTGTATGTATATATATAATGTACGGGTTGGTGGGGTTATTATGGTCGCCCGGTGTCTGTATATATATAATGTACGGGTTGGTGGGGTTATTATGGCCGCCCGGTGTCTGTATATATATAATGTACGGGTTGGTGGGGTTATTATGGTCGCCCGGTGTCTGTATATATATATAATGTACAGGTTGGTGGGGTTATTATGGTCGCCCGGTGTCTGTATATATATAATGTACGGGTTGGTGGGGTTATTATGGTCGCCCGGTGTCTGTATATATATAATGTACGGGTTGGTGGGGTTATTATGGTCGCCCGGTGTCTGTATATATATATATATATAATGTACAGGTTGGTGGGGTTATTATGGTCGCCCGGTGTCTGTATATATATATAATGTACAGGGTTGGTGGGGTTATTATGGTCGCCCGGTGTCCGTATATATATAATGTACGGGTTGGTGGGGTTATTATGGTCGCCCGGTGTCTGTATATATATAATGTACGGGTTGGTGGGGTTATTATGGTCGCCCGGTGTCTGTATATATATAATGTACAGGTTGGTGGGGTTATTATGGTCGCCCGGTGTCTGTATATATATAATGTACGGGTTGGTGAGGTTATTATGGTCGCCCGGTGTCTGTATATATATAATGTATGGGTTGGTGGAGTTATTATGGTCGCAAGTGTCTGTATATATATAATGTACGGGTTGGTGGGGTTATTATGGTTGCCCGGTGTCTGTATATATATAATGTACAGGTTGGTGGAGTTATTATGGTCGCCCGGTGTCTGTATATATATAATGTACGTGTTGGTGGGGTTATTATGGTCGCCCGGTGTCTGTATATATATAATGTACAGGTTGGTGGGGTTATTACGGTCGCCCGGTGTCTGTATATATATATATAATGTACGGGTTGGTGGGGTTATTATGGTCGCCCGGTGTCTGTATATATATATAATGTACGGGTTGGTGGGGTTATTATGGTCGCCCGGTGTCTGTATATATATATAATGTACGGGTTGGTGGGGTTATTATGGCCGCCCGGTGTCTGTATATATATATATAATGTACGGGTTGGTGGGGTTATTATGGTCGCCCGGTGTCTGTATATATATATAATGTACGGGTTGGTGGGGTTATTATGGTCGCCCGGTGTCTGTATATATATATAATGTACGGGTTGGTGGGGTTATTATGGTCGCCCGGTGTCTGTATATATATATAATGTACGGGTTGGTGGGGTTATTATGGTCGCCCGGTGTCTGTATATATATAATGTACGGGTTGGTGGGGTTATTATGGTCGCCCGGTGTCCGTATATATATAATGTACGGGTTGGTGGGGTTATTATGGTCGCCCGGTGTCTGTATATATATAATGTACGGGTTGGTGGGGTTATTATGGTCGCCCGGTGTCTGTATATATATAATGTACAGGTTGGTGGGGTTATTATGGTCGCCCGGTGTCTGTATATATATAATGTACGGGTTGGTGGGGTTATTATGGTCGCCCGGTGTCTGTATATATATAATGTACAGGTTGGTGGGGTTATTATGGTCGCCCGGTGTCTGTATATATATAATGTACGGGTTGGTGGGGTTATTATGGCCGCCCGGTGTCTGTATATATATATAATGTACGGGTTGGTGGGGTTATTATGGTCGCCCGGTGTCTGTATATATATAATGTACGGGTTGGTGGGGTTATTATGGTCACCCGGTGTCTGTATATATATATAATGTACGGGTTGGTGGGGTTATTATGGTCGCCCGGTGTCTGTATATATATAATATACGGGTTGGTGGGGTTATTATGGCCGCCCGGTGTCTGTATATATATATAATGTACAGGTTGGTGAGGTTATTATGGTCGCCCGGTGTCTGTATATATATAATGTACGGTTGGTGAGGTTATTATGGCTGCCCGGTGTCTGTATATATATAATGTACAGGTTGGTGGGGTTATTATGGTCGCCCGGTGTCTGTATATATATATAATGTACAGGGTTGGTGGGGTTATTATGGTCGCCCGGTGTCTGTATATATATAATGTACAGGTTGGTGGGGTTATTATGGTCGCCCGGTGTCTGTATATATATAATGTACGGGTTGGTGGGGTTATTATGGTCGCCCGGTGTCTGTATATATATAATGTACGGGTTGGTGAGGTTATTATGGTTGCCCGGTGTCTGTATATATATAATGTACAGGTTGGTGGGGTTATTATGGTCGCCCGGTGTCTGTATATATATAATGTACGGGTTGGTGGGGTTATTATGGTCGCCCGGTGTCTGTATATATATAATGTACAGGTTGGTGGGGTTATTATGGTCGCCCGGTGTCTGTATATATATAATGTACAGGTTGGTGGGGTTATTATGGTCGCCCGGTGTCTGTATATATATAATGTACGGGTTGGTGAGGTTATTATGGTCGCCCGGTGTCTGTATATATATAATGTACGGGTTGGTGAGGTTATTATGGTCGCCCGGTGTCTGTATATATATAATGTACGGGTTGGTGAGGTTATTATGGTTGCCCGGTGTCTGTATATATATAATGTACGGGTTGGTGGGGTTATTATGGTCGCCCGGTGTCTGTATATATATAATGTACGGGTTGGTGGGGTTATTATGGTCGCCCGGTGTCTGTATATATATAATGTACGGGTTGGTGAGGTTATTATGGTTGCCCGGTGTCTGTATATATATAATGTACGGGTTGGTGAGGTTATTATGGTTGCCCGGTGTCTGTATATATATAATGTACAGGTTGGTGGGGTTATTATGGTCGCCCGGTGTCTGTATATATATAATGTACGGGTTGGTGGGGTTATTATGGTCGCCCGGTGTCTGTATATATATATAATGTACGGGTTGGTGGGGTTATTATGGTCGCACGGTGTCTGTATATATATAATGTACAGGTTGGTGAGGTTATTATGGTCGCCCGGTGTCTGTATATATATAATGTACAGGTTGGTGGGGTTATTATGGTCGCCCGGTGTCTGTATATATATATAATGTACGGGTTGGTGAGGTTATTATGGCCGCCCGGTGTCTGTATATATATAATGTACGGGTTGGTGGGGTTATTATGGTCGCCCGGTGTCTGTATATATATAATGTACAGGTTGGTGGGGTTATTATGGTCGCCCGGTGTCTGTATATATATAATGTACGGGTTGGTGGGGTTATTATGGTCGCCCGGTGTCTGTATATATATATAATGTACAGGTTGGTGAGGTTATTATGGTCGCCCGGTGTCTGTATATATATAATGTACGGTTGGTGAGGTTATTATGGCTGCCCGGTGTCTGTATATATATAATGTACAGGTTGGTGGGGTTATTATGGTCGCCCGGTGTCTGTATATATATATAATGTACAGGGTTGGTGGGGTTATTATGGTCGCCCGGTGTCTGTATATATATAATGTACAGGTTGGTGGGGTTATTATGGTCGCCCGGTGTCTGTATATATATAATGTACGGGTTGGTGGGGTTATTATGGTCGCCCGGTGTCTGTATATATATAATGTACGGGTTGGTGAGGTTATTATGGTTGCCCGGTGTCTGTATATATATAATGTACAGGTTGGTGGGGTTATTATGGTCGCCCGGTGTCTGTATATATATAATGTACGGGTTGGTGGGGTTATTATGGTCGCCCGGTGTCTGTATATATATAATGTACGGGTTGGTGAGGTTATTATGGTTGCCCGGTGTCTGTATATATATAATGTACGGGTTGGTGAGGTTATTATGGTCGCCCGGTGTCTGTATATATATAATGTACGGGTTGGTGGGGTTATTATGGTCGCCCGGTGTCTGTATATATATATAATGTACGGGTTGGTGGGGTTATTATGGTCGCACGGTGTCTGTATATATATAATGTACAGGTTGGTGAGGTTATTATGGTCGCCCGGTGTCTGTATATATATAATGTACAGGTTGGTGGGGTTATTATGGTCGCCCGGTGTCTGTATATATATATAATGTACGGGTTGGTGAGGTTATTATGGCCGCCCGGTGTCTGTATATATATAATGTACGGGTTGGTGGGGTTATTATGGTCGCCCGGTGTCTGTATATATATAATGTACAGGTTGGTGGGGTTATTATGGTCGCCCGGTGTCTGTATATATATAATGTACAGGTTGGTGGGGTTATTACGGTCGCCCGGTGTCTGTATATATATAATGTACGGGTTGGTGAGGTTATTATGGTCGCCCGGTGTCTGTATATATATAATGTACGGGTTGGTGGGGTTATTATGGTCGCCCGGTGTCTGTATATATATATAATGTACAGGTTGGTGGGGTTATTATGGTCGCCCGGTGTCTGTATATATATAATGTACGGGTTGGTGAGGTTATTATGGTCGCCCGGTGTCTGTATATATATAATGTACGGGTTGGTGGGGTTATTATGGTCGCCCGGTGTCTGTATATATATAATGTACGGGTTGGTGAGGTTATTATGGTCGCCCGGTGTCTGTATATATATAATGTACGGGTTGGTGGGGTTATTATGGCCGCCCGGTGTCTGTATATATATAATGTACGGGTTGGTGGGGTTATTATGGCCGCCCGGTGTCTGTATATATATAATGTACGGGTTGGTGGGGTTATTATGGTCGCCCGGTGTCTGTATATATATATATAATGTACGGGTTGGTGGGGTTATTATGGTCGCCCGGTGTCTGTATATATATAATGTACGGGTTGGTGGGGTTATTATGGTCGCCCGGTGTCTGTATATATATATAATGTACGGGTTGGTGGGGTTATTATGGTCGCCCGGTGTCTGTATATATATAATGTACGGGTTGGTGGGGTTATTATGTTCGCCCGGTGTCTGTATATATATATATAATGTACAGGTTGGTGGGGTTATTATGGTCGCCCGGTGTCTGTATATATATAATGTACGGGTTGGTGGGGTTATTATGGTCGCCCGGTGTCTGTATATATATAATGTACGGGTTGGTGAGGTTATTATGGTCGCCCGGTGTCTGTATATATATAATGTACAGGTTGGTGAGGTTATTATGGTCGCCCGGTGTCTGTATATATATATAATGTACGGTTGGTGGGGTTATTATGGTCGCCCGGTGTCTGTATATATATAATGTACGGGTTGGTGGGGATATTATGGTCGCCCGGTGTCTGTATATATATATAATGTACGGGTTGGTGGGGTTATTATGGTCGCCCGGTGTCTGTATATATATAATGTACGGGTTGGTGGGGATATTATGGTCGCCCGGTGTCTGTATATATATATAATGTACAGGTTGGTGGGTTATTATGGTCGCCCGGTGTCTGTATATATATAATGTACGGGTTGGTGGGGTTATTATGGTCGCCCGGTGTCTGTATATATATATAATGTACGGGTTGGTGGGGTTATTATGGTCGCCCGGTGTCTGTATATATATAATGTACGGGTTGGTGGGGTTATTATGGTCGCCCGGTGTCTGTATATATATAATGTACGGGTTGGTGGGGTTATTATGGTCGCCCGGTGTCTGTATATATATAATGTACAGGTTGGTGGGGTTATTATGGTCGCCCGGTGTCTGTATATATATAATGTACAGGTTGGTGGGGTTATTACGGTCGCCCGGTGTCTGTATATATATAATGTACGGGTTGGTGAGGTTATTATGGTCGCCCGCTGTCTGTATATATATAATGTACGGGTTGGTGGGGTTATTATGGTCGCCCGGTGTCTGTATATATATAATGTACAGGTTGGTGGGGTTATTATGGTCGCCCCGTGTCTGTATATATATATAATGTACGGGTTGGTGAGGTTATTATGGTCGCCCGGTGTCTGTATATATATATATAATGTACGGGTTGGTGAGGTTATTATGGTCGCCCGGTGTCTGTATATATATATAATGTACGGGTTGGTGAGGTTATTATGGTCGCCCGGTGTCTGTATATATATAATGTACGGTTGGTGGGGTTATTATGGTCGCCCGGTGTCTGTATATATATATAATGTACGGGTTGGTGGGGTTATTATGGTCGCCCGGTGTCTGTATATATATAATGTACGGGTTGGTGAGGTTATTATGGTCGCCCGGTGTCTGTATATATATAATGTACGGGTTGGTGGGGTTATTATGGTCGCCCGGTGTCTGTATATATATATAATGTACGGGTTGGTGGAGTTATTATGGTCGCCCGGTGTCTGTATATATATAATGTACGGGTTGGTGGGGTTATTACGGTCGCCCGGTGTCTGTATATATATAATGTACAGGTTGGTGGGGTTATTATGGTCGCCCGGTGTCTGTATATATATAATGTACGGGTTGGTGGAGTTATTATGGTCGCCCGGTGTCTGTATATATATATAATGTACGGGTTGGTGGGGTTATTATGGTCGCCCGGTGTCTGTATATATATAATGTACGGGTTGGTGGGGTTATTATGGTCGCCCGGTGTCTGTATATATATAATGTACAGGTTGGTGGGGTTATTATGGTCGCCCGGTGTCTGTATATATATAATGTACAGGTTGGTGGGGTTATTATGGTCGCCCGGTGTCTGTATATATATAATGTACGGGTTGGTGAGGTTATTATGGTCGCCCGGTGTCTGTATATATATAATGTACAGGTTGGTGGGGTTATTATGGTCGCCCGGTGTCTGTATATATATAATGTACGGGTTGGTGGGGTTATTATGGTCGCCCGGTGTCTGTATATATATAATGTACGGGTTGGTGAGGTTATTATGGTCGCCCGGTGTCTGTATATATATAATGTACGGGTTGGTGGGGTTATTATGGTCGCCCGGTGTCTGTATATATATAATGTACGGGTTGGTGGAGTTATTATGGTCGCCCGGTGTCTGTATATATATAATGTACGGGTTGGTGGGGTTATTACGGTCGCCCGGTGTCTGTATATATATAATGTACAGGTTGGTGGGGTTATTATGGTCGCCCGGTGTCTGTATATATATAATGTACGGGTTGGTGGGGTTATTATGGTCGCCCGATGTCTGTATATATATAATGTACGGGTTGGTGGAGTTATTATGGTCGCCCGGTGTCTGTATATATATAATGTACGGGTTGGTGGGGTTATTATGGTCGCCCGGTGTCTGTATATATATATATAATGTACGGGTTGGTGGGGTTATTATGGCCGCCCGGTGTCTGTATATATATAATGTACGGGTTGGTGGGGTTATTATGGTCGCCCGGTGTCTGTATATATATAATGTACGGGTTGGTGGGGTTATTATGGTCGCCCGGTGTCT
This sequence comes from Rhinoderma darwinii, assembly GCF_050947455.1. Taxonomy (NCBI): domain Eukaryota; kingdom Metazoa; phylum Chordata; class Amphibia; order Anura; family Rhinodermatidae; genus Rhinoderma; species Rhinoderma darwinii. Next base: position 67,432,250 of record NC_134699.1, read on the forward strand.
GTATATATATAATGTACGGGTTGGTGGGGTTATTATGGTCGCCCGGTGTCTGTATATATATATATAATGTACGGGTTGGTGGGGTTATTATGGTCGCCCGGTGTCTGTATATATATAATGTACAGGTTGGTGGGGTTATTATGGTCGCCCGGTGTCTGTATATATATAATGTACGGGTTGGTGGGGTTATTATGGTCGCCCGGTGTCTGTATATATATAATGTACGGGTTGGTGGGGTTATTATGGTCGCCCGGTGTCTGTATATATATAATGTACGGGTTGGTGGGGTTATTATGGTCGCCCGGTGTCTGTATATATATAATGTACAGGTTGGTGGGGTTATTATGGTCGCCCGGTGTCTGTATATATATAATGTACAGGTTGGTGGGGTTATTATGGTCGCCCGGTGTCTGTATATATATAATGTACGGGTTGGTGAGGTTATTATGGTCGCCCGGTGTCTGTATATATATAATGTACAGGTTGGTGGGGTTATTATGGTCGCCCGGTGTCTGTATATATATATAATGTACGGGTTGGTGAGGTTATTATGGTCGCCCGGTGTCTGTATATATATAATGTACGGTTGGTGGGTTATTATGGTCGCCCGGTGTCCGTATATATATAATGTACGGGTTGGTGAGGTTATTATGGTCGCCCGGTGTCTGTATATATATAATGTACAGGTTGGTGTGGTTATTATGGCCGCCCGGTGTCTGTATATATATAATGTACGGGTTGGTGGGGTTATTATGGCCGCCCGGTGTCTGTATATATATAATGTACAGGTTGGTGGGGTTATTATGGTCGCCCGGTGTCTGTATATATATATAATGTACGGGTTGGTGGGGTTATTATGGTCGCCCGGTGTCTGTATATATATAATGTACGGGTTGGTGGGGATATTATGGTCGCCCGGTGTCTGTATATATATAATGTACGGGTTGGTGGAGTTATTATGGTCGCCCGGTGTCTGTATATATATATAATGTACGGGTTGGTGGGGTTATTACGGTCGCCCGGTGTCTGTATATATATAATGTACGGTTGGTGAGGTTATTATGGCTGCCCGGTGTCTGTATATATATAATGTACGGGTTGGTGGGGTTATTATGGTCGCCCGGTGTCTGTATATATATAATGTACAGGTTGGTGGGGTTATTATGGTCGCCCGGTGTCTGTATATATATAATGTACAGGTTGGTGGGGTTATTATGTTCGCCCGGTGTCTGTATATATATAATGTACGGGTTGGTGGGGTTATTATGGTCGCCCGGTGTCTGTATATATATAATGTACGGGTTGGTGGGGTTATTATGGTCGCCCGGTGTCTGTATATATATAATGTACGGGTTGGTGGGGTTATTATGGTCGCCCGGTGTCTGTATATATATAATGTACGTGTTGGTGGGGTTATTATGGTCGCCCGGTGTCTGTATATATATAATGTACAGGTTGGTGGGGTTATTATGGTCGCCCGGTGTCTGTATATATATAATGTACGGGTTGGTGGGGTTATTATGGTCGCCCGGTGTCTGTATATATATAATGTACGGGTTGGTGAGGTTATTATGGTCGCCCGGTGTCTGTATATATATAATGTACGGGTTGGTGAGGTTATTATGGTCGCCCGGTGTCTGTATATATATATAATGTACGGGTTGGTGGGGTTATTATGGTCGCCCGGTGTCTGTGTATATATATATATATATATATATATATATATATATATAATGTACGGGTTGGTGGGGTTATTATGGTCGCCCGGTGTCTGTATATATATATAATGTACAGGTTGGTGAGGTTATTATGGTCGCCCGGTGTCTGTATATATATAATGTACGGGTTGGTGGAGTTATTATGGTCGCCCGGTGTCTGTATATATATAATGTACGGGTTGGTGGGGTTATTACGGTCGCCCGGTGTCTGTATATATATATAATGTACAGGTTGGTGAGGTTATTATGGTCGCCCGGTGTCTGTATATATATAATGTACGGGTTGGTGGAGTTATTATGGCCGCCCGGTGTCTGTATATATATAATGTACAGGTTGGTGGGGTTATTATGGTCGCCCGGTGTCTGTATATATATATAATGTACGGGTTGGTGGGGTTATTATGGTCGCCCGGTGTCTGTATATATATAATGTACGGGTTGGTGGGGTTATTATGGTCGCCCGGTGTCTGTATATATATAATGTACGGGTTGGTGAGGTTATTATGGTCGCCCGGTGTCTGTATATATATAATGTACGGGTTGGTGAGGTTATTATTTTCGCCCGGTGTCTGTATATATATAATGTACAGGTTGGTGAGGTTATTATGGTCGCCCGGTGTCTGTATATATATATATATATGGTCGCCCGGTGTCTGTATATATATAATGTACAGGTTGGTGAGGTTATTATGGTCGCCCGGTGTCTGTATATATATATAATGTACGGGTTGGTGGAGTTATTATGGTCGCCCGGTGTCTGTATATATATAATGTACAGGTTGGTGAGGTTATTATGGTCGCCCGGTGTCTGTATATATATATAATGTACGGGTTGGTGGGGTTATTATGGTCGCCCGGTGTCTGTATATATATAATGTACGGGTTGGTGAGGTTATTATGGTCGCCCGGTGTCTGTATATATATAATGTACAGGTTGGTGGAGTTATTATGGTCGCCCGGTGTCTGTATATATATAATGTATAGGTTGGTGGGGTTATTATGGCCGCCCGGTGTCTGTATATATATAATGTACAGGTTGGTGGGGTTATTATGGTCGCCCGGTGTCTGTATATATATAATGTATGGGTTGGTGGGGTTATTATGGCCGCCCGGTGTATGTATATATATAATGTACGGGTTGGTGGGTTATTATGGCCGCCCGGTGTCTGTATATATATAATGTACGGGTTGGTGGAGTTATTATGGCCGCCCGGTGTCTGTATATATATAATGTACAGGTTGGTGGGGTTATTATGGTCGCCCGGTGTCTGTATATATATATAATGTACGGGTTGGTGGGGTTATTATGGTCGCCCGGTGTCTGTATATATATAATGTACGGGTTGGTGGGGATATTATGGTCGCCCGGTGTCTGTATATATATAATGTACGGGTTGGTGGAGTTATTATGGTCGCCCGGTGTCTGTATATATATATAATGTACGGGTTGGTGAGGTTATTATGGTCGCCCGGTGTCTGTATATATATATAATGTACAGGTTGGTGGGGTTATTATGGTCGCCCGGTGTCTGTATATATATAATGTACAGGTTGGTGGGGTTATTATGTTCGCCCGGTGTCTGTATATATATAATGTACGGGTTGGTGGGGTTATTATGGTCGCCCGGTGTCTGTATATATATAATGTACGGGTTGGTGGGGTTATTATGGTCGCCCGGTGTCTGTATATATATAATGTACGGGTTGGTGGGGTTATTATGGTCGCCCGGTGTCTGTATATATATAATGTACGTGTTGGTGGGGTTATTATGGTCGCCCGGTGTCTGTATATATATAATGTACAGGTTGGTGGGGTTATTATGGTCGCCCGGTGTCTGTATATATATAATGTACGGGTTGGTGGGGTTATTATGGTTGCCCGGTGTCTGTATATATATAATGTACAGGTTGGTGGGGTTATTATGGTCGCCCGGTGTCTGTATATATATAATGTACGGGTTGGTGAGGTTATTATGGTCGCCCGGTGTATGTATATATATAATGTACGGGTTGGTGGGGTTATTATGGTCGCCCGGTGTCTGTATATATATAATGTACGGGTTGGTGAGGTTATTATGGTCGCCCGGTGTCTGTATATATATAATGTACGGGTTGGTGAGGTTATTATGGTCGCCCGGTGTCTGTATATATATATAATGTACGGGTTGGTGGGGTTATTATGGTCGCCCGGTGTCTGTATATATATAATGTACGGGTTGGTGGGGTTATTATGGTCGCCCGGTGTCTGTATATATATATAATGTACAGGTTGGTGAGGTTATTATGGTCGCCCGGTGTCTGTATATATATAATGTACGGGTTGGTGGAGTTATTATGGTCGCCCGGTGTCTGTATATATATAATGTACGGGTTGGTGGGGTTATTACGGTCGCCCGGTGTCTGTATATATATATAATGTACAGGTTGGTGAGGTTATTATGGTCGCCCGGTGTCTGTATATATATAATGTACGGGTTGGTGGAGTTATTATGGCCGCCCGGTGTCTGTATATATATAATGTACAGGTTGGTGGGGTTATTATGGTCGCCCGGTGTCTGTATATATATATAATGTACGGGTTGGTGGGGTTATTATGGTCGCCCGGTGTCTGTATATATATAATGTACGGGTTGGTGGGGTTATTATGGTCGCCCGGTGTCTGTATATATATAATGTACGGGTTGGTGAGGTTATTATGGTCGCCCGGTGTCTGTATATATATAATGTACGGGTTGGTGAGGTTATTATTTTCGCCCGGTGTCTGTATATATATAATGTACAGGTTGGTGAGGTTATTATGGTCGCCCGGTGTCTGTATATATATATATATATATATATATAATGTACAGGTTGGTGAGGTTATTATGGTCGCCCGGTGTCTGTATATATATATAATGTACGGGTTGGTGGAGTTATTATGGTCGCCCGGTGTCTGTATATATATAATGTACAGGTTGGTGAGGTTATTATGGTCGCCCGGTGTCTGTATATATATATAATGTACGGGTTGGTGGGGTTATTATGGTCGCCCGGTGTCTGTATATATATAATGTACGGGTTGGTGAGGTTATTATGGTCGCCCGGTGTCTGTATATATATAATGTACAGGTTGGTGGAGTTATTATGGTCGCCCGGTGTCTGTATATATATAATGTATAGGTTGGTGGGGTTATTATGGCCGCCCGGTGTCTGTATATATATAATGTACAGGTTGGTGGGGTTATTATGGTCGCCCGGTGTCTGTATATATATAATGTATGGGTTGGTGGGGTTATTATGGCCGCCCGGTGTATGTATATATATAATGTACGGGTTGGTGGGTTATTATGGCCGCCCGGTGTCTGTATATATATAATGTACGGGTTGGTGGAGTTATTATGGTCGCCCGGTGTCTGTATATATATAATGTACAGGTTGGTGGGGTTATTATGGTCGCCCGGTGTCTGTATATATATAATGTACGGGTTGGTGGGGTTATTATTGTCGCCCGGTGTCTGTATATATATATAATGTACGGGTTGGTGGGGTTATTATGGTCGCCCGGTGTCTGTATATATATAATGTACGGGTTGGTGGGGTTATTATGGTCGCCCGGTGTCTGTATATATATAATGTATGGGTTGGTGGGGTTATTATGGTCGCCCGGTGTCTGTATATATATATATAATGTACGGGTTGGTGGGTTATTATGGTCGCCCGGTGTCTGTATATATATATAATGTACGGGTTGGTGGGGTTATTATGGTCGCCCGGTGTCTGTATATATATAATGTACGGGTTGGTGGGGTTATTACGGTCGCCCGGTGTCTGTATATATATAATGTACGGTTGGTGGGGTTATTATGGTCGCCCGGTGTCTGTATATATATAATGTACGGGTTGGTGAGGTTATTATGGTCGCCCGGTGTCTGTATATATATATAATGTACGGGTTGGTGGGGTTATTATGGTCGCCCGGTGTCTGTATATATATAATGTACGGGTTGGTGAGGTTATTATGGTCGCCCGGTGTCTGTATATATATATAATGTACGGGTTGGTGAGGTTATTATGGTCGCCCGGTGTCTGTATATATATATAATGTACGGGTTGGTGGGGTTATTATGGTCGCCCGGTGTCTGTATATATATAATGTACGGGTTGGTGGGGTTATTATGGCCGCCCGGTGTCTGTATATATATATAATGTACGGGTTGGTGGGGTTATTATGGTCGCCCGGTGTCTGTATATATATAATGTACAGGTTGGTGGGGTTATTATGGTCGCCCGGTGTCTGTATATATATAATGTACGGGTTGGTGGGGTTATTATGGTCGCCCGGTGTCTGTATATATATAATGTACGGGTTGGTGGGGTTATTATGGTCGCCCGGTGTCTGTATATATATATAATGTACAGGTTGGTGGGGTTATTATGGTCGCCCGGTGTCTGTATATATATAATGTACGGGTTGGTGGGGTTATTATGGTCGCCCGGTGTCTGTATATATATAATGTACGGGTTGGTGGGGTTATTATGGTCGCCCGGTGTCTGTATATATATAATGTACGGGTTGGTGGGGTTATTACGGTCGCCCGGTGTCTGTATATATATAATGTACGGTTGGTGGGGTTATTATGGTCGCCCGGTGTCTGTATATATATAATGTACGGGTTGGTGGGGTTATTATGGTCGCCCGGTGTCTGTATATATATAATGTACAGGTTGGTGGGGTTATTATGGTCGCCCGGTGTCTGTATATATATATAATGTACGGGTTGGTGGGGTTATTATGGTCGCACGGTGTCTGTATATATATAATGTACAGGTTGGTGAGGTTATTATGGTCGCCCGGTGTCTGTATATATATAATGTACGGGTTGGTGGAGTTATTATGGTCGCCCGGTGTCTGTATATATATATAATGTACGGGTTGGTGAGGTTATTATGGTCGCCCGGTGTCTGTATATATATAATGTACAGGTTGGTGGGGTTATTATGTTCGCCCGGTGTCTGTATATATATAATGTACAGGTTGGTGGGGTTATTATGGTCGCCCGGTGTCTGTATATATATAATGTACAGGTTGGTGGGGTTATTATGTTCGCCCGGTGTCTGTATATATATAATGTACGGGTTGGTGGGGTTATTATGGTCGCCCGGTGTCTGCATATATATAATGTACGGGTTGGTGGGGTTATTATGGTCGCCCGGTGTCTGTATATATATAATGTACGGGTTGGTGGGGTTATTATGGTCGCCCGGTGTCTGTATATATATAATGTACGTGTTGGTGGGGTTATTATGGTCGCCCGGTGTCTGTATATATATAATGTACAGGTTGGTGGGGTTATTATGGTCGCCCGGTGTCTGTATATATATAATGTACGGGTTGGTGGGGTTATTATGGTCGCCCGGTGTCTGTATATATATAATGTACGGGTTGGTGAGGTTATTATGGTCGCCCGGTGTCTGTATATATATAATGTACGGGTTGGTGAGGTTATTATGGTCGCCCGGTGTCTGTATATATATATAATGTACGGGTTGGTGGGGTTATTATGGTCGCCCGGTGTCTGTGTATATATATATATATATATATATATATATATATAATGTACGGGTTGGTGGGGTTATTATGGTCGCCCGGTGTCTGTATATATATATAATGTACAGGTTGGTGAGGTTATTATGGTCGCCCGGTGTCTGTATATATATAATGTACGGGTTGGTGGAGTTATTATGGTCGCCCGGTGTCTGTATATATATAATGTACGGGTTGGTGGGGTTATTACGGTCGCCCGGTGTCTGTATATATATATAATGTACAGGTTGGTGAGGTTATTATGGTCGCCCGGTGTCTGTATATATATAATGTACGGGTTGGTGGAGTTATTATGGCCGCCCGGTGTCTGTATATATATAATGTACGGGTTGGTGAGGTTATTATGGTCGCCCGGTGTCTGTATATATATAATGTACAGGTTGGTGGAGTTATTATGGTCGCCCGGTGTCTGTATATATATAATGTATAGGTTGGTGGGGTTATTATGGCCGCCCGGTGTCTGTATATATATAATGTACAGGTTGGTGGGGTTATTATGGTCGCCCGGTGTCTGTATATATATAATGTATGGGTTGGTGGGGTTATTATGGCCGCCCGGTGTATGTATATATATAATGTACGGGTTGGTGGGTTATTATGGCCGCCCGGTGTCTGTATATATATAATGTACGGGTTGGTGGAGTTATTATGGTCGCCCGGTGTCTGTATATATATAATGTACAGGTTGTTGGGGTTATTATGGTCGCCCGGTGTCTGTATATATATAATGTACGGGTTGGTGGGGTTATTATTGTCGCCCGGTGTCTGTATATATATATAATGTACGGGTTGGTGGGGTTATTATGGTCGCCCGGTGTCTGTATATATATAATGTACGGGTTGGTGGGGTTATTATGGTCGCCCGGTGTCTGTATATATATAATGTATGGGTTGGTGGGGTTATTATGGTCGCCCGGTGTCTGTATATATATATATAATGTACGGGTTGGTGGGTTATTATGGTCGCCCGGTGTCTGTATATATATATAATGTACGGGTTGGTGGGGTTATTATGGTCGCCCGGTGTCTGTATATATATAATGTACGGGTTGGTGGGGTTATTACGGTCGCCCGGTGTCTGTATATATATAATGTACGGTTGGTGGGGTTATTATGGTCGCCCGGTGTCTGTATATATATAATGTACGGGTTGGTGAGGTTATTATGGTCGCCCGGTGTCTGTATATATATATAATGTACGGGTTGGTGGGGTTATTATGGTCGCCCGGTGTCTGTATATATATAATGTACGGGTTGGTGAGGTTATTATGGTCGCCCGGTGTCTGTATATATATATAATGTACGGGTTGGTGAGGTTATTATGGTCGCCCGGTGTCTGTATATATATATAATGTACGGGTTGGTGGGGTTATTATGGTCGCCCGGTGTCTGTATATATATAATGTACGGGTTGGTGAGGTTATTATGGTCGCCCGGTGTCTGTATATATATAATGTACGGGTTGGTGGGGTTATTACGGTCGCCCGGTGTCTGTATATATATAATGTACGGTTGGTGGGGTTATTATGGTCGCCCGGTGTCTGTATATATATAATGTACGGGTTGGTGGGGTTATTATGGTCGCCCGGTGTCTGTATATATATAATGTACGGGTTGGTGGGGTTATTATGGTCGCCCGGTGTCTGTATATATATAATGTACAGGTTGGTGGGGTTATTATGGCTGCCCGGTGTCTGTATATATATAATGTACGGGTTGGTGGGGTTATTATGGTCGCCCGGTGTCTGTATATATATATAATGTACGGGTTGGTGAGGTTATTATGGCCGCCCGGTGTCTGTATATATATAATGTACAGGTTGGTGGGGTTATTATGGTCGCCCGGTGTCTGTATATATATAATGTACGGGTTGGTGGGGTTATTATGGTCGCCCGGTGTCTGTATATATATAATGTACGGGTTGGTGAGGTTATTATGGTCGCCCGGTGTCTGTATATATATAATGTACGGGTTGGTGGGGTTATTATGGTCGCCCGGTGTCTGTATATATATAATGTACGGGTTGGTGAGGTTATTATGGTCGCCCGGTGTCTGTATATATATAATGTACGGGTTGGTGAGGTTATTATGGTCGCCCGGTGTCTGTATATATATATAATGTACGGGTTGGTGGGGTTATTATGGTCGCCCGGTGTCTGTATATATATAATGTACAGGTTGGTGGGGTTATTATGGTCGCCCGGTGTCTGTATATATATATAATGTACGGGTTGGTGGGGTTATTATGGCCGCCCGGTGTCTGTATATATATAATGTACGGGTTGGTGGGGTTATTATGGTCGCCCGGTGTCTGTATATATATAATATACGGGTTGGTGGGGTTATTATGGTCGCCCGGTGTCTGTATATATATAATGTACAGGTTGGTGGGGTTATTATGGTCGCCCGGTGTCTGTATATATATAATGTACGGGTTGGTGGGGTTATTATGGTCGCCCGGTGTCTGTATATATATAATGTACGGGTTGGTGGGGTTATTATGGTCGCCCGGTGTCGGTATATATATAATGTACGGGTTGGTGGGGTTATTATGGTCGCCCGGTGTCTGTATATATATATAATGTACAGGTTGGTGGAGTTATTATGGTCGCCCGGTGTCTGTATATATATATATAATGTACGGGTTGGTGAGGTTATTATGGTCGCCCGGTGTCTGTATATATATATAATGTACGGGTTGGTGGGGTTATTATGGTCGCCCGGTGTCTGTATATATATATAATGTACAGGTTGGTGGGGTTATTATGGTCGCCCGGTGTCTGTGTATATATATATATAATGTACGGGTTGGTGGGGTTATTATGGCCGCCCGGTGTCTGTATATATATAATGTACGGGTTGGTGGGGTTATTATGGCCGCCCGGTGTCTGTATATATATATAATGTACGGTTGGTGGGGTTATTATGGTCGCCCGGTGTCTGTATATATATAATGTACGGGTTGGTGGGGTTATTATGGTCGCCCGGTGTCTGTATATATATAATGTACGGGTTGGTGGGGTTATTATGGTCGCCCGGTGTCTGTATATATATAATGTATGGGTTGGTGGGGTTATTATGGTCGCCCGGTGTCTGTATATATATATATATATAATGTACGGGTTGGTGGGGTTATTATGGTCGCCCGGTGTCTGTATATATATAATGTACAGGTTGGTGGGGTTATTATGGTCGCCCGGTGTCTGTATATATATAATGTACAGGTTGGTGGGGTTATTATGGTCGCCCGGTGTCTGTATATATATAATGTACAGGTTGGTGGGGTTATTATGGTCGCCCGGTGTCTGTATATATATAATGTACAGGGTTGGTGGGGTTATTATGGTCGCCCGGTGTCTGTATATATATAATGTACAGGTTGGTGGGGTTATTATGGTCGCCCGGTGTCTGTATATATATAATGTACGGGTTGGTGGGGTTATTATGGTCGCCCGGTGTCTGTATATATATAATGTACAGGTTGGTGGGGTTATTATGGTCGCCCGGTGTCTGTATATATATAATGTACGGGTTGGTGGGGTTATTATGGTCGCCCGGTGTCTGTATATATATAATGTACAGGTTGGTGGGGTTATTATGGTCGCCCGGTGTCTGTATATATATAATGTACGGGTTGGTGAGGTTATTATGGTCGCCCGGTGTCTGTATATATATATAATGTACGGGTTGGTGGGGTTATTATGGTCGCCCGGTGTCTGTATATATATAATGTACAGGTTGGTGGGGTTATTATGGTCGCCCGGTGTCTGTATATATATATAATGTACGGGTTGGTGGGGTTATTATGGCCGCCCGGTGTCTGTATATATATAATGTACGGGTTGGTGGGGTTATTATGGTCGCCCGGTGTCTGTATATATATAATATACGGGTTGGTGGGGTTATTATGGTCGCCCGGTGTCTGTATATATATAATGTACAGGTTGGTGGGGTTATTATGGTCGCCCGGTGTCTGTATATATATAATGTACGGGTTGGTGGGGTTATTATGGTCGCCCGGTGTCTGTATATATATAATGTACGGGTTGGTGGGGTTATTATGGTCGCCCGGTGTCGGTATATATATAATGTACGGGTTGGTGGGGTTATTATGGTCGCCCGGTGTCTGTATATATATATAATGTACAGGTTGGTGGAGTTATTATGGTCGCCCGGTGTCTGTATATATATATATAATGTACGGGTTGGTGAGGTTATTATGGTCGCCCGGTGTCTGTATATATATATAATGTACGGGTTGGTGGGGTTATTATGGTCGCCCGGTGTCTGTATATATATATAATGTACAGGTTGGTGGGGTTATTATGGTCGCCCGGTGTCTGTGTATATATATATATAATGTACGGGTTGGTGGGGTTATTATGGCCGCCCGGTGTCTGTATATATATAATGTACGGGTTGGTGGGGTTATTATGGCCACCCGGTGTCTGTATATATATATAATGTACGGTTGGTGGGGTTATTATGGTCGCCCGGTGTCTGTATATATATAATGTACGGGTTGGTGGGGTTATTATGGTCGCCCGGTGTCTGTATATATATAATGTACGGGTTGGTGGGGTTATTATGGTCGCCCGGTGTCTGTATATATATAATGTATGGGTTGGTGGGGTTATTATGGTCGCCCGGTGTCTGTATATATATATATATATAATGTACGGGTTGGTGGGGTTATTATGGTCGCCCGGTGTCTGTATATATATAATGTACAGGTTGGTGGGGTTATTATGGTCGCCCGGTGTCTGTATATATATAATGTACAGGTTGGTGGGGTTATTATGGTCGCCCGGTGTCTGTATATATATAATGTACAGGTTGGTGGGGTTATTATGGTCGCCCGGTGTCTGTATATATATAATGTACAGGGTTGGTGGGGTTATTATGGTCGCCCGGTGTCTGTATATATATAATGTACAGGTTGTGGGGGTTATTATGGTCGCCCGGTGTCTGTATATATATAATGTACGGGTTGGTGGGGTTATTATGGTCGCCCGGTGTCTGTATATATATAATGTACGGGTTGGTGGGGTTATTATGGTCGCCCGGTGTCTGTATATATATAATGTACAGGTTGGTGGGGTTATTATGGTCGCCCGGTGTCTGTATATATATAATGTACGGGTTGGTGGGGTTATTATGGTCGCCCGGTGTCTGTATATATATAATGTACAGGTTGGTGGGGTTATTATGGTCGCCCGGTGTCTGTATATATATAATGTACAGGTTGGTGGGGTTATTATGGTCGCCCGGTGTCTGTATATATATAATGTACGGGTTGGTGGGGTTATTATGGTCGCCCGGTGTCTGTATATATATAATGTACAGGTTGGTGGGGTTATTATGGTCGCCCGGTGTCTGTATATATATAATGTACGGTTGGTGGGGTTATTATGGTCGCCCGGTGTCTGTATATATATAATGTACGGGTTGGTGGGGTTATTATGGTCGCCCGGTGTCTGTATATATATATAATGTACAGGTTGGTGGTGTTATTATGGTCGCCCGGTGTCTGTATATATATAATGTACAGGTTGGTGGGGTTATTATGGTCGCCCGGTGTCTGTATATATATAATGTACGGGTTGGTGGGGTTATTATGGTCGCCCGGTGTCTGTATATATATAATGTACAGGTTGGTGGGGTTATTATGGCCGCCCGGTGTCTGTATATATATAATGTACGGGTTGGTGGGGTTATTATGGTCGCCCGGTGTCTGTATATATATAATGTACGGGTTGGTGGGGTTATTATGGTCGCCCGGTGTCTGTATATATATATAATGTACAGGTTGGTGGGGTTATTATGGTCGCCCGGTGTCTGTATATATATAATGTACGGGTTGGTGGGGTTATTATGGTCGCCCGGTGTCTGTATATATATAATGTACGGGTTGGTGGGGTTATTATGGTCGCCCGGTGTCTGTATATATATAATGTACAGGTTGGTGGGGTTATTATGGTCGCCCGGTGTCTGTATATATATAATGTACAGGTTGGTGGGGTTATTATGGTCGCCCGGTGTCTGTATATATATAATGTACGGGTTGGTGGGGTTATTATGGTCGCCCGGTGTCTGTATATATATAATGTACGGGTTGGTGGGGTTATTATGGTCGCCCGGTGTCTGTATATATATAATGTACGGGTTGGTGGGGTTATTACGGTCGCCCGGTGTCTGTATATATATAATGTACGGGTTGGTGGGGTTATTATGGTCGCCCGGTGTCTGTATATATATATAATGTACAGGTTGGTGGGGTTATTATGGTCGCCCGGTGTCTGTATATATATAATGTACGGGTTGGTGGGGTTATTATGGCCGCCCGGTGTCTGTATATATATATAATGTACGGGTTGGTGGGGTTATTATGGCCGCCCGGTGTCTGTATATATATAATGTACAGGTTGGTGGGGTTATTATGGTCGCCCGGTGTCTGTATATATATAATGTACGGGTTGGTGGGGTTATTATGGTCGCCCGGTGTCTGTATATATATATATAATGTACGGGTTGGTGAGGTTATTATGGTCGCCCGGTGTCTGTATATATATATAATGTACAGGTTGGTGGAGTTATTATGGTCGCCCGGTGTCTGTATATATATATAATGTACAGGTTGGTGGAGTTATTATGGTCGCCCGGTGTCTGTATATATATATATAATGTACGGGTTGGTGAGGTTATTATGGTCGCCCGGTGTCTGTATATATATATAATGTACGGGTTGGTGGGGTTATTATGGTCGCCCGGTGTCTGTATATATATATAATGTACAGGTTGGTGGGGTTATTATGGTCGCCCGGTGTCTGTGTATATATATATATAATGTACGGGTTGGTGGGGTTATTATGGCCGCCCGGTGTCTGTATATATATAATGTACGGGTTGGTGGGGTTATTATGGCCGCCCGGTGTCTGTATATATATATAATGTACGGTTGGTGGGGTTATTATGGTCGCCCGGTGTCTGTATATATATAATGTACGGGTTGGTGGGGTTATTATGGTCGCCCGGTGTCTGTATATATATAATGTACGGGTTGGTGGGGTTATTATGGTCGCCCGGTGTCGGTATATATATAATGTACGGGTTGGTGGGGTTATTATGGTCGCCCGGTGTCTGTATATATATAATGTACGGGTTGGTGGGGTTATTATGGTCGCCCGGTGTCTGTATATATATAATGTACAGGTTGGTGGGGTTATTATGGTCGCCCGGTGTCTGTATATATATAATGTACGGGTTGGTGGGGTTATTATGGTCGCCCGGTGTCTGTATATATATATATAATGTACGGGTTGGTGAGGTTATTATGGTCGCCCGGTGTCTGTATATATATATAATGTACAGGTTGGTGGAGTTATTATGGTCGCCCGGTGTCTGTATATATATATAATGTACAGGTTGGTGGAGTTATTATGGTCGCCCGGTGTCTGTATATATATATATAATGTACGGGTTGGTGAGGTTATTATGGTCGCCCGGTGTCTGTATATATATATAATGTACGGGTTGGTGGGGTTATTATGGTCGCCCGGTGTCTGTATATATATAATGTACGGGTTGGTGAGGTTATTATGGTCGCCCGGTGTCTGTATATATATATAATGTACGGGTTGGTGGGGTTATTACGGTCGCCCGGTGTCTGTATATATATAATGTACGGGTTGGTGGGGTTATTATGGCCGCCCGGTGTCTGTATATATATAATGTACGGGTTGGTGGGGTTATTATGGCCGCCCGGTGTCTGTATATATATATAATGTACAGGTTGGTGAGGTTATTATGGTCGCCCGGTGTCTGTATATATATAATGTACAGGTTGGTGGGGTTATTATGGTCGCCCGGTGTCTGTATATATATAATGTACGGGTTGGTGGGGTTATTATGGTCGCCCGGTGTCTGTATATATATATAATGTACAGGTTGGTGGAGTTATTATGGTCGCCCGGTGTCTGTATATATATAATGTACGGGTTGGTGAGGTTATTATGGTCGCCCGGTGTCTGTATATATATATAATGTACGGGTTGGTGGGGTTATTATGGTCGCCCGGTGTCGGTATATATATAATGTACAGGTTGGTGGGGTTATTATGGTCGCCCGGTGTCTGTATATATATAATGTACAGGTTGGTGGGGTTATTATGGTCGCCCGGTGTCTGTATATATATAATGTACGGGTTGGTGGGGTTATTATGGTCGCCCGGTGTCTGTATATATATATATAATGTACAGGTTGGTGGGGTTATTATGGTCGCCCGGTGTCTGTATATATATATAATGTACGGGTTGGTGAGGTTATTATGGTCGCCCGGTGTCTGTATATATATAATGTACAGGTTGGTGGGGTTATTATGGTCGCCCGGTGTCTGTATATATATAATGTACGGGTTGGTGGGGTTATTATGGTCGCCCGGTGTCTGTATATATATAATGTACGGGTTGGTGGGGTTATTATGGTCGCCCGGTGTCTGTATATATATATATAATGTACAGGTTGGTGGGGTTATTATGGTCGCCCGGTGTCTGTATATATATATAATGTACGGGTTGGTGAGGTTATTATGGTCGCCCGGTGTCTGTATATATATAATGTACAGGTTGGTGGGGTTATTATGGTCGCCCGGTGTCTGTATATATATAATGTACGGGTTGGTGGGGTTATTATGGTCGCCCGGTGTCTGTATATATATAATGTACGGGTTGGTGGGGTTATTATGGCCGCCCGGTGTCTGTATATATATATAATGTACGGGTTGGTGGGGTTATTATGGCCGCCCGGTGTCTGTATATATATAATGTACGGGTTGGTGGGGTTATTATGGTCGCCCGGTGTCAGTATATATATAATGTATGGGTTGGTGGGGTTATTATGGTCGCCCGGTGTCTGTATATATATAATGTACGGGTTGGTGTGGTTATTATGGTCGCCCGGTGTCTGTATATATATAATGTACGGGTCGGTGTGGTTATTATGGTCGCCCGGTGTCTGTATATATATAATGTACGGGTTGGTGTGGTTATTATGGTCGCCCGGTGTCTGTGTATATATATAATGTACGGGTTGGTGGGGTTATTATGGCCGCCCGGTGTCTGTATATATATAATGTACAGGTTGGTGGGGTTATTATGGTCGCCCGGTGTCTGTATATATATATAATGTACGGGTTGGTGGGGTTATTATGGTCGCCCGGTGTCTGTATATATATAATGTACGGTTGGTGGGTTATTATGGTCGCCCGGTGTCTGTATATATATAATGTACGGGTTGGTGGGGTTATTATGGTCGCCCGGTGTCTGTATATATATAATGTACGGGTTGGTGGGGTTATTATGGTCGCCCGGTGTCTGTATATATATAATGTACGGGTTGGTGAGGTTATTATGGCCGCCCGGTGTCTGTATATATATAATGTACAGGTTGGTGGGGTTATTATGGTCGCCCGGTGTCTGTATATATATAATGTACGGGTTGGTGGGGTTATTATGGTCGCCCGGTGTCTGTATATATATAATGTATGGGTTGGTGGGGTTATTATGGTCGCCCGGTGTCTGTATATATATAATGTACGGGTTGGTGGGGTTATTATGGTCGCCCGGTGTCTGTATATATATATATATAATGTACGGGTTGGTGGGGTTATTATGGTCGCCCGGTGTCTGTATATATATAATGTACGGGTTGGTGAGGTTATTATGGTCGCCCGGTGTCTGTATATATATAATGTACGGGTTGGTGGGGTTATTATGGTCGCCCGGTGTCTGTATATATATAATGTATGGGTTGGTGGGGTTATTATGGTCGCCCGGTGTCTGTATATATATAATGTACGGGTTGGTGGGGTTATTATGGTCGCCCGGTGTCTGTATATATATAATGTACGGGTTGGTGGGGTTATTATGGTCGCCCGGTGTCTGTATATATATAATGTACGGGTTGGTGGGGTTATTATGGTCGCCCGGTGTCTGTATATATATAATGTACGGGTTGGTGGGGTTATTATGGTCGCCCGGTGTCTGTATATATATATATAATGTACAGGGTTGGTGGGGTTATTATGGCCGCCCGGTGTCTGTATATATATAATGTACAGGGTTGGTGGGGTTATTATGGTCGCCCGGTGTCTGTATATATATAATGTACGGGTTGGTGGGGTTATTATGGTCGCCCGGTGTCTGTATATATATAATGTACGGGTTGGTGGGGTTATTATGGTCGCCCGGTGTCTGTATATATATAATGTACGGGTTGGTGGAGTTATTATGGTCGCCCGGTGTCTGTATATATATAATGTACGGGTTGGTGAGGTTATTATGGTCGCCCGGTGTCTGTATATATATATATAATGTACAGCGTTGGTGGGGTTATTATGGTCGCCCGGTGTCTGTATATATATAATGTATGGGTTGGTGGGGTTATTATGGTCGCCCGGTGTCTGTATATATATAATGTACGGGTTGGTGAGGTTATTATGGTCGCCCGGTGTCTGTATATATATATATAATGTACAGGTTGGTGGGGTTATTATGGCCGCCCGGTGTCTGTATATATATAATGTACAGGGTTGGTGGGGTTATTCTGGTCGCCCGGTGTCTGTATATATATAATGTACGGTTGGTGGGGTTATTATGGTCGCCCGGTGTCTGTATATATATAATGTATGGGTTGGTGGGGTTATTATGGTCGCCCGGTGTCTGTATATATATAATGTATGGGTTGGTGGGGTTATTATGGTCGCCCGGTGTCTGTATATATATAATGTACAGGTTGGTGGGGTTATTATGGTCGCCCGGTGTCTGTATATATATAATGTACAGGTTGGTGGGGTTATTATGGTCGCCCGGTGTCTGTATATATATAATGTACGGGTTGGTGGGGTTATTATGGTCGCCCGGTGTCTGTATATATATAATGTACGGATGGTGGGGTTATTATGGTCGCCCGGTGTCTGTATATATATAATGTACGGGTTGGTGGGGTTATTATGGTCGCCCGGTGTCTGTATATATATAATGTACAGGGTTGGTGGGGTTATTATGGTCGCCCGGTGTCCGTATATATATAATGTATGGGTTGGTGGGGTTATTATGGTCGCCCGGTGTCTGTATATATATAATGTATGGGTTGGTGGGGTTATTATGGTCGCCCGGTGTCTGTATATATATAATGTACAGGTTGGTGGGGTTATTATGGTCGCCCGGTGTCTGTATATATATAATGTACGGATGGTGGGGTTATTATGGTCGCCCGGTGTCTGTATATATATAATGTACGGGTTGGTGGGGTTATTATGGTCGCCCGGTGTCTGTATATATATAATGTACAGGTTGGTGGGGTTATTATGGTCGCCCGGTGTCTGTATATATATAATGTACGGGTTGGTGGGGTTATTATGGTCGCCCGGTGTCTGTATATATATAATGTACAGGTTGGTGGGGTTATTATGGTCGCCCGGTGTCTGTATATATATAATATACGGGTTGGTGGGGTTATTATGGTCGCCCGGTGTCTGTATATATATAATGTACGGGTTGGTGGGGTTATTATGGCCGCCCGGTGTCTGTATATATATAATGTACGGGTTGGTGGGGTTATTATTGTCGCCCGGTGTCTGTATATATATATAATGTACGGGTTGGTGGGGTTATTATGGTCGCCCGGTGTCTGTGTATATATATATATATATATATATATATATATAATGTACAGGTTGGTGGGGTTATTATGGTCGCCCGGTGTCTGTATATATATAATGTACGGGTTGGTGGGGTTATTATGGCCGCCCGGTGTCTGTATATATATAATGTACGGGTTGGTGGGGTTATTATGGTCGCCCGGTGTCTGTATATATATAATGTACGGGTTGGTGGGGTTATTATGGTCGCCCGGTGTCTGTATATATATAATGTACGGGTTGGTGGGGTTATTATGGCCGCCCGGTGTCTGTATATATATAATGTACGGGTTGGTGGGGTTATTATGGCCGCCCGGTGTCTGTATATATATATAATGTACGGGTTGGTGGGGTTATTATGGTCGCCCGGTGTCTGTGTATATATATATATATATATATATATATATATATATATAATGTACAGGTTGGTGGGGTTATTATGGTCGCCCGGTGTCTGTATATATATAATGTACAGGTTGGTGGGGTTATTATGGTCGCCCGGTGTCTGTATATATATATATATAATGTACAGGTTGGTGAGGTTATTATGGTCGCCCGGTGTCTGTATATATATATAATGTACGGGTTGGTGGGGTTATTATGGTCGCCCGGTGTCTGTATATATATAATGTACGGGTTGGTGGGGTTATTATGGTCGCCCGGTGTCTGTATATATATAATGTATGGGTTGGTGGGGTTATTATGGTCGCCCGGTGTCTGTATATATATAATGTACGGGTTGGTGGGGATATTATGGTCGCCCGGTGTCTGTATATATATAATGTACGGGTTGGTGGGGTTATTATGGTCGCCCGGTGTCTGTATATATATAATGTACGGGTTGGTGGGGTTATTATGGTCGCCCGGTGTCTGTATATATATAATGTACGGGTTGGTGGGGTTATTATGGCCGCCCGGTGTCTGTATATATATAATGTACAGGGTTGGTGGGGTTATTATGGTCGCCCGGTGTCTGTATATATATAATGTACGGTTGGTGGGGTTATTATGGTCGCCCGGTGTCTGTATATATATATAATGTACAGGGTTGGTGGGGTTATTATGGTCGCCCGGTGTCCGTATATATATAATGTATGGGTTGGTGGGGTTATTATGGTCGCCCGGTGTCTGTATATATATAATGTACAGGTTGGTGGGGTTATTATGGTCGCCCGGTGTCTGTATATATATATAATGTACGGGTTGGTGGGGTTATTATGGTCGCCCGGTGTCTGTATATATATAATGTACGGGTTGGTGGGGTTATTATGGTCGCCCGGTGTCTGTATATATATAATGTACGGGTTGGTGAGGTTATTATGGTCGCCCGGTGTCTGTATATATATAATGTACGGGTTGGTGGGGTTATTATGGCCGCCCGGTGTCTGTATATATATAATGTACGGGTTGGTGGGGTTATTATGGTCGCCCGGTGTCTGTATATATATAATGTACAGGTTGGTGGGGTTATTATGGTCGCCCGGTGTCTGTATATATATATAATGTACGGTTGGTGGGGTTATTATGGTCGCCCGGTGTCTGTATATATATATAATGTACAGGGTTGGTGGGGTTATTATGGTCGCCCGGTGTCTGTATATATATAATGTATGGGTTGGTGGGGTTATTATGGTCGCCCGGTGTCTGTATATATATAATGTACGGGTTGGTGGGGTTATTATGGCCGCCCGGTGTCTGTATATATATAATGTACAGGTTGGTGGGGTTATTATGGTCGCCCGGTGTCTGTATATATATATAATGTACAGGTTGGTGGGGTTATTATGGTCGCCCGGTGTCTGTATATATATAATGTACAGGGTTGGTGGGGTTATTATGGTCGCCCGGTGTCTGTATATATATAATGTACAGGTTGGTGAGGTTATTATGGTCGCCCGGTGTCTGTATATATATATATAATGTACGGGTTGGTGGGGTTATTATGGTCGCCCGGTGTCTGTATATATATATAATGTACGGGTTGGTGGGGTTATTATGTTCGCCCGGTGTCTGTATATATATATATAATGTACGGGTTGGTGGGGTTATTATGGTCGCCCGGTGTCTGTATATATATAATGTACGGGTTGGTGGGGTTATTATGGTCGCCCGGTGTTTGTATATATATAATGTATGGGTTGGTGGGGTTATTATGGTCGCCCGGTGTCTGTATATATATAATGTACGGGTTGGTGGGGTTATTATGGTCGCCCGGTGTCTGTATATATATAATGTACGGGTTGGTGGGGTTATTATGGTCGCCCGGTGTCTGTATATATATAATGTACGGGTTGGTGGGGTTATTATGGTCGCCCGGTGTCTGTATATATATAATGTACAGGTTGGTGGAGTTATTATGGTCGCCCGGTGTCTGTATATATATATAATGTACAGGTTGGTGGAGTTATTATGGTCGCAAGTGTCTGTATATATATAATGTACGGGTTGGTGGGGTTATTATGGTCGCCCGGTGTCTGTATATATATAATGTATGGGTTGGTGGGGTTATTATGGTCGCCCGGTGTCTGTATATATATAATGTACGGGTTGGTGGGGTTATTATGGTCGCCCGGTGTCTGTATATATATAATGTACGGGTTGGTGGGGTTATTATGGTCGCCCGGTGTCTGTATATATATAATGTACGGGTTGGTGGGGTTATTATGGTCGCCCGGTGTCTGTATATATATAATGTACGGGTTGGTGGGGTTATTATGGCCGCCCGGTGTCTGTATATATATAATGTACAGGGTTGGTGGGGTTATTATGGTCGCCCGGTGTCCGTATATATATAATGTATGGGTTGGTGGGGTTATTATGGTCGCCCGGTGTCTGTATATATATAATGTACGGGTTGGTGGGGTTATTATGGCCGCCCGGTGTCTGTATATATATAATGTACAGGTTGGTGGGGTTATTATGGTCGCCCGGTGTCTGTATATATATAATGTACAGGTTGGTGGGGTTATTATGGTCGCCCGGTGTCTGTATATATATATAATGTACAGGTTGGTGGGGTTATTATGGTCGCCCGGTGTCTGTATATATATAATGTACGTGTTGGTGGGGTTATTATGGTCGCCCGGTGTCTGTATATATATAATGTACAGGTTGGTGGGGTTATTATGGTCGCCCGGTGTCTGTATATATATAATGTACGTGTTGGTGGGGTTATTATGGTCGCCCGGTGTCTGTATATATATAATGTACAGGTTGGTGGGGTTATTATGGTCGCCCGGTGTCTGTATATATATAATGTACGGGTTGGTGGGGTTATTATGGTCGCCCGGTGTCTGTATATATATAATGTACGGGTTGGTGGGGTTATTATGGCTGCCCGGTGTCTGTATATATATAATGTACAGGTTGGTAGGGTTATTATGGTCGCCCGGTGTCTGTATATATATAATGTACGGTTGGTGGGGTTATTATGGTCGCCCGGTGTCTGTATATATATAATGTACGTGTTGGTGGGGTTATTATGGTCGCCCGGTGTCTGTATATATATAATGTACGGGTTGGTGGGGTTATTATGGTCGCCCGGTGTCTGTATATATATAATGTACAGGTTGGTGGGGTTATTATGGTCGCCCGGTGTCTGTATATATATAATGTACGGGTTGGTGGGGTTATTATGGTCGCCCGGTGTCTGTATATATATAATGTACGGGTTGGTGGGGTTATTATGGTCGCCCGGTGTCTGTATATATATATATAATGTACGGGTTGGTGGGGTTATTATGGTCGCCCGGTGTCTGTATATATATAATGTACGGGTTGGTGGGGTTATTATGGTCGCCCGGTGTCTGTATATATATAATGTACAGGTTGGTGGGGTTATTATGGTCGCCCGGTGTCTGTATATATATATATAATGTACAGGTTGGTGGGGTTATTATGGTCGCCCGGTGTCTGTATATATATATAATGTACGGGTTGGTGGGGTTATTATGGTCGCCCGGTGTCTGTATATATATAATGTACGGGTTGGTGGGGTTATTATGGTCGCCCGGTGTCTGTATATATATAATGTACGGGTTGGTGGGGTTATTATGGTCGCCCGGTGTCTGTATATATATAATGTACAGGTTGGTGGGGTTATTATGGTCGCCCGGTGTCTGTATATATATAATGTACAGGTTGGTGGGGTTATTATGGTCGCCCGGTGTCTGTATATATATAATGTACGGGTTGGTGGGGTTATTATGGTTGCCCGGTGTCTGTATATATATAATGTACGGGTTGGTGGGGTTATTATGGTCGCCCGGTGTCTGTATATATATAATGTACGGGTTGGTGGGGTTATTATGGTCGCCCGGTGTCTGTATATATATAATGTACGGGTTGGTGGGGTTATTATGTTCGCCCGGTGTCTGTATATATATAATGTACGGGTTGGTGGGGTTATTATGGTCGCCCGGTGTCTGTATATATATAATGTACGGGTTGGTGGGGTTATTATGGTCGCCCGGTGTCTGTATATATATAATGTACGGGTTGGTGGGGTTATTATGGTCGCCCGGTGTCTGTATATATATAATGTACGGGTTGGTGGGGTTATTATGGTCGCCCGGTGTCTGTATATATATAATGTACAGGTTGGTGGGGTTATTATGGTCGCCCGGTGTCTGTATATATATAATGTACGGGTTGGTGGGGTTATTATGGTCGCCCGGTGTCTGTATATATATAATGTACAGGTTGGTGGAGTTATTATGGTCGCCCGGTGTCTGTATATATATAATGTACGGGTTGGTGGAGTTATTATGGCCGCCCGGTGTCTGTATATATATATAATGTACAGGTTGGTGAGGTTATTATGGCCGCCCGGTGTCTGTATATATATAATGTACGGGTTGGTGGGGTTATTATGGTCGCCCGGTGTCTGTATATATATATAATGTACGGGTTGGTGGGGTTATTATGGTCGCCCGGTGTCTGTATATATATAATGTACGGGTTGGTGGGGTTATTATGGTCGCCCGGTGTCTGTATATATATAATGTACGGGTTGGTGGAGTTATTATGGTCGCCCGGTGTCTGTATATATATAATGTACGGGTTGGTGGGGTTATTATGGTCGCCCGGTGTCTGTATATATATAATGTACGTGTTGGTGGGGTTATTATGGTCGCCCGGTGTCTGTATATATATAATGTACAGGTTGGTGGAGTTATTATGGTCGCCCGGTGTCTGTATATATATAATGTACGGGTTGGTGGAGTTATTATGGTCGCCCGGTGTCTGTATATATATAATGTACGGGTTGGTGGGGTTATTATGGTCGCCCGGTGTCTGTATATATATAATGTACGGGTTGGTGGGGTTATTATGGTCGCCCGGTGTCTGTATATATATATAATGTACAGGTTGGTGGGGTTATTATGGTCGCCCGGTGTCTGTATATATATATAATGTACAGGTTGGTGGGGTTATTATGGCCGCCCGGTGTCTGTATATATATAATGTACGGGTTGGTGGAGTTATTATGGTCGCCCGGTGTCTGTATATATATATAATGTACGGGTTGGTGGGGTTATTATGGTCGCCCGGTGTCTGTATATATATAATGTACGGGTTGTTGGGGTTATTATGGTCGCCCGGTGTCTGTATATATATAATGTACAGGTTGGTGGGGTTATTATGGTCGCCCGGTGTCTGTATATATATAATGTACGGGTTGGTGGGGTTATTATGGTCGCCCGGTGTCTGTATATATATAATGTACGGGTTGGTGAGGTTATTATGGTCGCCCGGTGTCTGTATATATATAATGTACAGGTTGGTGGGGTTATTATGGTCGCCCGGTGTCTGTATATATATAATGTACGGGTTGGTGGGGTTATTATGGTCGCCCGGTGTCTGTATATATATATAATGTACGGGTTGGTGGGGTTATTATGGTCGCCCGGTGTCTGTATATATATAATGTACGGGTTGGTGGGGTTATTATGGCCGCCCGGTGTCTGTATATATATAATGTACAGGTTGGTGGGGTTATTATGGTCGCCCGGTGTCTGTATATATATATAATGTACGGGTTGGTGGAGTTATTATGGTCGCCCGGTGTCTGTATATATATAATGTACGGGTTGGTGGAGTTATTATGGTCGCCCGGTGTCTGTATATATATAATGTACGGGTTGGTGAGGTTATTATGGTCGCCCGGTGTCTGTATATATATAATGTACGGTTGGTGGGGTTATTATGGTCGCCCGGTGTCTGTATATATATATAATGTACGGGTTGGTGAGGTTATTATGGTCGCCCGGTGTCTGTATATATATAATGTACGGGTTGGTGGGGTTATTATGGTCGCCCGGTGTCTGTATATATATAATGTACGGGTTGGTGGGGTTATTATGGTCGCCCGGTGTCTGTATATATATAATGTACGGGTTGGTGGGGTTATTATGGTCGCCCGGTGTCTGTATATATATAATGTACGGGTTGGTAGGGTTATTATGGTCGCCCGGTGTCTGTATATATATATATATAATGTACGGGTTGGTGGGGTTATTATGGTCGCCCGGTGTCTGTATATATATAATGTACGGGTTGGTGGGGTTATTATGGTCGCCCGGTGTCTGTATATATATAATGTACGGGTTGGTGGGGTTATTATGGCCGCCCGGTGTCTGTATATATATAATGTACGGTTGGTGGGGTTATTATGGTCACCCGGTGTCTGTATATATATAATGTACGGGTTGGTGGGGTTATTATGGTCGCCCGGTGTCTGTATATATATATATAATGTACGGGTTGGTGGGGTTATTATGGTCGCCCGGTGTCTGTATATATATAATGTACGGGTTGGTGGGGTTATTACGGTCGCCCGGTGTCTGTATATATATAATGTACGGGTTGGTGGAGTTATTATGGTCGCCCGGTGTCTGTATATATATAATGTACGGGTTGGTGAGGTTATTATGGTCGCCCGGTGTCTGTATATATATAATGTACAGGTTGGTGGGGTTATTATGGTCGCCCGGTGTCTGTATATATATAATGTACAGGTTGGTGGGGTTATTATGGCCGCCCGGTGTCTGTATATATATATATATAATGTACAGGTTGGTGGGGTTATTATGGCCGCCCGGTGTCTGTATATATATATAATGTACGGGTTGGTGGGGTTATTATGGTCGCCCGGTGTCTGTATATATATATATAATGTACAGGTTGGTGGGGTTATTATGGTCGCCCGGTGTCTGTATATATATAATGTACAGGTTGGTGGGGTTATTATGGTCGCCCGGTGTCTGTATATATATAATGTACAGGTTGGTGGGGTTATTATGGTCGCCCGGTGTCTGTATATATATAATGTACGGGTTGGTGGGGTTATTATGGCCGCCCGGTGTCTGTATATATATATAATGTACGGGTTGGTGGGGTTATTATGGCCGCCCGGTGTCTGTATATATATATATAATGTACGGGTTGGTGGGGTTATTATGGCCGCCCGGTGTCTGTATATATATATAATGTACAGGTTGGTGGGGTTATTATGGTCGCCCGGTGTCTGTATATATATATAATGTACGGGTTGGTGGGGTTATTATGGCCGCCCGGTGTCTGTATATATATATAATGTACGGGTTGGTGGGGTTATTATGGTCGCCCGGTGTCTGTATATATATAATGTACGTGTTGGTGGGGTTATTATGGTCGCCCGGTGTCTGTATATATATAATGTACGGGTTGGTGGGGTTATTATGGTCGCCCGGTGTCTCTATATATATAATGTACGGGTTGGTGGGGTTATTATGGTCGCCCGGTGTCTGTATATATATATAATGTACAGGTTGGTGGGGTTATTATGGTCGCCCGGTGTCTGTATATATATAATGTACGGGTTGGTGGGGTTATTATGGTCGCCCGGTGTCTGTATATATATAATGTACAGGTTGGTGGGGTTATTATGGTCGCCCGGTGTCTGTATATATATAATGTACAGGTTGGTGGAGTTATTATGGTCGCCCGGTGTCTGTATATATATAATGTACGGGTTGGTGGGGTTATTATGGTCGCCCGGTGTCTGTATATATATAATGTACAGGTTGGTGGGGTTATTATGGTCGCCCGGTGTCTGTATATATATAATGTACAGGTTGGTGGGGTTATTATGGTCGCCCGGTGTCTGTATATATATAATGTACAGGTTGGTGGGGTTATTATGGTCGCCCGGTGTCTGTATAAATATAATGTACAGGTTGGTGAGGTTATTATGGTCGCCCGGTGTCTGTATATATATAATGTACGGGTTGGTGGGGTTATTATGGTCGCCCGGTGTCTGTATATATATATAATGTACAGGGTTGGTGGGGTTATTATGGTCGCCCGGTGTCCGTATATATATAATGTACGGGTCGGTGGGGTTATTATGGTCGCCCGGTGTCTGTATATATATAATGTACAGGTTGGTGGGGTTATTATGGTCGCCCGGTGTCTGTATATATATAATGTACAGGTTGGTGGGGTTATTATGGTCGCCCGGTGTCTGTATATATATATATAATGTACAGGGTTGGTGGGGTTATTATGGTCGCCCGGTGTCTGTATATATATAATGTACAGGTTGGTGGGGTTATTATGGTCGCCCGGTGTCTGTATATATATAATGTACAGGTTGGTGGGGTTATTATGGTCGCCCGGTGTCTGTATATATATAATGTACGGTTGGTGGGGTTATTATGGTCGCCCGGTGTCTGTATATATATAATGTACAGGTTGGTGGGGTTATTATGGTCGCCCGGTGTCTGTATATATATAATGTACAGGTTGGTGGGGTTATTATGGTCGCCCGGTGTCTGTATATATATAATGTACGGTTGGTGGGGTTATTATGGTCGCCCGGTGTCTGTATATATATAATGTACAGGTTGGTGAGGTTATTATGGTCGCCCGGTGTCTGTATATATATAATGTACGGGTTGGTGGGGTTATTATGGTCGCCCGGTGTCTGTATATATATATAATGTACGGGTTGGTGGGGTTATTATGGTCGCCCGGTGTCTGTATATATATATAATGTACAGGGTTGGTGGGGTTATTATGGTCGCCCGGTGTCCGTATATATATAATGTACGGGTCGGTGGGGTTATTATGGTCGCCCGGTGTCTGTATATATATATAATGTACGGGTTGGTGGGGTTATTATGGTCGCCCGGTGTCTGTATATATATAATGTAAGGGTTGGTGGGGTTATTACGGTCGCCCGGTGTCTGTATATATATAATGTACGGGTTGGTGGGTTATTATGGTCGCCCGGTGTCTGTATATATATAATGTACGGGTTGGTGGGGTTATTATGGTCGCCCGGTGTCTGTATATATATAATGTATGGGTTGGTGGGGTTATTATGGTCGCCCGGTGTCTGTATATATATAATGTACGGGTTGGTGGGGTTATTATGGTTGCCCGGTGTCTGTATATATATAATGTACGGGTTGGTGGGGTTATTATGGTCGCCCGGTGTCTGTATATATATAATGTACGGGTTGGTGGGGTTATTATGGTCGCCCGGTGTCTGTATATATATAATGTACAGGTTGGTGGGGTTATTATGGTCGCCCGGTGTCTGTATATATATAATGTACGGGTTGGTGGGGTTATTATGGTCGCCCGGTGTCTGTATATATATAATGTACAGGTTGGTGGGGTTATTATGGTCGCCCGGTGTCTGTATATATATAATGTACGGGTTGGTGGGGTTATTATGGTCGCCCGGTGTCTGTATATATATAATGTACAGGTTGGTGGGGTTATTATGGTCGCCCGGTGTCTGTATATATATAATGTACGGGTTGGTGAGGTTATTATGG
The DNA here is from genome assembly GCF_050947455.1 of Rhinoderma darwinii. Taxonomy (NCBI): domain Eukaryota; kingdom Metazoa; phylum Chordata; class Amphibia; order Anura; family Rhinodermatidae; genus Rhinoderma; species Rhinoderma darwinii. Next base: position 67,461,081 of record NC_134699.1, read on the forward strand.
TCGCCCGGTGTCTGTATATATATAATGTACGGGTTGGTGGGGTTATTATGGTTGCCCGGTGTCTGTATATATATAATGTACAGGTTGGTGGGGTTATTATGGTCGCCCGGTGTCTGTATATATATAATGTACGGGTTGGTGAGGTTATTATGGTCGCCCGGTGTCTGTATATATATATAATGTACGGGTTGGTGGGGTTATTACGGTCGCCCGGTGTCTGTATATATATAATGTACGGGTTGGTGGGGTTATTATGGTCGCCCGGTGTCTGTATATATATAATGTACAGGTTGGTGAGGTTATTATGGTCGCCCGGTGTCTGTATATATATATAATGTACGGGTTGGTGGGGTTATTATGGTCGCCCGGTGTCTGTATATATATATATATATAATGTACGGGTTGGTGGGGTTATTATGGTCGCCCGGTGTCTGTATATATATAATGTACGGGTTGGTGGGGTTATTATGGTCGCCCGGTGTCTGTATATATATAATGTACGGGTTGGTGGGGTTATTATGGTCGCCCGGTGTCTGTATATATATAATGTACGGGTTGGTGGGGTTATTATTGTCGCCCGGTGTCTGTATATATATATATATAATGTACGGGTTGGTGGGGTTATTATGGTCGCCCGGTGTCTGTATATATATAATGTACGGGTTGGTGGGGTTATTATTGTCGCCCGGTGTCTGTATATATATATATATAATGTACGGGTTGGTGGGGTTATTATGGTCGCCCGGTGTCTGTATATATATAATGTACGGGTTGGTGGGGTTATTATGGCCGCCCGGTGTCTGTATATATATAATGTACGGGTTGGTGGGGTTATTATGGTCGCCCGGTGTCTGTATATATATAATGTACGGGTTGGTGGGGTTATTATGGTCGCCCGGTGTCTGTATATATATAATGTACGGGTTGGTGGGGTTATTATGGTCGCCCGGTGTCTGTATATATATAATGTACGGGTTGGTGGGGTTATTATGGTCGCCCGGTGTCTGTATATATATAATGTACGGGTTGGTGAGGTTATTATGGTCGCCCGGTGTCTGTATATATATAATGTACGGGTTGGTGGGGTTATTATGGTCGCCCGGTGTCTGTATATATATAATGTACGGTTGGTGGGGTTATTATGGTCGCCCGGTGTCTGTATATATATAATGTACGAGTTGGTGGGGTTATTATGGTCGCCCGGTGTCTGTATATATATAATGTACGGGTTGGTGGGGTTATTATGGTCGCCCGGTGTCTGTATATATATAATGTACGGGTTGGTGGGGTTATTATGGTCGCCCGGTGTCTGTATATATATAATGTACGGGTTGGTGGAGTTATTATGGCCGCCCGGTGTCTGTATATATATAATGTACGGGTTGGTGGGGTTATTATGGTCGCCCGGTGTCTCTATATATATAATGTACAGGTTGGTGGGGTTATTATGGTCGCCCGGTGTCTGTATATATATAATGTACGGGTTGGTGGGGTTATTATGGTCGCCCGGTGTCTGTATATATATAATGTACAGGTTGGTGGGGTTATTATGGCCGCCCGGTGTCTGTATATATATAATGTACGGGTTGGTGGGGTTATTATGGTCGCCCGGTGTCTGTATATATATAATGTACGGGTTGGTGGGGTTATTATGGTCGCCCGATGTCTGTATATATATAATGTACGGGTTGGTGGGGTTATTACGGTCGCCCGGTGTCTGTATATATATAATGTACAGGTTGGTGGGGTTATTATGGTCGCCCGGTGTCTGTATATATATAATGTACAGGTTGGTGGGGTTATTATGGTCGCCCGGTGTCTGTATATATATAATGTACAGGTTGGTGGGGTTATTATGGTCGCCCGATGTCTGTATATATATAATGTACGGGTTGGTGGGGTTATTATGGTCGCCCGGTGTCTGTATATATATATAATGTACAGGTTGGTGGGGTTATTATGGTCGCCCGGTGTCTGTATATATATAATGTACGGGTTGGTGGGGTTATTATGGTTGCCCGGTGTCTGTATATATATAATGTACGGGTTGGTGGGGTTATTATGGTCGCCCGGTGTCTGTATATATATAATGTACAGGTTGGTGGGGTTATTATGGTCGCCCGGTGTCTGTATATATATATAATGTACAGGTTGGTGGGGTTATTATGGTCGCCCGGTGTCTGTATATATATAATGTACAGGTTGGTGGGGTTATTATGGTCGCCCGGTGTCTGTATATATATAATGTACGGGTTGGTGGGGTTATTATGGTCGCCCGGTGTCTGTATATATATAATGTACGGGTTGGTGGGGTTATTATGGTCGCCCGATGTCTGTATATATATAATGTACGGGTTGGTGGGGTTATTATGGCCGCCCGGTGTCTGTATATATATAATGTACGGGTTGGTGGGGTTATTATGGTCGCCCGGTGTCTGTATATATATAATGTACGGGTTGGTGAGGTTATTATGGTCGCCCGGTGTCTGTATATATATAATGTACAGGTTGGTGGGGTTATTATGGTCGCCCGGTGTCTGTATATATATAATGTATGGGTTGGTGAGGTTATTATGGTCGCCCGGTGTCTGTATATATATAATGTACAGGTTGGTGGGGTTATTATGGTTGCCCGGTGTCTGTATATATATAATGTACGGGTTGGTGAGGTTATTATGGTCGCCCGGTGTCTGTATATATATATAATGTACAGGTTGGTGGGGTTATTATGGTCGCCCGGTGTCTGTATATATATATAATGTACAGGTTGGTGGGGTTATTATGGTCGCCCGGTGTCTGTATATATATAATGTACAGGGTTGGTGGGGTTATTATGGTCGCCCGGTGTCTGTATATATATAATGTACAGGTTGGTGGGGTTATTATGGTCGCCCGGTGTCTGTATATATATAATGTACGGGTTGGTGGGGTTATTATGGTCGCCCGGTGTCTGTATATATATAATGTACGGGTTGGTGAGGTTATTATGGTCGCCCGGTGTCTGTATATATATATAATGTACGGGTTGGTGGGGTTATTATGGTCGCCCGGTGTCGGTATATATATAATGTACAGGTTGGTGGGGTTATTATGGTCGCCCGGTGTCTGTATATATATAATGTACGGGTTGGTGGGGTTATTACGGTCGCCCGGTGTCTGTATATATATAATGTACGGGTTGGTGGGGTTATTATGGTCGCCCGGTGTCTGTATATATATAATGTACGGGTTGGTGGGGTTATTATGGTCGCCCGGTGTCTGTATATATATAATGTACGGGTTGGTGAGGTTATTATGGTTGCCCGGTGTCTGTATATATATAATGTACGGGTTGGTGGGGTTATTACGGTCGCCCGGTGTCTGTATATATATAATGTACGGGTTGGTGGGTTATTATGGCCGCCCGGTGTATTTTTCCCTCTCATGTCTGGTGGTTATTCCTCCTCTCATTATGTTGTATCTTCTCTTCGCTTTTCCTCACACTTTTTACCTCAGAATTGCTCCTGTTTTGTGTCTTTTCTCTCACAATCCTCCTGACAGGACTGACGTCCATTGTGCTCCCTCCTCTATCTCATTCTCCTCAGCACTGACTCCACCCCTTCCCTCCTGCCACTCATATGCATGAAGCCTCCTGATTGGTCAGGGGTTGAGCACAGTCAGTATCTGCAGTGTCTTCCCTCAGTACAGTCCTGTGCTGCCACCATCTTTGTCTGTTACATATCAATCTAATGATGAGCCCCTAGAAGAGCAGCATCCGCTGGGGGACTCCTGTGCATTACATGGACTGATCATTGATTTTAACCCTTTCACGCCGCAGCCCTTTTTCAGATTTTCATTTTCGTTTTTCCCTCCCCACCTTCCAAAGGCCATAACGCCTTTATTTTTCTGTCGTTATAGTACTATGGGGGCTTGATTTTTGCAGGACGAGTTGTAGTTTTTCGTAGCACCATTTATTTTTCCCTATAATGTACTAGGAAACGGGAAAAAAATTATTGGTGGGGTAGAAAATGAAAAAAACTGCGATTCCGCCATAGTTTTTTCCGCGCCATTTTTACGGAATTCACTGTACAATTAAAACAACATATTCATTTTATTCTATGGGTCAATACGATTACGCCGATACCAAATATGTGTAGCTTTTTCTATATTTTACTACTTTTACAAGTAAAAACCTAAGTGTAAAAAAGAAAATTTATTTTGTTTCGCCAAATTCCGAGAGCCGTAACGTCTTTATTTTTCCGTCGATTAAGTGGTATGAGGGCTTATTTTTTGCGGGATAAGCTGTAGTTTTTAATAATACCATTTTGGTGTAAATGTAACGGTTTGATCACTTTTTATTTCATTTTTTGTGGGAGATAAGGTGAACAAAAAATAGAGATTCTGGCGTTTACAATTTATTTATTTTTTTACGGCGTTCACCGTGCGGGTTAAATAATGATATATTGTGATAGTTCAGACTTTTACGGACGCGGCGATACCAATTATGTTTATTTATTAATTTTTTACTATGCTCTAGGGGGGAAATGGGAAAAGGTTTTTTTTTTTAACTTTTAATTTTTTTCTTTTTTTTACACAAAAAAAACAACTTTATTTAACTCATTTTTACATTTTTTATTAGTCCCCCTAGGGGACTTCAACCAGCGACCGTTAGATCGCTTGCACGATATACTGCAATACTAATGTATTGCAGTATATCGTGATTCTGACAGTCTTCTATGAAGCCCTGCCGGAGGCAGAGCTTCATAGGAGTACCAAGATTGCGGACCTGGGGGACTTCGTCAGACCCCCAGGCAGCCGTGTGAACCAACGGCTCCCCCCGATCTCGCCGCGGGGGTGCAGTTGAGACGTTACAGGGGGTCGCCCCCCTGTTTTTAGTAATTTAAATGCTGCGATCTCTATTGAACGCGGCATTTAACGGGTTAAACAAGCGGGATCGCGCTAAAGCGCGATCCCGCTCGTAACCCGGAAGTGTCGGCTGTAACACACAGCCGACACACTCGCTCTATGGAGCGGACTCAGCCCGTGAGCCCGCTCCATATTCCCCCACCCGGCGTGCGCCATATATATACGGCGGATGTCGGGAAGGGGTTAATTGTCACTGTGTAAATATACATCCCAACAGTCCAGGATCCGGCGGGACAGTCCCGGGCGGTCTGCAAAATGTCCCGCTGGGCGCTGCATCAAAACAGCTGATCGCACTATGTACATGGGGTGTGTGTGACGCTATCTACAGGGTGCTGTGTGTGGAGCTATCTACAGGGGGCTGTGTGTGGCGCTAGCTACAGGGGGGCTGTGTGTGGCGCTATCTATAGGGGGGCTGTGTGTGGAGCTCTCTACTGGGGGCTGTGTGTGGCGCTATCTACAGGGGAGCTGTGTGTGGAGCTATCTACAGGGGGCTGTGTGTGGCGCTATCTACAGGGGAGCTGTGTGTGACGCTATCTACAGGGTGCTGTGTGTGGAGCTATCTACAGGGGGCTGTGTGTGGCGCTAGCTACAGGGGGGCTGTGTGTGGCGCTATCTATAGGGGGGTTGTGTGTGGAGCTCTCTACTGGGGGCTGTGTGTGGCGCTATCTACTGGGGGGCTGTGTGTGGCAATATCTACAGGGGGCTGTGTGTGGAGCTATCTACTGGGGGGCTGTGTGTGGAACTATCTACAGGGGGTCTGTGTGTGGAGCTATCTACAGGGCGCTGTGTGTGGAGCAATCTACAGGGGGGCTATGTGTGGCGCTATGTACAGGGGGACTGTGTGTGGCGCTATGTACAGGGGGGCTGTATCTGGTGCTATGAACAGAAGAGCTGTGTGTGGAGCAATCTACAGGGGGGCTGTATCTGGTGCCATGTACAGGGGGGCTGTGTCTGGCGCTATGTATAGGGGGGCTGTATCTGGCGCTATCGACAGGGCAAGAAGATGTATAACTTATACCAGCTGTGCATATATAATTATATACAGAAGATACCCAGGTTATACCAGCATGCTGCATAACATTATATACAAGAAGATGTATAACTTACACCAGCTGTACATATATAATTATATACAGAAGATGCCCAGGTTATACCAGCTGTACATATATAATTATATACAGGAGATACCAGGTTATACCAGCATGCTCCATATCACTATATACAAGAAGATGTATAACTTATACCAGCTGTACATAAATAATTATATACAGAATATGCCCAGGTTATACCAGCATGCTCCATATCACTATATACAAGAAGATGTATAACTTATACCAGCTGTGTATCTATAATTATATACAGGAGATACCCAGGTTATACCAGCATGCTCCATATCATTATATACAGGAAGATGTATAACTTATACCAGCTGTACATATATAATTATATACAGAAGATTCCCAGGTTATACCAGCATGCTCCATATTACTATATACAAGAAGATATATAACTAATACCAGCTGTGCATATATAATTATATACACAGAACTGATAAAAACAAGGGGACATATACGAAAACACCGAAAAAGGCCATACTTACAAATGGACACAGCCAGGTCAGAAACGCTGATGAAGGAGTGAGCAGGTGCTTTAAATAATTATAGCCACTCCCACTAGTCTTGAGGGGAGTGGTGTGTGTGGTGCATGGGATGTGTAGTTAGAAATAATAAATGAATAGTGTGTGTGCAAGTGTAATACTATAAGTGAAATATAGGGGGCAGTAATGAGTGAAGTGCCTCAATAGAAATAAATGGATAATGGGGTGCAAGTGTGTGAAACATGGAGGGATAGTGTGTACGTCATGAGGCACAATGTGTATAGCCAGGCTGAAGCCTATTTGTGACGCCTTGATAGTTCATAGAGCGGGCTACCCTGCTTGCTATGCCAAACAACAGCACACCATGCTCTCCCAGCATCAAAGACCCGGCTGTGTCCAAGAGAAGCGAATATAAGTAGTAATGAAAAATACCTGCGGTATTAGTAATCATTTTGGCCAAAAGGACGCAAGCTCGCAATCCACGACAAGGATCCCCAGACTTGCAAGTCCCTAACTCCTTAAATGGAACAGAATGTTCCTGATGCACAAACAGAACCGATAAAAACAAGGGGACATATACGAAAACACCGAAAGGCCATACTTACAAATGGACACAGCCAGGTCAGAAACGCTGATGAAGGAGTGAGCAGGTGCTTTAAATAATAATAGCCACTCCCACTGGTCTTGAGGGGAGTGGTGTGTGTGGTGCATGGGATGTGTAGTAAGAAATAATAAATGAATAGTGTGTGTGCAAGTGTAATACTATAAGTGAAATATAGGGGGCAGTAATGAGTGAAGTGCCTCAATAGAAATAAATGGATAATGGGGTGCAAGTGTGTGAAACATGGAGGGATAGTGTGTACGTCATGAGGCACAACGTGTATAGCCAGGCTGAAGCCTATTTGTGACGTCTTGATAGTTCATAGAGCGGGCTACCCTGCTTGCTATGCCAAACAACAACACACCATGCTCTCCCAGCATCAAAGACCCGGCTGTGTCCAAGAGAAGCGAATATAAGTAGTAATGAAAAATACCTGGGGTATTAGTAATCATTTTGGCCAAAAGGACGCAAGCTCGCAATCCACGACAAGGATCCCCAGACTTGCAAGTCCCTAACTCCTTAAATGGAACAGAATGTTCCTGATGCACAAACAGAACCGATAAAAACAAGGGGACATATACGAAAACACTGAAAAAGGCCATACTTACAAATGGACACAGCCAGGTCAGAAACACTGATGAAGGAGTGAGCAGGTGCTTTACATAATAATAGCCACTCCCACTAGTCTTGAGGGGAGTGGTGTGTGTGGTGCATGGGATGTGTAGTAAGAAATAATAAATGAATAGTGTGTGTGCAAGTGTAATACTATAAGTGAAATATAGGGGGCAGTAATGAGTGAAGTGCCTCAATAGAAATAAATGGATAATGGGGTGCAAGTGTGTGAAACATGGAGGGATAGTGTGTACGTCATGAGGCACAACGTGTATAGCCAGGTAGAAGCCTATTTGTGACGCCTTGATAGTTCATAGAGCGGGCTATCCTGCTTGCTATGCCAAACAACAACACACCATGCTCTCCCAGCATCAAAGACCCGGCTGTGTCCAAGAGAAGCGAATATAAGTAGTAATGAAAAATACCTGGGGTATTAGTAATCATTTTGGCCAAAAGGACGCAAGCTCGCAATCCACGACAAGGATCCCCAGACTTGCAAGTCCCTAACTCCTTAAATGGAACAGAATGTTCCTGATGCACAAACAGAACCGATAAAAACAAGGGGACATATATACAAAAACACCGAAAAAGGCCATACTTACAAATGGACACAGCCAGGTCAAAAACGCTGATGGAGTGAGCAAATGCTTTAAATAATAATAGCCACTCCCACTGGTCTTGAGGGGAGTGGTGTGTGTGGTGCATGGGATGTGTAGTAAGAAATAATAAATGAATAGTGTGTGTGCAAGTGTAATACTATAAGTGAAATATAGGGGGCAGTAATGAGTGAAGTGCCTCAATAGAAATAAATGGATAATGGGGTGCAAGTGTGTGAAACATGGAGGGATAGTGTGTACGTCATGAGGCACAATGTGTATAGCCAGGCTGAAGCCTATTTGTGACGCCTTGATAGTTCATAGAGCGGGCTACCCTGCTTGCTATGCCAAACAACAACACACCATGCTCTCCCAGCATCAAAGACCCGGCTGTGTCCAAGAGAAGCGAATATAAGTAGTAATGAAAAATACCTGGGGTATTAGTAATCATTTTGGCCAAAAGGACGCAAGCTCGCAATCCACGACAAGGATCCCCAGACTTGCAAGTCCCTAACTCCTTAAATGGAACAGAATGTTCCTGATGCACAAACAGAACCGATAAAAACAAGGGGACATATATACGAAAACACCGAAAAAGGCCATACTTACAAATGGACACAGCCAGGTCAGAAACGCTGATTAAGGAGTGAGCAGGTGCTTTAAATAATAATAGCCACTCCCACTGGTCTTGAGGGGAGTGGTGTGTGTGGTGCATGGGATGTGTAGTAAGAAATAATAAATTAATAGTGTGTGTGCAAGTGTAATACTATAAGTGAAATATAGGGGGCAGTAATGAGTGAAGTGCCTCAATAGAAATAAATGGATAATGGGGTGCAAGTGTGTGAAACATGAAGGGATAGTGTGTACGTCATGAGGCACAACGTGTATAACCAGGTAGAAGCCTATTTGTGACGCCTTGATAGTTCATAGAGCGGGCTACCCTGCTTGCTATGCCAAACAACAACACACCATGCTCTCCCAGCATCAAAGACCCGGCTGTGTCCAAGAGAAGCGAATATAAGTAGTAAAGAAGAGGCTGGACGGCAGCACGGAGGGCTTAACGGGAAGCCTCCATGACTGCCACAGGAGGGACAGCCAATAGGGGAAGAGAGGGTTAGTTGAGGCAGGGAGAGGGAGGAGATGGAGTGGGGAGGAGCCGGGGGTGTTTCTGTTCTTCCCGCTGTTTTCGGCATTGAGCCGGAAGCAGCGGGAGGAGCAGCAAGTAAAATAATCAGCTCCCCTGCTCCGGCTTACCTGATGGGCCCGTCTTCGCGCCGAGCCCGGCGCTCTGTGTCGGCGGCCCGCAGGATCACTGCCCCTGCTCCGATAAAGCAGGGGGTGTCAGGGGAGCGGCGGTAGATCAGGCTAGGTCACCCCGCCGCTCCCGGAGGTCCCGCCACCTGTCGGGGGAGTCCGGATGTGGCCCCCGCGGGCCCGCGTTGCGAGGGGAGCCCTTAGGGACGCTGCAGGCCAGGCTGCTGGGAAGGGCGCCTCCTCCCAGGGCCTGCGTCCTGGCAGGAATCCCCATCCGCGACGGAGCTCGGCGGTTAACAGGGAGTCGCAGGCCGGGCTCCCTGTCACACTTCCACAATCAGAGGCAGTTTTTCGGCATGCAGTCCACGGCCGCCCCGCATGGTGATGTTCCGGCCAGGGGGCAGGCTTCTTCAAGAGCATCGGTGAGGACGTCAAGATCGGCGACGACGACGCGGCAACAGGTTCGGTCGGGAATCTGGGTCCCTGAGGTCGGGCGGCAGGTTGTCGGCTCATCTGCCAGCGTGCCTGGATCCCTTGTGCGGAGATGTCGGTGCGAGTACCAATCGGCAGCAAGAGAGGATCTGGAAGATGGGGGAGCTGGATGAGTCGCAACGCGGTCAGAATTTTCCGGCTCGCGGGAACACAGCGCCTGGGCAGCCTGGTGAGTGTATAACTCTTACTCTACCGTATTCAGCAATTTTCATGTCGGGTGTTGGGGGTGGGGGCAGCGAGCGCGGAAGTATCGGCGGGCGGTGGCGCGATGCATAACAGTTTTAGTGGGTTGTTTGCGCGAGTTGGTCGGGCGATTGAATAGGGCAGCGGCGCCTGTAGTTCCAGCGGGGTCCCCGGGGGAGGTCCGTGACCGGATTTGGAGGACAATGTACGTGGTAATTTTCTTTTCTGCCGCTTGCTAAAGTCATTTTGGAATGGCAAGCGGGATGAAAGTAAGAAGGGGGAAGAGGAACGTCGGCGGTATAGGCTTATCCCGCAGACGTTCGTCAATTGGTCCCAAGTTTTGTTATTTGGCAAGCGTGATCGGAGGAAAGGTGCCAAAAAAATTGCTCGGCGTTGTTTTATTATTGGTATGCTATCGGGTTGGCCTATCGGGCGTACGGGGGGAAGGTAGATTGTTCAGGGGCATTGTACGGTGTACGTCGCTACCAAAAACATGGCAGTCTCCACTTCTCGGTGTTGTCTTTTTGTCCTATAGGTTGACTGGCCTCTATCCTCTTTTGTTAGGCTTGGTTGCGGTCCGGTCGGCGATCAGGGGATCAAAAAGTATATTGCGCGGTGGTTACGAGTTGCGGCCCGGTTAAGCAGTCCTTTCCCGGGAGCGTGGGCAAGGTGGTCAGTCTAGTCAGTCCGGACAGGGCTTTGGGTCAAAGTTGGGGTTCTGATGGCAATTTCACGATGGCCGATGTAAGTTTGGTGCCACGTGTAGATTTGAGCGTGTCTGTGCGGAGCGCAACGGGTCCTTGCAGTGGGCCGGAAAAGGCATGCGAAAGGTAGGCGGCTGGGCCCTCAATCTTCTGCCGTTGGTCCAGGGGCGGCGCCGGTGAGGGTGAAAAGGATTGCCCGGTATCTAAGTGAGTGTCCGGATAGGGGTGCAGCTAGGATAATTTACGAAAGGTTTTGAGTGGTTTTTGTTATCCCTCCTCCTCCACACGAGGTTCCGGTTACCCGTCACAACCTTGAATCGGCTTATTTGCACTCGGCGGTCGGCTCGGGTAAACTTTGGAAGGAAGTGTCGTTGGGTCGCGGTCCGGGCCGGTTGCTGATAGAGAATCTAGTGGTATTCCCCTTTGGGTTTTGGGCCAAAGCGGGGCCTCATAAATTCCGGCTGATTCAGCATTTGCTTTCCCAGGGGATAGTACGTGAATGAGGGGATAGATAACGACTTATGCTCGGTTGTTTACGGGTCATTCGACACAGCGGTGCATTAGTGCGGTAGGCGGGGCCCGGGTCGGTGGTGGCAAAAAACTGACCGCTAGGCAGCGTTCCGGTTGCTGCCTGTACATCCAGAGAGCCAACGGTTGTTGGGTTGGCTTCCGGAACGGGGGGTTTTATGTCGATAGGTGGCTTCCAATGGGATGCTCTCGGTCTGGCGCATGCTTTGAAGCAGTTAGTAGTTTCGTGGAATGGGTGACGAAGGGCATAGCTGGGGTGGATTTATTAATACATTAGCTTGATGAGTTCGTGCGTCGGCTCTAGCGGTTCCCCTGTTTGCGGTAACGCATTGTATTCATTGCAGAAAGTTGCGACGGATTTTGGAATCCCTCTGGCGCCTGGTACAACCGGGGGCCCGGTTTCTACCATTTGTTTTAAGGGATCGAAATGCATTCAGTCGCAATTTAGGGCAGGCTTCCTGAAGGAAAGAAATTATTGCCATTGCGGCAGGAGGTGAAGCGGGCTTGACGATTGAAGAAGATCATTTTGCGTGATCTCCAGTAGCGGCTGGGGAAGTTGAGATTTGCCTGTCAGATTATGCGAAGGGGTAGAATTTTAGTAGGCGATTGGCGGCAGCAATGGCGGGTATCCTGGCATCCCGCTATTTTTTGGCAGGATTGGTTTGGATCACAAGGTTGATCTGCAGGTCGGGGATGCGTTCCTAGGACAATATAACGATAGATCGCTGTGGATGCACCGGTAAATGATATGGGCAAGTTGGAGCTGTTGACTGATGCGGCGGGGCCGGTGGCTTTGGCGCATAGGCAGAAGGTCAATGGTGTGCGGGGAACTGGCCGGATAGCTGGTTGACCAGGGTCTTACGCGGAATATGGCCCGTTTTGAGCTCTCCTCAGGGTGGTTGTGGTGACCATTTGGGGGGGGACAGGCCCAGGGATAAAAGGTTCGGTCCCACTGCAATGATATGGGGGTGGGTTAGCAATTAACAACTTATCAGCTTCGTCTCCACCTGTGGTTTCAGTTTTGTGTCATCTAGTTTTGGTGGCTTGTCTTAAACACGCGGGTTGTTGCGCTGCAGGTATCAGGGGTTTCCAATTGTATTGCTGATGCTCTTTCTCGCTCGCAGGGGGATCGATTTCGCAAATTGGCACCGGCAGTGGAGCTGTTCGGTTTGGTTTGCCCGGAGCATGTCTGGGATCGGGTTTTTCGATACCGGGCAACGGTTGATGGGGCGGTCGCTGGCTAGGGTGACTTGTAGCACTTGTTCGGCTTGCTGGCAGCAGCGGGAAGAGCGGGCAAGAGTTGGGGTAACATCAATACGGAAAAGGACCGGTTGGTAGCATGGTTGTACTGGGGGACGTTGGGGAGGTGGTGGGGGGGTCGCCTTGGGGGTATGCGTCCCCCAAAAAAGGTACATGGTTTGAAGACTTCATAGGGGTTATCCCTTTGAAGTGGTCTTCTGGTGGTTGTAGCCATCTGCGGAGGTGAGCGGGGCCTCCGAGCTGGTTCACGGCTGGAGGTAAGGTTGGTGGTGGTTGCAGATGGCTAACTCGAGGTAAAGTGATCTAAAAAGTTTTTCCCTGGCAAAGGGGAGTAGTTTGTTGCTGGTGGGGCGTTTTGATTTAAATCACGGGGTTTCCACGATGTTTCCAGGAGGTGTCCAAGATGTGACCCAGATGTGGGTCTGTGGGGGGATAGACTAGAGTTGTTTGCGGCGGTCCAAGACTCATCAAGTGGGTCAGTAGGGTTCTGCCCTTCCGGGGTCGGCGATGTGTCCGGTTGCTTTTATGGTGGGTTTCAGCCATGCGGTGGGGTGCCGGAGTCGCCATTACTCCGTCATGAGAATGGCTCGATTTTGTCCGAGTATCAAGTTGGTGCTAGATGTTAAAAATGCTTACGTGCGCCCCATTTGTTGGGTGTGGGTAATGGTGTTTTGTTTGTTTTCATATGAGGTGCTTGTTTCTTTTTAGATCATCGCCCTTGTTTAGGGGGGGCTTTTGGGACAATCTTTGGGCACTGGGGGATGTCTGGGGGTGCGCCCGTTTCGGGAGTTGGTGCGGGAAATTAAGTGCAATTTATTGTGTGATGGGCATCTTATCCTCACCTAGTGATTGTGTGGTCGGACATAGTTCCAAGCAAGATTTGGCGTTTAGCGAGATCAGCCGAGAAGGTGAACAAAGCCCGCAGTTAGGTAAACCGGGCGGTGTCACGTTTTGTTGCCAAGAACGGGGGCATTTGTGTTTGTCACATGGACCTGGAGTCAGGAGTCGGGAATTATTGGAGGGGTGAGGGGGTACATTTGACCGAGGTTGGAATTGATCCTGGCTTTAGCAGACGGAATTGAGAGGGCGGTGGTGGTTGGAGGGACTCACAGGCTTAAGGTGGTCAAGGCCTGTTTCGCTGTGGCAGGGGGAGTCCTTGAGGTTGGTCTGTACAAAATGGTGGGGGGGTCGCATCGGGGGTATGCGTCCCCCAAAACGGTAGATAATTTGAAGACTTCATAGGGTGTTATCCCTTTGAAGTGGTCTTCTGGTGGAAGGTATATCACTTGAAGGCTTCATCGGGTGTTATCCCTTTGAAGTGGTCTTCAGGTGGAAGGTATATCATTTGAAGACTTCATCGGGTGTTATGCCTTTGAAGTGGTCTTCTGGTGGTTGGAGCCATCTGCAGAGGTGAGCGGTGCCTCCGAGCTGGAGGTAAAGAGTTGGTGGTGGTTTGCAGATGGCTAACTTAAAGGAAATCCGGTGTTAAAAGGGCTTCAAGGACTTCCCCTGCTCTGTTAAGTGTTAATAATGTTGATTGTTATTTATGATTCTGACCCATGTTGGGTCATGGAATTATAGGAGGAATTCTCTGGTCGAATTCCTAAGGGAGTTATCCGAATGTTTCGGATTAAATTGCATTAAAAATAATGACAGTTAATAAACGGCTGCTGTGGCCATTTCACATCCAACCTCGGTTGTCACGTGTCTTAATGGGAAGGGAAAGGGGAATAAAAGGTTAACAGGATCAATCAGCATGGGACTCTACTTAGGCCAGTCAAGAAGAGGCTGGACGGCAGCACGGAGGGCTTAACGGGAAGCCTCCATGACTGCCATAGGAGGGACAGCCAATAGGGGAAGAGAGGGTTAGTTGAGGCAGGGAGAGGGAGGAGATGGAGTGGGGAGGAGCCGGGGGTGTTTCTGTTCTTCCCGCTGTTTTCGGCATTGAGCCGGAAGCAGCGGGAGGAGCAGCAAGTAAAATAATCAGCTCCCACCCTCCCGCCCTGAATTAGGTGGTAATTTTGGGGATCTGGATTGGTTGGTGGGTTTGTCTATTGTATCGTGCTTTTGAGGTATGCTTATGTAACTTGTGTTTTCTTTTATTTCTTTTGAGCAGGTCCGGGTGTCATGGCAGCTGGCGGGGGGAGTCCTTGAGGTTGGTCAGTACAAAATGGTGGAGGGGTCTCATCGGGGGTATGCGTCCCCCAAAACGGTAGATCATTTGAAGACTTCATAGGGTGTTATCCCTTTGAAGTGGTCTTCTGGTGGAAGGTATATCACTTGAAGGCTTCATCGGGGGTTATTCCTTTGAAGTGGTCTTCTGGTGGAAGGTATATCATTTGAAGACTTCATCGGGTGTTATCCCTTTGAAGTGGTCTTCTGGTGGTTGGAGCCATCTGCAGAGGTGAGCGGTGCCTCCGAGCTGGTTTACGGCTGGAGGTAAAGAGTTGGTGGTGGTTTGCAGATGGCTAACTTAAAGGAAATCCGGTGTTAAAAGGGCTTCAAGGACTTCCCCTGCTCTGTTAAGTTTTAATAATGTTGATTGTTATTTATGATTCTGACCCATGTTGGGTCATGGAATTATAGGAGGAATTCTCTGGTCGAATTCCTAAGGGAGTTATCCGAATGTTTCGGATTAAATTGCATTAAAAATAATGACAGTTAATAAACGGCTGCTGTGGCCATTTCACATCCAACCTCGGTGTGTCTTTATGGGAAGGGAAAGGGGAATAAAAGGTTAACAGGATCAATCAGCACGGGACTCTACTTAGGCCAGTCATGAAAAATACCTGGGGTATTAGTAATCATTTTGGCCAAAAGGACGCAAGCTCGCAATCCACGACAAGGATCCCCAGACTTGCAAGTCCCTAACTCCTTAAATGGAACAGAATGTTCCTGATGCACAGACAGAACCGATAAAAACAAGGGGACATATACGAAAACACCGAAAAAGGCCATACTTACAAATGGACACAGCCAGGTCAGAAACGCTGATGGAGTGAGCAGGTGCTTTAAATAATAATAGCCACTCCCACTGGTCTTGAGGGGAGCGGTGTGTGTGGTGCATGGGATGTGTAGTAAGAAATAATAAATGAATAGTGTGTGTGCAAGTGTAATACTATAAGTGAAATATAGGGGGCAGTAATGAGTGAAGTGCCTCAATAGAAATAAATGGATAATGGGGTGCAAGTGTGTGAAACATGGAGGGATAGTGTGTACGTCATGAGGCACAACGTGTATAGCCAGGTAGAAGCCTATTTGTGACGCCTTGATAGTTCATAGAGCGGGCTACCCTGCTTGCTATGCCAAACAACAGCACACCATGCTCTCCCAGCATCAAAGACCCGGCTGTGTCCAAGAGAAGCGAATATAAGTAGTAATGAAAAATACCTGGGGTATTAGTAATCATTTTGGCCAAAAGGACGCAAGCTCGCAATCCACGACAAGGATCCCCAGACTTGCAAGTCCCTAACTCCTTAAATGGAACAGAATGTTCCTGATGCACAAACAGAACCGATAAAAACAAGGGGACATATACGAAAACACCGAAAGGCCATACTTACAAATGGACACAGCCAGGTCAGAAACGCTGATGAAGGAGTGAGCAGGTGCTTTAAATAATAATAGCCACTCCCACTGGTCTTGAGGGGAGTGGTGTGTGTGGTGCATGGGATGTGTAGTAAGAAATAATAAATGAATAGTGTGTGTGCAAGTGTAATACTATAAGTGAAATATAGGGGGCAGTAATGAGTGAAGTGCCTCAATAGAAATAAATGGATAATGGGGTGCAAGTGTGTGAAACATGGAGGGATAGTGTGTACGTCATGAGGCACAACGTGTATAGCCAGGCTGAAGCCTATGTGTGACGCCTTGATAGTTCATAGAGCGGGCTACCCTGCTTGCTATGCCAAACAACAACACACCATGCTCTCCCAGCATCAAAGACCCGGCTGTGTCCAAGAGAAGCGAATATAAGTAGTAATGAAAAATACCTGCGGTATTAGTAATCATTTTGGCCAAAAGGACGCAAGCTCGCAATCCACGACAAGGATCCCCAGACTTGCAAGTCCCTAACTCCTTAAATGGAACAGAATGTTCCTAATGCACAAACAGAACCGATAAAATTTACAAGGGGACATATACGAAAACACCGAAAGGCCATACTTACAAATGGACACAGCCAGGTCAGAAACGCTGATGAAGGAGTAAGCAGGTGCTTTAAATAATAATAGCCACTCCCACTGGTCTTGAGGGGAGTGGTGTGTGTGGTACATGGGATGTGTAGTAAGAAATAATAAATGAATAGTGTGTGTGCAAGTGTAATACTATAAGTGAAATATATGGGGCAGTAATGAGTGAAGTGCCTCAATAGAAATAAATGGATAATGGGGTGCAAGTGTGTGAAACATGGAGGGATAGTGTGTACGTCATGAGGCACAACGTGTATAGCCAGGTAGAAGCCTATTTGTGACGCCTTGATAGTTCATAGAGCGGGCTACCCTGCTTGCTATGCCAAACAACAGCACACCATGCTCTCCCAGCATCAAAGACCCGGCTGTGTCCAAGAGAAGCGAATATAAGTAGTAATGAAAAATACCTGGGGTATTAGTAATCATTTTGGCCAAAAGGACGCAAGCTCGCAATCCACGACAAGGATCCCCAGACTTGCAAGTCCCTAACTCCTTAAATGGAACAGAATGTTCCTGATGCACAAACAGAACCGATAAAAACAAGGGGACATATACGAAAACACCGAAAGGCCATACTTACAAATGGACACAGCCAGGTCAGAAACGCTGATGAAGGAGTGAGCAGGTGCTTTAAATAATAATAGCCACTCCCACTGGTCTTGAGGGGAGTGGTGTGTGTGGTGCATGGGATGTGTAGTAAGAAATAATAAATGAGTGTGTGTGCAAGTGTAATACTATAAGTGAAATATAGGGGGCAGTAATGAGTGAAGTGCCTCAATAGAAATAAATGGATAATGGGGTGCAAGTGTGTGAAACATGGAGGGATAGTGTGTACGTCATGAGGCACAACGTGTATAGCCAGGCTGAAGCCTATGTGTGACGCCTTGATAGTTCATAGAGCGGGCTACCCTGCTTGCTATGCCAAACAACAACACACCATGCTCTCCCAGCATCAAAGACCCGGCTGTGTCCAAGAGAAGCGAATATAAGTAGTAATGAAAAATACCTGGGGTATTAGTAATCATTTTGGCCAAAAAGGACGCAAGCTCGCAATCCACGACAAGGATCCCCAGACTTGCAAGTCCCTAACTCCTTAAATGGAACAGAATGTTCCTGATGCACAAACAGAACCGATAAAATTTACAAGGGGACATATACGAAAACACCGAAAGGCCATACTTACAAATGGACACAGCCAGGTCAGAAACGCTGATGAAGGAGTGAGCAGGTGCTTTAAATAATAATAGCCACTCCCACTGGTCTTGAGGGGAGTGGTGTGTGTGGGGCATGGGATGTGTAGTAAGAAATAATAAATGAATAGTGTGTGTGCAAGTGTAATACTATAAGTGAAATATAGGGGGCAGTAATGAGTGAAGTGCCTCAATAGAAATAAATGGATAATGGGGTGCAAGTGTGTGAAACATGGAGGGATAGTGTGTACGTCATGAGGCACAACGTGTATAGCCAGGCTGAAGCCTATGTGTGACGCCTTGATAGTTCATAGAGCGGGCTACCCTGCTTGCTATGCCAAACAACAACACACCATGCTCTCCCAGCATCAAAGACCCGGCTGTGTCCAAGAGAAGCGAATATAAGTAGTAATGAAAAATACCTGGGGTATTAGTAATCATTTTGGCCAAAAGGACGCAAGCTCGCAATCCACGACAAGGATCCCCAGACTTGCAAGTCCCTAACTCCTTAAATGGAACAGAATGTTCCTGATGCACAAACAGAACCGATAAAATTTACAAGGGGACATATACGAAAACACCGAAAGGCCATACTTACAAATGGACACAGCCAGGTCAGAAACGCTGATGAAGGAGTGAGCAGGTGCTTTAAATAATAATAGCCACTCCCACTGGTCTTGAGGGGAGTGGTGTGTGTGGTGCATGGGATGTGTAGTAAGAAATAATAAATGAATAGTGTGTGTGCAAGTGTAATACTATAAGTGAAATATAGGGGGCAGTAATGAGTGAAGTGCCTCAATAGAAATAAATGGATAATGGGGTGCAAGTGTGTGAAACATGGAGGGATAGTGTGTACGTCATGAGGCACAACGTGTATAGCCAGGCTGAAGCCTATTTGTGACGTCTTGATAGTTCATAGAGCGGGCTACCCTGCTTGCTATGCCAAACAACAACACACCATGCTCTCCCAGCATCAAAGACCCGGCTGTGTCCAAGAGAAGCGAATATAAGTAGTAATGAAAAATACCTGGGGTATTAGTAATAATTTTGGCCAAAAGGACGCAAGCTCGCAATCCACGACAAGGATCCCCAGACTTGCAAGTCCCTAACTCCTTAAATGGAACAGAATGTTCCTGATGCACAAACAGAACCGATAAAAACAAGGGGACATATACGAAAACACTGAAAAAGGCCATACTTACAAATGGACACAGCCAGGTCAGAAACGCTGATGAAGGAGTGAGCAGGTGCTTTACATAATAATAGCCACTCCCACTAGTCTTGAGGGGAGTGGTGTGTGTGGTGCATGGGATGTGTAGTAAGAAATAATAAATGAATAGTGTGTGTGCAAGTGTAATACTATAAGTGAAATATAGGGGGCAGTAATGAGTGAAGTGCCTCAATAGAAATAAATGGATAATGGGGTGCAAGTGTGTGAAACATGGAGGGATAGTGTGTACGTCATGAGGCACAACGTGTATAGCCAGGTAGAAGCCTATTTGTGACGCCTTGATAGTTCATAGAGCGGGCTACCCTGCTTGCTATGCCAAACAACAACACACCATGCTCTCCCAGCATCAAAGACCCGGCTGTGTCCAAGAGAAGCGAATATAAGTAGTAATGAAAAATACCTGGGGTATTAGTAATCATTTTGGCCAAAAGGACGCAAGCTCGCAATCCACGACAAGGATCCCCAGACTTGCAAGTACCTAACTCCTTAAATGGAACAGAATGTTCCTGATGCACAAACAGAACCGATAAAAACAAGGGGACATATATACGAAAACACCGAAAAAGGCCATACTTACAAATGGACACAGCCAGGTCAGAAACGCTGATGAAGGAGTGAGCAGGTGCTTTAAATAATAATAGCCACTCCCACTGGTCTTGAGGGGAGTGGTGTGTGTGGTGCATGGGATGTGTAGTAAGAAATAATAAATGAATAGTGTGTGTGCAAGTGTAATACTATAAGTGAAATATATGGGGCAGTAATGAGTGAAGTGCCTCAATAGAAATAAATGGATAATGGGGTGCAAGTGTGTGAAACATGGAGGGATAGTGTGTACGTCATGAGGCACAACGTGTATAGCCAGGTAGAAGCCTATTTGTGACGCCTTGATAGTTCATAGAGCGGGCTACCCTGCTTGCTATGCCAAACAACAACACACCATGCTCTCCCAGCATCAAAGACCCGGCTGTGTCCAAGAGAAGCGAATATAAGTAGTAATGAAAAATACCTGGGGTATTAGTAATCATTTTGGCCAAAAGGACGCAAGCTCGCAATCCACGACAAGGATCCCCAGACTTGCAAGTACCTAACTCCTTAAATGGAACAGAATGTTCCTGATGCACAAACAGAACCGATAAAAACAAGGGGACATATATACGAAAACACCGAAAAAGGCCATACTTACAAATGGACACAGCCAGGTCAGAAACGCTGATGAAGGAGTGAGCAGGTGCTTTAAATAATAATAGCCACTCCCACTGGTCTTGAGGGGAGTGGTGTGTGTGGTGCATGGGATGTGTAGTAAGAAATAATAAATGAATAGTGTGTGTGCAAGTGTAATACTATAAGTGAAATATATGGGGCAGTAATGAGTGAAGTGCCTCAATAGAAATAAATGGATAATGGGGTGCAAATGCGTGAAACATGGAGGGATAGTGTGTACGTCATGAGGCACAACGTGTATAGCCAGGCTGAAGCCTATTTGTGACGTCTTGATAGTTCATAAAGCGGGCTACACTGCTTGCTATGCCAAACAACAACACACCATGCTCTCCCAGCATCAAAGACCCGGCTGTGTCCAAGAGAAGCGAATATAAGTAGTAATGAAAAATACCTGCGGTATTAGTAATCATTTTGGCCAAAAGGACGCAAGCTCGCAATCCACGACAAGGATCCCCAGACTTGCAAGTCCCTAACTCCTTAAATGGAACAGAATGTTCCTGATGCACAAACAGAACCGATAAAAACAAGGGGACATATACGAAAACACCGAAAAAGGCCATACTTACAAATGGACACAGCCAGGTCAGAAACGCTGATGAAGGAGTGAGCAGGTGCTTTACATAATAATAGCCACTCCCACTAGTCTTGAGGGGAGTGGTGTGTGTGGTGCATGGGATGTGTAGTAAGAAATAATAAATGAATAGTGTGCGTGCACCATGCTCTCCCAGCATCAAAGACCCGGCTGTGTCCAAGAGAAGCGAATATAAGTAGTAAAGAAGAGGCTGGACGGCAGCACGGAGGGCTTAACGGGAAGCCTCCATGACTGCCACAGGAGGGACAGCCAATAGGGGAAGAGAGGGTTAGTTGAGGCAGGGAGAGGGAGGAGATGGAGTGGGGAGGAGCCGGGGGTGTTTCTGTTCTTCCCGATGTTTTCGGCATTGAGCCGGAAGCAGCGGGAGGAGCAGCAAGTAAAATAATCAGCTCCCCTGCTCCGGCTTACCTGACGGGCCCGTCTTCGCGCCGAGCCCGGCGCTCTGTGTCGGCGGCCCGCAGGGATGCGCTCCCCTCCCCCGCCCCTGTCTCAGACGCTGGTCACAGGGCGGTGGGGGTAGAGGTGAGGATCACTGCCCCTGCTCCGATAAAGCAGGGCGTGTCAGGGGAGCGGCGGTAGATCAGGCTAGGTCACCCCGCCGCTCCCGGAGGTCCCGCCACCTGTCGGGGGAGTCCGGATGTGGCCCCCGCGGGCCCGCGTTGCGAGGGGAGCCCTTAGGGACGCTGCAGGCCAGGCTGCTGGGAAGGGCGCCTCCTCCCAGGGCCTGCGTCCTGGCAGGAATCCCCATCCGCGACGGAGCTCGGCGGTTAACAGGGAGTCGCAGGCCGGGCTCCCTGTCACACTTCCACAATCAGAGGCAGTTTTTCGGCATGCAGTCCACGGCCGCCCCGCATGGTGATGTTCCGGCCAGGGGGCAGGCTTCTTCAAGAGCATCGGTGAGGACGTCAAGATCGGCGACGACGACGCGGCAACAGGTTCGGTCGGGAATCTGGGTCCCTGAGGTCGGGCGGCAGGTTGTCGGCTCATCTGCCAGCGTGCCTGGATCCCTTGTGCGGAGATGTGCGGAGATGTCGGTGCGAGTACCAATCGGCAGCAAGAGAGGATCTGGAAGATGGGGGAGCTGGATGAGTCGCAACGCGGTCAGAATTTTCCGGCTCGCGGGAACACAGCGCCTGGGCAGCCTGGTGAGTGTATAACTCTTACTCTACCGTATTCAGCAATTTTCATGTCGGGTGTTGGGGGTGGGGGCAGCGAGCGCGGAAGTATCGGCGGGCGGTGGCGCGATGCATAACAGTTTTAGTGGGTTGTTTGCGCGAGTTGGTCGGGCGATTGAATAGGGCAGCGGCGCCTGTAGTTCCAGCGGGGTCCCCGGGGGGAGGTCCGTGACCGGATTTGGAGGACAATGTACGTGGTAATTTTCTTTTCTGCCGCTTGCTAAAGTCATTTTGGAATGGCAAGCGGGATGAAAGTAAGAAGGGGGAAGAGGAACGTCGGCGGTATAGGCTTATCCCGCAGACGTTCGTCAATTGGTCCCAAGTTTTGTTATTTGGCAAGCGTGATCGGAGGAAAGGTGCCAAAAAATTGCTCGGCGTTGTTTTATTATTGGTATGCTATCGGGTTGGCCTATTGGGCGTACGGGGGGAAGGTAGATTGTTCAGGGGTATTGTACGGTGTACGTCGCTACCAAAAACATGGCAGTCTCCACTTCTCTGTGTTGTCTTTTTGTCCTATAGGTTGACTGGCCTCTATCCTCTTGTGTTAGGCTTGGTTGCGGTCCGGTCGGCGATCAGGGGATCAAAAAGGATATTGCGCGGTGGTTACGAGTTGCGGCCCGGTTAAGCAGTCCTTTCCCGGGAGCGTGGGCAAGGTGGTCAGTCTAGTCAGTCCGGACAGGGCTTTGGGTCAAAGTTGGGGTTCTGATGGCAATTTCACGATGGCCGATGTAAGTTTGGTGCCACGTGTAGATTTGAGCGTGTCTGTGCGGAGCGCAACGGGTCCTTGCAGTGGGCCGGAAAAGGCATGCGAAAGGTAGGCGGCTGGGCCCTCAATCTTCTGCCGTTGGTCCAGGGGCGGCGCCGGTGAGGGTGAAAAGGATTGCCCGGTATCTAAGTGAGTGTCCGGATAGGGGTGCAGCTAGGATAATTTACGAAAGGTTTTGAGTGGTTTTTGTTATCCCTCCTCCTCCACACGAGGTTCCGGTTACCCGTCACAACCTTGAATCGGCTTATTTGCACTCGGCGGTCGGCTCGGGTAAACTTTGGAAGGAAGTGTCGTTGGGTCGCGGTCCGGGCCGGTTGCTGATAGAGAATCTAGTGGTATTCCCCTTTGGGTTTTGGGCCAAAGCGGGGCCTCATAAATTCCGGCTGATTCAGCATTTGCTTTCCCAGGGGATAGTACGTGAATGAGGGGATAGATAACGACTTATGCTCGGTTGTTTACGGGTCATTCGACACAGCGGTGCATTAGTGCGGTAGGCGGGGCCCGGGTCGGTGGTGGCAAAAAACTGACCGCTAGGCAGCGTTCCGGTTGCTGCCTGTACATCCAGAGAGCCAACGGTTGTTGGGTTGGCTTCCGGAACGGGGGGTTTTATGTCGATAGGTGGCTTCCAATGGGATGCTCTCGGTCTGGCGCATGCTTTGAAGCAGTTAGTAGTTTCGTGGAATGGGTGACGAAGGGCATAGCTGGGGTGGATTTATTAATACATTAGCTTGATGAGTTCGTGCGTCGGCTCTAGCGGTTCCCCTGTTTGCAGTAACGCATTGTATTCATTGCAGAAAGTTGCGACGGATTTTGGAATCCCTCTGGCGCCTGGTACAACCGGGGGCCCGGTTTCTACCATTTGTTTTAAGGGATCGAAATGCATTCAGTCGCAATTTAGGGCAGGCTTCCTGAAGGAAAGAAATTATTGCCATTGCGGCAGGAGGTGAAGCGGGCTTGACGATTGAAGAAGATCATTTTGCGCGATCTCCAGTAGCGGCTGGGGAAGTTGAGATTTGCCTGTCAGATTATGCGAAGGGGTAGAATTTTAGTAGGCGATTGGCGGCAGCAATGGCGGGTATCCTGGCATCCCGCTATTTTTTGGCAGGATTGGTTTGGATCACAAGGTTGATCTGCAGGTCGGGGATGCGTTCCTAGGACAATATAACGATAGATCGCTGTGGATGCACCGGTAAATGATATGGGCAAGTTGGAGCTGTTGACTGATGCGGCGGGGCCGG
Organism: Rhinoderma darwinii; assembly: GCF_050947455.1. NCBI lineage: Eukaryota > Metazoa > Chordata > Amphibia > Anura > Rhinodermatidae > Rhinoderma > Rhinoderma darwinii. The sequence continues at coordinate 67,485,416 of NC_134699.1, forward strand.
TGGCTTTGGCGCATAGGCAGGAGGTCAATGGTGTGCGGGGAACTGGCCGGATAGCTGGTTGACCAGGGTCTTACGCGGAATATGGCCCGTTTTGAGCTCTCCTCAGGGTGGTTGTGGTGACCATTTGGGGGGGGGGACAGGCCCAGGGATAAAAGGTTCGGTCCCACTGCAATGATATGGGGGTGGGTTAGCAATTAACAACTTATCAGCTTCGTCTCCACCTGTGGTTTCAGTTTTGTGTCATCTAGTTTTGGTGGCTTGTCTTAAACACGCGGGTTGTTGCGCTGCAGGTATCAGGCGTTTCCAATTGTATTGCTGATGCTCTTTCTCGCTCGCAGGGGGATCGATTTCGCAAATTGGCACCGGCAGTGGAGCTGTTCGGTTTGGTTTGCCCGGAGCATGTCTGGGATCGGGTTTTTCGATACCGGGGAACGGTTGATGGGGCGGTCGCTGGCTAGGGTGACTTGTAGCACTTGTTCGGCTTGCTGGCAGCAGCGGGAAGAGCGGGCAAGAGTTGGGGTAACATCAATACGGAAAAGGACCGGTTGGTAGCATGGTTGTACTGGGGGATGTTGGGGAGGTGGTGGGGGGGTCGCCTTGGGGGTATGCGTCCCCCAAAAAAGGTACATGGTTTGAAGACTTCATAGGGGTTATCCCTTTGAAGTGGTCTTCTGGTGGTTGTAGCCATCTGCGGAGGTGAGCGGGGCCTCCGAGCTGGTTCACGGCTGGAGGTAAGGTTGGTGGTGGTTGCAGATGGCTAACTCGAGGTAAAGCGATCTAAAAAGTTTTTCCCTGGCAAAGGGGAGTAGTTTGTTGCTGGTGGGGCGTTTTGATTTAAATCACGGGGTTTCCACGATGTTTCCAGGAGGTGTCCAAGATGTGACCCAGATGTGGGTTTGTGGGGGGATAGACTAGAGTTGTTTGCGGCGGTCCAAGACTGATCAAGTGGGTCAGTAGGGTTCTGCCCTTCCGGGGTCGGCGATGTGTCCGGTTGCCTTTATGGTGGGTTTCAGCCATGCGGTGGGGTGCCGGAGTCGCCATTACTCCGTCATGAGAATGGCTCGATTTTGTCCGAGTATCAAGTTGGTGCTAGATGTTAAAAATGCTTACGTGCGCCCCATTTGTTGGGTGTGGGTAATGGTGTTTTGTTTGTTTTCATATGAGGTGCTTGTTTCTTTTTAGATCATCGCCCTTGTTTAGGGGGGGCTTTTGGGACAATCTTTGGGCACTGGGGGATGTCTGGGGGTGCGCCCGTTTCTGGAGTTGGTGCGGGAAATTAAGTGCAATTTAGTGTGTGATGGGCATCTTATCCTCACCTAGTGATTGTGTGGTCGGACATAGTTCCAAGGAAGATTTGGCGTTTAGCGAGATCAGCCGAGAAGGTGAACAAAGCCCGCAGTTAGGTAAACCGGGCGGTGTCACGTTTTGTTGCCAAGAACGGGGGCATTTGTGTTTGTCACATGGACCTGGAGTCAGGAGTCGGGAATTATTGGAGGGGTGAGGGGGTACATTTGACCGAGGTTGGAATTGATCCTGGCTTTAGCAGACGGAATTGAGAGGGCGGTGGTGGTTGGAGGGACTCACAGGCTTAAGGTGGTCAAGGCCTGTTTCGCTGTGGCAGGGGGAGTCCTTGAGGTTGGTCTGTACAAAATGGTGGGGGGGTCGCATCGGGGGTATGCGTCCCCCAAAACGGTAGATAATTTGAAGACTTCATAGGGTGTTATCCCTTTGAAGTGGTCTTCTGGTGGAAGGTATATCACTTGAAGGCTTCATCGGGTGTTATCCCTTTGAAGTGGTCTTCTGGTGGAAGGTATATCATTTGAAGACTTCATCGGGTGTTATGCCTTTGAAGTGGTCTTCTGGTGGTTGGAGCCATCTGCAGAGGTGAGCGGTGCCTCCGAGCTGGTTTACGGCTGGAGGTAAAGAGTTGGTGGTGGTTTGCAGATGGCTAACTTAAAGGAAATCCGGTGTTAAAAGGGCTTCAAGGACTTCCCCTGCTCTGTTAAGTGTTAATAATGTTGATTGTTATTTATGATTCTGACCCATGTTGGGTCATGGAATTATAGGAGGAATTCTCTGGTCGAATTCCTAAGGGAGTTATCCGAATGTTTCGGATTAAATTGCATTAAAAATAATGAGTTAATAAACGGCTGCTGTGGCCATTTCACATCCAACCTCGGTTGTCACGTGTCTTAATGGGAAGGGAAAGGGGAATAAAAGGTTAACAGGATCAATCAGCATGGGACTCTACTTAGGCCAGTCAAGAAGAGGCTGGACGGCAGCACGGAGGGCTTAACGGGAAGCCTCCATGACTGCCATAGGAGGGACAGCCAATAGGGGAAGAGAGGGTTAGTTGAGGCAGGGAGAGGGAGGAGATGGAGTGGGGAGGAGCCGGGGGTGTTTCTGTTCTTCCCGCTGTTTTCGGCATTGAGCCGGAAGCAGCGGGAGGAGCAGCAAGTAAAATAATCAGCTCCCACCCTCCCGCCCTGAATTAGGTGGTAATTTTGGGGATCTGGATTGGTTGGTGGGTTTGTCTATTGTATCGTGCTTTTGAGATATGCTTATGTAACTTGTGTTTTCTTTTATTTCTTTTGAGCAGGTCCGGGTGTCATGGCAGCTGGCGGGGGGAGTCCTTGAGGTTGGTCAGTACAAAATGGTGGAGGGGTCTCATCGGGGGTATGCGTCCCCCAAAACGGTAGATCATTTGAAGACTTCATAGGGTGTTATCCCTTTGAAGTGGTCTTCTGGTGGAAGGTATATCACTTGAAGGCTTCATCGGGTGTTATCCCTTTGAAGTGGTCTTCTGGTGGAAGGTATATCATTTGAAGACTTCATCGGGTGTTATCCCTTTGAAGTGGTCTTCTGGTGGTTGGAGCCATCTGCAGAGGTGAGCGGTGCCTCCGAGCTGGTTTACGGCTGGAGGTAAAGAGTTGGTGGTGGTTTGCAGATGGCTAACTTAAAGGAAATCCGGTGTTAAAAGGGCTTCAAGGACTTCCCCTGCTCTGTTAAGTTTTAATAATGTTGATTGTTATTTATGATTCTGACCCATGTTGGGTCATGGAATTATAGGAGGAATTCTCTGGTCGAATTCCTAAGGGAGTTATCCGAATGTTTCGGATTAAATTGCATTAAAAATAATGACAGTTAATAAACGGCTGCTGTGGCCATTTCACATCCAACCTCGGTTGTCACGTGTCTTTATGGGAAGGGAAAGGGGAATAAAAGGTTAACAGGATCAATCAGCACGGGACTCTACTTAGGCCAGTCATGAAAAATACCTGGGGTATTAGTAATCATTTTGGCCAAAAGGACGCAAGCTCGCAATCCACGACAAGGATCCCCAGACTTGCAAGTCCCTAACTCCTTAAATGGAACAGAATGTTCCTGATGCACAGACAGAACCGATAAAAACAAGGGGACATATACGAAAACACCGAAAAAGGCCATACTTACAAATGGACACAGCCAGGTCAGAAACGCTGATGGAGTGAGCAGGTGCTTTAAATAATAATAGCCACTCCCACTGGTCTTGAGGGGAGTGGTGTGTGTGGTGCATGGGATGTGTAGTAAGAAATAATAAATGAATAGTGTGTGTGCAAGTGTAATACTATAAGTGAAATATAGGGGGCAGTAATGAGTGAAGTGCCTCAATAGAAATAAATGGATAATGGGGTGCAAGTGTGTGAAACATGGAGGGATAGTGTGTACATCATGAGGCACAACGTGTATAGCCACGCAGAAGCCTATTTGTGACGCCTTGATAGTTCATAGAGCGGGCTACCCTGCTTGCTATGCCAAACAACAACACACCATGCTCTCCCAGCATCAAAGACCCGGCTGTGTCCAAGAGAAGCGAATATAAGTAGTAATGAAAAATACCTGGAGTATTAGTAATCATTTAGGCCAAAAGGACGCAAGCTCTCAATCCACGACAAGGATCCCCAGACTTGCAAGTCCCTAACTCCTTAAATGGAACAGAATGTTCCTGATGCAGAAACGGAACCGATAAAAACAAGGGGACATATACGAAAACACCGAATTATATACAGAAGATACCCAGGTTATACCAGCATGCTCCATATCACTATATACAATCAGATGTATAACTTATACCTGCTGTACATATATAATTATATACAGAAGATACCCAGGTTATACCAGCCTGCTCCATATCACTATATACAAGAAGATGTATAGCTTATACCAGCTGTACATATATAATTATATACAGAAGATACCCAGGTTATACCAGCATGCTCCATATCACTATATACAAGAAGATGTATAACTTACACCAGCTGTACATATATAATTATATAAAGGAGATACCCAGCTTATACCAGCATGCTCCATATCACTATATACAAGAAGATGTATAACTTATAGCAGCTGTACATATATAATTATATACAGAAGATACCCAGGTTATACCAGCATGCTCCATATCACTATATACAAGAAGATGTATAACTTATAGCAGCTGTACATATATAATTATATACAGAAGATACACAGGTTATACCAGCGTGCTCCATATCACTATATACAAGAAGATGTATAACGTATACCAGCTGTGTATATATAATTATATATAGAAGATGCCCAGGTTATAACAGCATGCGCCATATCACTATATACAAGAAGATGTATAACTTATACCAGCTGTGTATATATAATTATATATAGAAGATGCCTAGGTTATATCAGCATGCTCCACATCACTATATACAAGGAGATGTATAACTTATACCAGCTGTACATCTATAATTATATACAGAAGATGCCCAGGTTATACCAGCATGCTACATATTACTATATACAAGAAGATGTATAACTTATACCAGCTGTACATATATAATTATATACAGAAGATACCCAGGTTATACCAGCATGCTCCATATCACTGTATACAAGAAGATGTATAACTTATACCAGCTATACATATATAATTATATACAGAAGATACCCAGGTTATACCAGCATGCTCCATATCTCTATATACAAGAAGATGTATAACTTATACCAGCTGTACATATATAATTATATACAGAAGATACCCAGGTTATACCAGCATGCTCCATATCACTATATACAAGAAGATGTATAACTTATACCAGCCGTACATATATAATTATATACAGAAGATACCCAGTTTATACCAGCATGCTCCATATCTCTATATACAAGAAGATGTATAACTTATACCAGCTGTACATATATAATTATATACAGAAGATACCCAGGTTATACCAGCATCCTCCATATCATTATTTTAGTCGGTCCTGTTTAAACTACTTATTGACTGTCTCCATACATATGTATGGCACTTGGTTTCTAACTTTATTAAAATTACATTTTTTCCTCCTCTCGATTATGTTTTTTCTTCCTGGTTGGAGATTACAATATTAAAACACATGAAGATATTTTCATTAAACTGAACAAAGACAAACTGATATTTTTGATGGGTCCTAGGAGCTCCCGACTCCTTGTCTAGGGTAAAGTGTAAGAAAGAGAAACGAACATTAAAAAGGCGTCAACTCAATGGAAAAAAAATAATTTTTTGGACATTTTTCTGGATCGGATCCATTAGGGATTGAATACCGCACTTCATTTCACTGCTCAGTTTGAAATATCAATAAAATATTGTGAAGTTTATCATGAAATCAGTGCAAATATGGACATTTTTGAGGAAACATTAAAACTTCCTATTTGCTTAACTGTCAAAAATGTTCATAGGCGCAACCAATCATAACCGGGTCTACACAGCTCATCTTACTCTAATCACACTCATCCGTCCTGATGACCCCAGACTAGAGGCTACAGATTACCACCAAGACTACCTCAGTTGTCCTCTGTTATACAAAGTATTATAGTAGTTATATTCTTGTATATAGGATCAGTATTATAGTAGTTATATTCTTGTATATAGGGAGCAGTATTATAGTAGTTATATTCTTGTATATAGGAGCAGTATTATAGTAGTTATATTCTTATATTTAGGGAGCAGTATTATAGTAGTTATATTCTTGTATATAGGAGCAGTATTATAGTAGTTAAATTCTTGTATATAGGTGGCAGTATTATAGTAGTTATATTTTTGTACATAGGAGCAGTATTATAGTAGTTATAGTCTTGTATATAGGAGCAGTATTATAGTAGTTATATTCTTATATATAGGAGAAGTATTACAGTAGTTATATTCTTGTATATAGGGGGCAGTATTATAGTAGTTATATTCTTGTATATAGGGGGCAGTATTATAGTGGTTATATTCTTGTATATAGGATCAGTATTATAGTAGTTATATTCTTGTATATAGGAGCAATATTGTAATAGTTATATTCTTGTATATAGGATCAGTAGTATAGTAGTTATATTCTTGTATATAGGGGCAGTATTATAGTAGTAATATTGTTGTATATAGGAGCAGTATTATAGAATTATATTATTGTATATAGGGGCAGTATTATAGTAGTTATATTCTTGTACATAGGGGGCAGTATTATAGTAGTTATATTCTTGTATATAGGAGCAGTATTATAGTAGTTATATTCTTGTATATAGGGGCAGTATTATAGTAGTAATATTGTTGTATATAGGAGCAGTATTATAGTAATTATATTATTGTATATAGGGGCAGTATTATAGTAGTTATATTCTTGTACATAGGGGGCAGTATTATAGTAGTTATATTCTTGTATATAGGGGCAGTATTATAGTAGTTATATTCTGGTACATAGGAGGCAGTATTATAGTAATTATATTATTGTATGTATTTATGGTTTCCTGTGGCGAAATGTGATATCCCTCTATGAGGCTTTAGTGTATCTCATCCCCTTGTCCATCATGAAAACGTGTGGAGATAGTGGAGAATATATAATAAACCTGATGGACCTATAAATGCTATCTAGTTGGATGGACCATATTGCAGGTGTCATTACATTCCTCCTCTTGACATCACTTCTCGGTTTATAGTAGTTATAGTCTTGTATATTGGGGGCAGTATTATAGTAGTTATAGTCTTGTATATAGGAGCAGTATTATAGTAGTTATATTCTTGTATATAGGGGCAGTATTATATTAGTTATATTCTTGTATATAGGTGGCAGTATTATAGTAGTTATATTCTTGTATATAGGGAGCAGTATTATAGTAGTTATATTCTTGTATATAGGAGCAGTGTTATAGTAGTTATATTCTTGTATATAGGGGCAGTATTATAGTAGTTATACTCTTGTATATAGGAGGCAGTATTATAGTAGTTATATTCTTGTATATAGGGAGCAGTGTTATAGTAGTTATATTCTTGTATATATGGAGCAGTATTATATTAGTTATATTCTTGCATATAGGAGGCAGTATTATAGTAGTTATATTCTTGTATATAGGGGGCAGTATTGTAGTAGTTATATTCTTGTATATAATGGCAGTATTATAGTAGTTATATTCTTGTATATAGGGGCAGTATTATAGTAGTTATATTCTTGTATATAGGAGACAGTATTATAATAGTTATATTCTTGTATATAAGGGGCAGTATTATAGTAGTTATATTCTTGTATATAGAGGCAGTATTATAGTAGTTATATTCTTGTATATAGGGGCAGTATTATAGTAGTTATATTCTTGTATATAGGGGCAGTATTATAGTAGTTATATTCTTGTATATAGTGGCAGTATTATATTAGTTATATTCTTGTATATAGGGGCAGTATTATAGTAGTTATATTCTTGTATATAGGGGCAGTATTATAGTAGTTATATTCTTCTATATAGAGGGCAGTATTATATTAGTTATATTCTTGTATATAGGAGCAGTAATATAGTAGTTATAGTCTTGTATATAGGAGCAGTATTATAGTAGTTATATTCTTGTATATAGGAGCAGTATTATAGTAGTTATATTCTTGTATATAGGGGCAGTATTATAGTAGTTATATTCTTGTATATAGGAGCAGTATTATAGTAGTTATATTCTTGTAGATAGGGGCAGTATTATAGTAGTTATAGTCTTGTATATAGGGGAGTATTACAGTACTTATATTCTTGTATATAGGAGCAGTATTATAGTAGTTATATTCTTGTATATAGGAGCAGTATTATAGTAGTTATATTCTTGTATATAGGAGCAGTATTATAATAGTTATATTCTTGTATATTGGGGCAGTATTATAGTAGTTATATTCTTGTATATAGGGGCAGTATTATAGTATTATATTCTTGTATATAGGGGCAGTATTACAGTACTTATATTCTTGTATATGGGAGCAGTATTATAGTAGTTATATTCTTGTATATAGGAGCAGTATTATAGTAGTTATATTCTTGTATATAGGAGTAGTATTGTAGTAGTTATATTGTTGTATATAAGGGCTGTATTATAGTACAGTAGTTATAGTCTTGTATATTGGGGCAGTATTATAGTAGTTATATTCTTGTATATAGGAGCAGTATTATAGTAGTTATATTCTTGTATATAGGGGCAGTATTATAGTAGTTCTATTCTTGTATATAGGGGCAGTATTATAGTAGTTATATTCTTGTATATAGGAGCAGTATTATAGTAGTTATATTCTTGTATATAGGAGTAGTATTGTAGTACTTATATTCTTGTATAAAAGGGCTGTATTATAGTACAGTAGTTATAGTCTTTTATATTGGGGGCAGTATTATAGTAGTTATATTCTTATATATAGGAGCAGTATTATAGTAGTTATATTCTCTTATATAGGAGCAGTATTATAGTAGTTATATTCTGGTATATAGGAGCAGTATTATAGTAGTTATATTCTTGTATATAGGAGCAGTATTATCGTAGTTATATTCTTGTATATTGGGGCAGTATTATAATAGTTATATTCTTGTATATAGGAGCAGTATTATAGTAGTTATATTCTTGTATATAGGGGCAGTATTATAGTAGTTATAGTCTTGTATATAGGGGCAGTATTAAAGTACTTATATTCTTGTATATAGGAACAGTATTAGGGCGGGTTCACACATGGCGGAATTCCACTTAAATTCCGCTGCGGACACTCCGCAGCGTTAATCCGCAGCGGAGCCGTTTCTCCATTGACTTTCACTTTAAATTAGCAGTGTTCGTTTACACGATGCGTACAATTCCGCTGCGGAGCATAGGCTGCGGAGCGGAATTTGGTGTCCGCAGCATGCTCTGTCTGTTGCGGAGCAGTGGCGGACTCATGGCGGAATTTCTCCATTGACTTCAATGGAGACTCAAAGTTCCGCAATGAAGTCCGCAGCTGTCATGCACATGTCATGTGTGCTGCGGATACGTCTTGCTTTTTTAACTTGACATTTCTTCATTCTGGCTGGACCTATGTATTTCTAGGTCTACAGCCAGACTGAGGAAGTCAATGGGGCTCCCGTAATGACGGGAGCGTTGCTAGGAGACGTCTGTAAATAGTCACTGTCCAGGGTGCTGAAAGAGTTAAGCGATCGGCAGTAACTGTTTCTGCACCCGGGACAGTGACTACCGATCCCAATATACATGTATCTGTAAAAAAACATATAAGTTCATACTTACCGAGAACTCCCTGCGTCTGTCTCCAGTCCGGCCTCCCAGGATGACGTTTCAGTGTAAGTGACGGCTGCAGCCAATCACAGGCAAAGCACAGGCTGCAGCGGTCACATGGACTGGCGCGTCATCCAGGGAGGTCGGGCTGGATGCCGAAAGAGGGACGCGTCACCAAGACAACGGCCGGTAAGTATGAAAATCGTTTCCTTTCACTAGGGAAAGTGCTGTCCCTTCTCTCTATCCTGCACTGATAGGGAGAAGGGAAGCACTTTTCCCGCAGTCTGCAGCAGCTAGTCCGCATCAATGTACTGCACATTTTGTGCAGATCCGCTGCAGAATCTGCAACGCAGATTCTGTGCGGCATCGATGCGGACAGTTGCGGAGGAATTCCGCCATGTGTGGTCATGCCCTTATAGTAGTTATATTCTTGTATATAGGAGCAGTATTATAGTAGTTATATTCTTGTATATAGGAGCAGTATTATAGTAGTTATATTCTTATATATAGGAGCAGTATTACAGTAGTTATATTCTTCTATATAGGAGCAGTATTATAGTAGTTATATTCTTGTATATAGGGGGCAGTATTATAGTGGTTATATTCTTGTATATAGGAGTAGTATTGTAGTAGTTATATTCTTGTATATAGGAGCAGTATTATAGTAGTTATATTCTTGTATATAGGGGGCAGTATTATAGTAGTTATATTCTTATATATAGGGTGCAGTATTATAGTAGTTATATTCTTGTATATAGAGAGTAGTATTATAGTAGTTATATTCTTGTATATAGGATCAGTATTATAGTAGTTATATTCTTGTATATAGGGGGCAGTATTATAGTAGTTATATTCTTGTATATAGGGGGCAGTATTATAGTAGTTATATTCTTGTATATAGGAGCAGTATTATAGTAGTTATATTCTTGTATATTGGGGCAGTATTATAATAGTTATATTCTTGTATATAGGCGGACAGTATTATAGTAGTTATATTCTTGTATATACAGAGTAGTATTATATTAGTTATATTCTTATATATAGGAGAAGTATTACAGTAGTTATATTCTTGTATATAGGGGCAGTATTATAGTAGTTATATTCTTGTCCATAGGAGAGGATAGACGTGTGCTTGTGAGCTCCCTGTTAGGACTATGCATGGCTTCTGACCCAGGTGGAGGGGAGGGGTCCTGGGCTGATGATCCTGGGAAAGCCCAGAGTCTGGAGTTTGGCCTGCAGCATGGAGATGGTGGAGGTGATGATCTGGAAATGGTGGCTGGTGAGTCAACTGAATCTCATGATGTTGGTGAATTGTGCACAAAAATGACAAAGAAAAATATCTTTAAAATGGAAATGCAAGTTCGCAAATTGAGAACTGAAATTAACCAAGAGACTGATCCAAAGGCAAAGCTGATGAAATGTGAGTGTCTGGATGTTTGCACACGTGAGCTGGTTATATTGAAGGAGAGATTGCAGAAAGAATCATGCACAGTACCCAAAATAAAGAACTGGGCAATTGAGAACAAAAGGGAGACCAGAGCCCAAACTGTGAAGAGAAAAAATATAATTGCAAAAAAAGACACTGACTATAAGACTGTGTATAATATTGTGTAGCAGGGAAATCCTGGAAGATATGAGTGTGCAGTGGCTGGAGGATCACATCTCTCATCATGTGTGGGGTCTGTGGAATTAGCCAACACAAATGCTGCTAAAGCTGCAGAGAAATGTGTGCCAGCTGACGAGGGGTTAACTGCAGTAGACTCTATGTGCAGTACTGATGAAGTGAATGCGAGTGGCACTCCTGGGAGTGAGCAAGAAAGTGCCGCATATACTGACATTGTAAGTGAGACCTCGCTCACCGCGGTGATTGACAGTCTATCTGATGAACCAGCGGCACAGGTTGAGGCGGACATTGCAGACCCTGTTCTGGAGGTTCAGCCGCCCGCAGTGTCAGTGAATGGAGTGCAGGTTACACAGCGATCAGGAGCAGACACAGGAGGATCTGCAGTACAATCAGCTGAGGAGAGGTCCGGTCCTGACCCACCTGCTGACAGACCTCAGTACAGGAGACTGTTCTCCAGCGTCACAAGACTGACTAACGCCACACCTCAGAGGAGGAACGCGGTCAGAATCAGGTACTCAGGACCAGAGGAAAACCTCCCTTCCAGACTCCACATTGGGAAAGTTTTGTTGAAGGAGTTTATGAAGTTTAAAGCTTCTGAGGTGTTCGCTCTGATCCACGTTCCCTCCAGCAGGAATTATGACATCAGTTTCAAGCTGCAATATAGTGTAGACTTGTTCTGGAGTATTTATAATGATACAAAGGAGCATGCGATGTGGGAGCATCTACATGTCATCCAGCTGACTAAACCCCAGGTAGTCACTGCCACCGTCCTGTTCCAGTCTGAGGTGGTGGCTCTGGCAGATTTGCAGCACTGGTTGAGCAGATATTGTGATGTGAAGAGACTGCCAACAAAGATCTATGATGAGGAGGAGATCTGGAATGGAGGATATTCTGTCAAGATCCAGCTGGTTCAGGAGAATGGAGTGACCAGACATCTGCCGCACTCCTTCTACCTGGGCTCGGAGAGAGGCGTATGTTACTACCCTGGTCAACCGCGACTGTGCCATAGATGTGGGGGCAGACACCTGGCATTCAACTGTTCCCGTACTAAGTGCTCACTATGTGGTCAGTTTGGGCATGTGAAGGACGATTGTACAGGACCTGTCATCTGTAACCTGTGCTTAGGACCTGGACATACATTCCGGGAGTGTCCGCATGCAGAACATAATAAAGAGGAGACCTTTAAAGAAGCCATGGAGGAAGAGCAGGAGGATGTCTCCATATGTGTAGATACAACCCCAGAACCTGGAAACCCCAACGATGATGAGAGCCAAAGTACCAGAGATCGTGCTCCAGAGACGAATGTCCCATCTGTGGATGCTGCACAAGTGTCACCAGCCACTGAAAATAGAGGTCATGCTAAAAGTAAAATATCCAGTCACTCTGTCACCAAAACATCTAAACATCTGCCCAACACCAGTAAGGAACCAGCTGATCCAGCCGCAGCGACCAGTAAAAAACCAGCTAGGCCAGCCGCAGCGAACAGTAAGGAACCAGCTGATCCAGCCGCAGCGACCAGATAAAAACCAGCTGGGCCAGCCGCAGCGACCAGTAAAAAACCAGCTGATCCAGCCGCAGCAACCAGTATCGATGAGGAGGGATTTCAGACGGTTAAAAGGAGAAGTAAAACAGATGATTCTTCTAGGAAAAAAATCACTGCTGCAAAGAAATCACCGGAGTCTCCAGTGCTGGCGATAACTGGGGGACGTTACTGTGCGCTGGGGGAAGATAACCAGGAAGAAGAAGCAGAGATGGAGCAAGTCTCCTCACACAACCCAGATGACGAACCTCAGGATGAAGACGCTGACCCCCCAATGTCCACCAAAAGATGGGGTGTAACGGGACATAGCAGTGGAAGAAGGAAAAAAAGTAGGAAAGACATGTAACCAGGATGAGGCTGAAAATCACCTCCATCAATGTGAACAGTGTGAAGAATAGGAGCAGGCGGCAGGCGATATTCCAGCGTCTGTCTGACAACAAAACCAATGTCCTCTTTATACAAGAGACTTATCTACAGAGTAATGTCCCTGCTGTGTCCCTGCAGTCACCACATCTAGTGGGACAGTGAAACTCTTTGCTGCTGTATGGAGACTTCTACCCCGAACTCCGTTTATATCATAGAGGTTCACTATATGTCATAAATGTGGTGACCGTGTACCCTCTGTGGTGTGCGCGATGCTGCCCGGTCACCAATAAAGAAGAACTCTCCTGTAATACTGTCTAGAATAATATCATGGAAAATAGTTGAAACAATCTATACTGGTGCAATATTCATATATTATGGTTTGTTTAATGATTGTGATGTTATTAAGAGACATACGTTTATTTTCTTTATGTGTTATGAGTGTATTGCAAAGGTATTGTAATATTTTGTTGCAAGTTTTCAAATAAAAAAAGATAATTATAGTAGTTATATTCTTGTATATAGGGGGCAGTATTATAGTGGTTATATTCTTGTATATAGGAGCAGTATTATAGTAGTTATATTCTTGTATATAGGAGCAGTATTATAGTAGTTATATTCTTGTATATAGGATCAGTATTATAGTAGTTATATTCTTGTATATAGGGGCAATATTGTAATAGTTATATTCTTGTATATAGGATCAGTAGTATAGTAGTTATATTCTTGTATATAGGGGGCAGTATTATAGTAGTAATATTGTTGTATATAGGAGCAGTATTATAGTAATTATATTATTGTATATAGGGGCAGTGTTATAGTAGTTATATTCTTGTACATAGGGGGCAGTATTATAGTAGTTATATTCTTGTATATAGGAGCAGTATTATAGTAGTTATATTCTTGTATATAGGGGGCAGTATTATAGTAGTTATATTCTTGTATATAGGGGCAGTATTATAGTAGTTATATTCTTGTATATAGGGGGCAGTATTATAGTAGTTATATTCTTGTATATAGGGGGCAGTATTATAGTAGTTATATTCTTGTATATAGGGGCAGTATTATAGTAGTTATATTCTTGTATATAGGGGGCAGTATTATAGTAGTTATATTCTTGTACATAGGGGGCAGTATTATAGTAGTTATATTCTTGTATATAGGGGCAGTATTATAGTAGTTATATTCTTGTACATAGGGGGCAGTATTATAGTAATTATATTATTGTATGTATTTATGGTTTCCTGTGGCAAAATGTGATATCCCTCTATGAGGCTTTAGTGTATCTCATCCCCTTGTCCATCATGAAAACGTGTGGAGATAGTGGAGAATATATAATAAACCTAATGGACCTATAAATCCTATCTAGTTGTATGGACCATATTGCAGGTGTCATTACATCCCTCCTCTTGACATCACTTCTCGGTTTATCCAGCGTGTAAGTCAGGAATACGTAACTGAACGAACCATTTTCATTAATGTTAGACTTTATTATTTTAATTAACTTCTTGCTCCGTCCCCGGCAGTAATTATTATTTCATCAGATCAGTGCATCAGCAGACAAGACCTGGACAACCTTTCCTACCTCCAACAGATAGGTGTGTAAAAATTGACTTAATTAGCTTGTCAGGGTTGTGTTAATATATTTCGTTATTGGAGGAGGGGGGGGGGGTATTAGCCGCTTCAAGGTTAATTAAAATATATGGTGCGTTGGAAACAAGTCAAACATTGGTTCCTTTCCAGCACTTTTATTTGTGGTTCTCTCCAGGTGGAAAACACATATAATTATCTCTAAATTAATCAATTATATGTGGGTAAGACCGTTCCGTGTAATGTTCTGGGAGCAGAGTATCACATGTCGGTAAAGTGGGCCATTGGGGGCATTTACCGTTAAGTTTTATGTCTGTTGGAAACTTTTTCCATGTGTCTCACATTTTCTAAAAGGACATGACAAGACGGACGTGTCTTAGGAGGACTTAGAAGGTGTGTTTTTGGTCATTGAGAGTTAAAGTAAGCCTCCTGTCGTAGCATAGAGGATAATTACTCAGGTAACTATTGGTCACTGCCCAGATTAGCTTGACACTGATGCCAGCCCTGAGAGCAGCCACCTTGTAGGGTGAACCAGTAAATAGATGAGCCAGGAACTAGTGACATCACAGCTTGATATTGACTAAAAGTAAAGCTTCAACTCCCCTACTTCCTAACATAGAGATATTGCAATAAAATTTTTGCCTGCAGCTGCCACTAAAGGGTGTGCATTGCATAAAGATTTAATATGTATGCAGAGAGCTCCCTCTAGTGGTGGCTGCAAGCAAAAATTATTTATGGCTTTATAGGGAATTTTTCTAACCATACCAGCTCTTACCTGTGTCTTTTCTTTAGTAGGTGCAGCAGTGACAAACCTATCATAATGGTAGTGCCAGATGAAAACTTGTGAAGGCCCCAGGGTAAAAATGTAGCTGTTTTTTTTATTTTTTTGGCTACATTCAGATTAGCGTGTGCAACCTTGGACGTGAAAAACTGATGTTATTCACGTCCAAGGTGCACCCATGCGGGACACATTATCATGGATCCCCCCATAGACCAGAGCCTATGGAGGGATGCGTGAAAACGCAAGAAAATAGAACATGTCCTATTTTTCCACGGACTCTTCACACGCCCCGTTGAAACAACGGCGGTGTGAACGACGCCGTTGAAATAAATGTGTCCGTGTGACGGCCGGTGTTTTAACGGCAGTCACACGGACGAGTTACACACTCGTCTGAATGAGCCCTTAGGATAGGTTCACATAGTTCAGATTTGCTGTGGAAAACTCTGCAGTAAATCCGACCTATATTGTGCAGGGTATCCCGACGGAAAGTCTGCATCAAATCGTGTTTGATTTTGTGCAGATTTTCGGGCATATTTGATTCTGCACAAAGGGGTTAAAAAAACCAAAAACATACGCACTTCCCCATTTGCTCCAGTAGCGATTTGTTTTAGCTGCTATTGGCTGGTCTCTGTTGAGCCAGTCCCCTGTTATAACGTCTCATCCCATGTGACACTGTAATGGAAGGAGAGGCCATCCGGGAGAGCAGGAACGCATTGCTACTGGAGCGCCACCGAGGGGAGTAGTATGTTTGGGGTTTTTTTAAAGTGGAAAATGTTTTTTTTCTAGTTGCAATTTTTGCTGCAAAAATGTAGCTACTCTGCAGCAAAAAATGAAACATTTGTTGCAGACTTTTACTTCTCCATCGAAGTCAATGAGAAAAATCTGCAGCAAATGCGCAACGATTAAAAAATTGTGTAGAAAATCTCATCCACTTTGCTGCTACATGTGAACATAGCCTAAAACTGACATAAAACTGCTAAATATTAGTGCTATATGGTGCCAAAATAATTGCCATACAGTGGTAAGAATAACAGCACATTGCATAATAGCCGCGTAGGGTGAACTTACAGCAGTGCCATAAAGTGCCCAAATAATAACAATTAACTTAATAATATACCAGTATTCAAAAAGCTCTTAAGCTCCCTCTAGTGGCGGCTGCAGGTAGTCACAATTTTATCATTTAACTCTATAACTATGCAGAGGATTATGAGTTTTATATCCTAAAAAAAAAAAAAAGGAAATAAAAACGAGATAATTTTTTTCTTCACTTATGGCTCGTCTATTCTAGGGTGCAGGTTGAGTAAATCGAGGTGATTAGAATTTACTGTATCAATGTCTAGTGAAGAGAGTTGCGAGAAGCACTATCTTGATTTATGAACGAGGGGAAAAGACGTTGCACTACTCTTAAGATCTTCTCCGTCCCACAGAGACAACAATGCTTTTACCTCTACCGTAATAGCTGAAAGTGTTTTAAGTTCACGATGCTGTGATATATTTTGAAGGAGCTGCACTTAGGAGCGGGTTTAATGTGCTCTGAAGATAGTAATTAAGTTCCAGGAGGTGACGGTGCGGCCCTGGCTGGGAGTATGTCAAAAATGGCTTCTGCGTGGGCGAAAAAGAAAAACTTGGCTCTAAAAGTTTTGAAAAGTTAGTTGGTTACCATGTATGTTGTCCAAATAGAGACATAGCGTGAAGCTTGTGTGTCCATATGTAAAATCTCCATGTGCTATTTATAATACCGGTGCCGTCTTATGGGGCAAACAGGCTTTTAGGCTCAGGTGTGACTGCCACCTCTGCACCCTTATAGCCACTGTGTGTGCAAATATTCCAAAAATGAGTAAGTATGGGAACGAATCTATTGTCATGAAGACAACCCCTGTTCATATACCCTAGTAGGGCATTTGGAGGTCAGAGTGCCCCATGGATGTCTATTCATCTGAATGGCCACCATGTAATTGTACATATTCCTCCTGTCTGGTCGCTGCTTACTTTGGCAAAATCAGCTGTTTGTCGAAGGTGAACCCTTTTAACCATTGTCCCGTTGACTAGGCGCCTGCAGAGCTACATATCTAAGACTCTTTCATCTCATGCCAAAGAACCTGTATTTGAGTGGAAGAACTAAGCTATAACTAAGGTCTTGAAACACATAGGTGATTCTTTTCTGGTGGAGACTTTTTGGTCTTAAGAAACACATATACGGCAAAATATCATCATGCTGGTCAGATCAGGGCAAATCTTGCCATTCATGGGCAGCTCATAGAAGTGATAACTTTACCCATGTAGAGAAAGACATCTTCTCACCTTACATGCCCCTTAATTAACAAGAGACAAGCTCCACCACTCAAACACCTAAAGGCAAATAGTTACAAAAAGTTGCGCCAATGATACATCTCGGAAGTCAGATCTTGACTTTAAAGTCCTGGAACCCACATATTAAAATTCATCATATATCACAGCAGTCCGTTCACTTCTGAAAATGGTCCCACTTCATGTGTCAAGCAAAAACTGGAAATCAACCAATTTTTGGGGAAAAGCCTCGATTCTCCATCTAGTCAGTCTGCATAAAAATTGGGTGCCAAAATGAGATTCAACTTGTTAATTTCAAGCAACATGAGAGGAGACGTCCAAATATTTGGGCCTGATTAGAAGCCAGGAATCTGGAATGGAAGGAGAAACTCGAGAGTGCCCGGAACCGCCATGTCCTTGGCTAATTAGCAAGAACCGATCGGATTGTCTCTGCAAGCTTCATGTGACCGTTTCAACCACAAAGTCAGATCCCCAGATAGTAGACGAGGCAAGAAAAGGAAAAACAGACGTGATTAAAGACATGCACTTAACACACACACTAAGTATGTGCCAAACATGACTCCAACATGAGAACATTCGAGCGCTTTGATGAGGAGGAAAAGACTTCTCCTTATAAAAGAATCCCAATGCCGCTAAATCTTCGTAGGCATTTCTGAAATGTGTTGGCAGCAAGGACCAAGGAGATGATGAAAACCAGTAAGGAAACACTTAGTCATAAGTAAAAAAATTACAATTTAATGATATTCCTCCCGATTCTGGAAATGCAACCGTCTTGAAGAAGACTCCTCATTCCTACAATGTTCTGGAAGACATTATCTTGGTCTGGCTGGAGATTCCAAGAGGAAGCCAGAAACATCAGTTGTGATATTGTTTCTCGTTCATCTTAAGAAGCTCTGAACACGAGACCAATATCTTCAAGCTTTGAAGGCTCCAGAGCCAACTTGGTTCTTTCTCAGTAGTCAATCTCTACAGGACATCAGGAATCTTTACTGATCACAAGATTGGATTCTGACAAGTGTTGCTGGTTTATAGGATAAAGGGCTTTATCAAAGAGAAGATACACGTTTGTATATTCCGTGGCCCATACAGTGCCCATACAGTGCCCATACAGTGCCCACACCCGCACAATATTCTTTATCCAGTGTCATGTCTTTGAAGACCCAGTGGTATTAGTTCGGAGTATCTGGTAATTTAGTGGCATACAGTTCTTGGATACTATATGGCCATGTTATTTTAAAAAAATATGTATGTCACTGCTATTTGTGCGCTGCATGATTTTATTCAGGCATTGTGTAATGGCGACGGTGTAGCTATAGGGTGTGCACCCATGCCCTGTTGTCAAATAAGAAGGTACTAGTATTATAAATAGTACCTGGTAGGTGGGGGGGCCTGTTACAGATTTTGCATCGGGGCTTAGGAGCATATAGTCGCATTGTAAAGAGGCATTAAACGCTATATAACACTGTGTGGACACTAAATTATATTGATATTTGTATACTGCATGGCAGTATTTTTTGTACTCTGTATGACAATCTTATTTGTTCTCTGTATCGCAGTATTATTTGTACTCTGTATGACTGTATTATTTGTACACTGTATGACTGTCTTATTTGTACACTGTATGACAGTATTATTTGTACACTGTATGGCAGTAGTATTTGTACACTGTATGGCAGTATTATTTGTACTCTGTATGGCAGTATTATTTGTACACTGTATGGCAGTATTATTTGTACACTGTATGGCAGTATTATTTGTACACTGTATGATAGTCTTATTTGTACACTGTATGACAGTATTATTTGTACACTGTATGGCAGTATTATTTGTACTCTGTATGGCAGTATTATTTGTACTCTGTATGACAGTCTTATTTGTACACTGTATGACAGTCTTATTTGTACACTGTATGGCAGTATTATTTGTACACTGTATGACAGTATTATTTGTACTCTGTTTGGCAGTATTATGTGTACACTGTATGGCAATATTATTTGTACACTGTATGGCAGTATTATTTGTACAAGGTATGGCAGTATTATTTGTAGACTATATCGCAGTATTATTTGTAGACTATATGACAGTATTATTTGTACTCTGTATGACAGTATTATTTGTACACTGTATGGCAGTATTATTTGTACACTGTATGGCAGTATTATTTGTACTCTGTATGACAGTATTATTTGTACACTGTATGACAATATTATTTGTACACTGTATCGCAGTATTATTTGTACACTGTATCGCAGTATTATTTGTACACTGTATGGCAGTATTATTTGTACACTGTATGACAGTATTATTTGTACACTGTATGACAGTATTATTTGTACTCTGTATGGCAGTATTATTTGTACACTGTATGGCAGTATTATTTGTACTCTGTATGACTGTATTATTTGTACACTGTATGGCAGTATTATTTGTACACTGTATGGCAGTATTATTTGTACACTGTATGACAGTATTATTTGTACACTGTATGGCAGTATTATTTGTACACTGTATGACAGTATTATTTGTACACTGTATGACAGTATTATTTGTACTCTGTATGGCAGTATTATTTGTACACTGTATGGCAGTATTATTTGTACACTGTATGACAGTATTATTTGTACTCTGTATCGCAGTATTATGTGTACACTGTATGGCAGTATTATTTGTACACTGTATGGCAGTTTTATTTGGGCCCTGTATGGCAGTATTATTTGGACCCTGTATGGCAGTATTATTTGGGCCCTGTATGGCAGTATTATTTGTACACTGTATGGCAGTATTATTTGAGCCATGTATGGCAGTATTATTTGGACCCTGTATGGCAGTATTATTTGGGCCCTGTATGGCAGTATTACTTGGACCCTGTGTGGCAGTATTATTTGTACACTGTATGGCAGTAGTATATGTACTCTGTAGGACAGTATTATTTTGACACTATATGGCAGTAGTATATGTATTCTGTAGGACAGTATTATTTTGACACTATATGGCAGTATTATTTGGGCCCTGTATGGCAGTATTATTTGGACGCTGTATGGCAGTATTATTTGGACCCTATATGGCAGTATTATTTGGACCCTGTGTGGCAGTATTATTTAAACACTGTAATCCAGTCTCATTTCTATTTTCTATGGTTTTATTTGTACTCTTTAGGGCAGTAGTATATGTATTCTTTAGGGCAGTATTATTTGGACCCTGTATGGCAGTAGTATAAGTACTCTGCATGACAGTACTCTTTGCACACTTTGGCAATATTATTTGGGCATATTATGATGCTACTATTAGTTCATATCTTTCTGAGCAATTCTGTTTCCCTCCTTTCAAGTAAAGGAACGGGTGTCCTACCTGCGCAATGTTTCGGAGATCTTTGTCAGCCCTGGCATTTCCGAAGAGCAACTGTGACCCTAACGGCTGACATAACCTCAGCATCATGGCCGACCTTGGATACGTTCGACCAGTGTGGTCGCACAGGGCGCCAGCCGCCACCCTGCAAGAGGGGCGCCAGCGGGTGTGTGTATCCCCGCGCCGTTGCAACTACCAGCGGGGATACACACACTAACTGCAGTCGCCTTTCCACCCGGGCGCTTTTTAACTTAGTGGCCATAGCAGCTGCTAGCGGTGAAACCGGGTTTGAGGGCGGTGGCGCCGCTAGCAGCCGCTGCGGCTGCTACAGCGGTAGCAATGACGCTATAGCAGAGCAGGGAGGTATCTACTAGCGCCACTGTAGCTCCCTGAAGGAGCGGAATCCCCATGTGGCCGGGGATTCCGCTCCTGGAACGCTGCTTGATGTCTCTGTCCATATACGGACAGTGACATATGGGGAAACTCCTGAACCGGAATCCCCGGTCACAGCGTTGCAGACGCTATGACCGGGGATTCCACTCCAGGAGAAGCCAATGACGTCATGGACACAGACGACAGGAGCTTCTCCTGGAGTGGAATCGACGGTCATAGCGTCAGCAACGCTGTGGACGGGGATTCCGCTTCAGGAGTTTCCCCTGATGAAACTGTCCATATATGGACAGAGACATCAAGCTGCGCTCCAGGAGTGGAATCCCCGGCCACATGGGGATTCCGCTCCTTCAGGGAGCTACAGTGGCGCTATCTATACTGGAAGGGGTTGGGGGGATTCTATCTACAGGGGGGCTGTGAGCTGTATGGCACTACCTACAAAAAAGGACAACCGTGCAGGAGCACACAAAATACCCAGCTTTCCCAGCTATCAAATAAATGTGTGGAAATAAACTAAGATATAACTTTTATTTAATCTAGCTAAAAGGATTAATCCTTTAGCTAGACTAAATAAAAGTTATATCTTAGTTTATTTCCACACATTTATTTTATAGCTGGGAAAGCTGGGTATTTTGTGTGCTCCTGCACAGTTGTCCTTTTTTGAATGTCTATTGCCTGCCAGCTGTCAGGGTCATTTCGTGGTCCTTGCACTACAAGGAGGCTGCGGGCAGTGTGGCACTACCAACCAGGGGGTTGTGTGGCACTACCAACCAGGGGGCTGTGGACTGTGTGGCACAACCAACCAAGTGGCTGTGTGGCACTACCAACCAGTGGGCTGTGTGGCACTACCAACCAGGGGGCTGTGGGGCACTACCAACCAGGGGGCTGTGTGGCACTCCCTACCAGGGGGCTGTTTGGCACTCCCTACCAGGGGTCTTTGCGGCACTCCCTACCAGGGGTCTGTGCGGCACTCCCTACCAGGGGTCTGTGCGGCACTCCCTACCAGGGGGCTGTGCGGCACTCCATAGTAGGGGGCTGTGCGGCACTTCCTACCAGGGGTCTGCGCGGCACTCCCTACCAGGGGGCTGTGCGGCACTCCCTACCAGGGGGCTGTGCGGCACTCCATAGTAGGGGGCTGTGCGGCACTTCCTACCAGGGGGCTGTGTGGCACTCCCTACAGGGGGCTGTGTGGCGCTGTAGGGGGGCTGTGTGGCGCACTCTACAGAGGGCTGTGTGGCGCACTCTACAGGGGGCTGTGTGGCGCTGTCAGTTGCTGAAGGAATTTTGAGGCAGATTTTTTTTGCCTTACAAAAAACGTGTGTGAACAGATCCTACGAGTGTAGTGCTTGTTCTTAGCTGTTTTCTGTCTTTCTCAAAACAATTTTTGGTAGGGGGGCCCTGAGCAAATGTTATTTTTCCAGTGCTGCCTCGAGTCCGAAAAGGTTGGAAACTGTACTAGGCTACAGGGTCCCGTCATGGAGCAGCTCAGTTCGTCATGGGAACGGGGCCGAGGCGAGTACAATTTTTGCTTGGGGGCACTGTCTACAAGGGGGAGGTGGAGGACTGAATGGCACTGTCTACATGGGGGAGGTGGGGAGCTGCATGGCACTGTCTACAAGGGGGAGGTGGGGGACTGTATGGCACTGTCTACAAGGGGGAGGTGGGGGACTGTATGGCACTGTCTACAAGGGGGAGGTGGGGGACTGTATGGCACTGTCTACAAGGGGGTAGGTGGGGGGGGGCTGTATGGGACTGTTTACAAGGGGGAGGTGGGGGGCTGTATGGCACGATCTACAAAAAGGAGGTGGGGGATTATGGCACTGTCTACAGGGAGGCTATATGGCAAAATCTACAGGAGGGCACTATACTGTGTGGGGGCCACTAAGCGGACATTATACTGTGTGGGGGTACTACAGGTGGCATAATACTGTGGGCACAATTAGAGGACAAAATACTGTGTCCTTGAAGGGGTTGTAATATGTTATTAAATATTATTATTATTATACTGTATGGGGGCACTAAAGGGGCATTATAATTTTTTTATGGGGCATTTTTTTTAACGATGGGGTGGGGCGCCATCTATCCTAGGGCTCAGCATGACCACTGCTGAAAGATGGAGAGCGATGACTTTATTACCAAAAGGTTACTGGCACTTTATCTTTTTGGTTTGTATATGAAAGCAGTGTTCCTAACTTGCAGCTCTCCAGCTGTTGCACAACTCAGGGTATGCTGGGAGTAGTAGTTTGGGGAACACCGATGTACAGGAACGTATTCATGGAAGATTCCACATAGGTCCTCAGTCGAAGTTCTCAGTGTATTATCTGACGGTCCGACTCCGTAACTCGTTGTTTTTTATGCTATTAATATAAGAACTTCTTCAACTGAAGACTTTGTGATTTCTTGGGATAACTCCAAACTTTGGGGGGGTGGTCATACGTTTCTATCATCGTTTTCTGCTTATCTTTTCCGCTACGGATTATTATTTGCTCTTTAAAACCAAAATATTAGAGAGATGACACTTTCTTATCATTTTCTGCCTTTATGATTTTTTTTCTTGTGTTTCAGAGTTAAGAGGATTTTTACATCATCCTAACGAGTTTCTTTGAACTCACAATATGTATGTGAGCGGGAGAGGGAGGGGGAATCGCATGAGTTTGGTCTGACTTAACGCTCCCAAATATGATTAGTGTCAAACTGTGATATATCATTTTGTTATCTCTGGGCACCAGCTCTGGAGCATTTCTCTGGATCTAGGGCTCTGTATATTTATATAGCAGAGATTCAGCCTTTGAGGCCCGGCTCGTGTGCGTTCAGATCCTTTGCTGTCATGTCGCTTTAGTTGAAGCCTCTAAGATCTTGCAACGTTTGTGTTTTTTTTTATTTTCATATTTCGCTTTAATTTCAAAGTTACGATGACATCAATATGTGATCAAGAGCGGTTGTGTCTACTGATGGCACATGCAGCGTTTAACCTGTTCCGTATGTATGACGAGCGGGTGAGGGGTATAGACGTGATTATCGCTGGTGATAGACTGTGGGATTGATGCTGCGATTTATCGCTCATGGGGATTTATAATCCCGGATGTCAGAATGGAAGATAAGACTGGAACAATGTATAAGAGTAGAGGAGCGGGATGCTGCATCTTATATGTTTTTTTTTTGTTTTTTTTTAGCTTTTATTGTATTCATTGGTTTATTTTAGTGAAGCAAATCTTCAAAAATGGACAAACAAAAACACCCCTTATTACCCCAAAATACTGCTGCATTTATTTTATCTATCTATCTATCTATCTATCTATCTATCTATCTATCTCATATCTATCTATCTCATATCTATCTATCTCATATCTATGTATCTCATATCTATCTATCTCATATCTATCTATCTATCTATCTATCTCATATCTATCTATCTATCTCATATCTATCTATCTATCTATCTATCTATCTATCTATCTATCTATCTATCTATCTATCTATCTATCTATCTATCTATCTATCTATCTATCTATATATCTAATCTCAGTCTTCTTCTCTATCTATGTCACATAGAAAATCCAACTCCCATATCACTCATCTGCGGAGAAATATTTTTCCTATTGATTTTTCCCCGTCAATCCGGCTGAGTCTTTTAGAAAAGATGATAACAAACGTTTCATGCTGACATAAAGCAGCGTCCATATCTAACTTCAGCTGTGCTTTAAGATTTACAAATTCCATTAGATAAGACCTTGCAATTTTTGTATTCTTTCCTATAAATTACTAAACAAGTGTCTGCCATATATTTCAATGATAACCTGACCGGAAGAGTTTCTGGGAAAAAATGTCTTCTAGCCGTGGACTAACACAGCTTATAACCAGATATGATCAAGGTATGATAGCGATGTAATAAACACTGGTGATATCCGCCAATGGATCCTTACTTAAAAAAACAGTACAGTGATGGCTGATATAGTCATCAATGATAACTACTATAACACTGCCCCCTATGTACAAGAATATAACTAGTATACTACTGCCCCCTATATACAAGAATATAACTACTATAATACTGCCCCTATATACAAGAACATAACTACTATAGTACTGCCCCTATGTACAAGAATATAACTACTATAATACTGCCTCCTATATACAAGAATATAACTACTATAATACTGCCCACTATATACAAGAATATAACTACTATAACACTGCCCCCTATGTACAAGAATATAACTACTATAATACTGCCCCTATATACAAGAATATATCTACTATAATACTGCTCCTATATACAAGAATATAACTAGTATACTACTGCCCCCTATATACAAGAATATAACTACTATAATACTGCCCACTATATACAAGAATATAACTACTATAATACTGCCCCCTCTATACAAGAATATAACTACTATAATACTGCTCCTATATACAAGAATATAACTACTATAATACTGCCTCTATATACAAGAATATAACTACTATAATACTGCTCCTATATACAAGAATATAACTACTATAATACTGCCCCCTATACACAAGAATATAACTACTATAATACTGCCCCTATATACAAGAATATAACTACTATAATACTGCCCCTATATACAAGAATATAACTACTATAATACTGACCCCTATACACAAGAATATAACTACTATAATACTGCCCCCTATATACAAGAATATAACTACTATAATACTGCCCCCTATATACAAGAATATAACTACTATAATACTGCCTCCTATATACAAAAATATAACTACTAGAATACTGCCCCCTATATACAAGAATATAACTACTATAATACTGCCCCCTATATAGAAGAATATAACTACTATAATACTGCTCCTATATACAAGAA
The DNA here is from genome assembly GCF_050947455.1 of Rhinoderma darwinii. Taxonomy (NCBI): domain Eukaryota; kingdom Metazoa; phylum Chordata; class Amphibia; order Anura; family Rhinodermatidae; genus Rhinoderma; species Rhinoderma darwinii. Next base: position 67,511,741 of record NC_134699.1, read on the forward strand.
TATAACACTATAATACTGCCCCCTATATACAAGAATATAACTACTATAATACTGCTCCTATATACAAGAATATAACTACTATAATACTGCTCCCTATATACAAGAATATAACTACTATAATACTGCCCCCTATATACAAGAATATAACTACTATAATACTGCCTCCTATATACAAGAATCTAACTACTATAATACTGCCTCCTATATACAAGAATATAACTACTATAATACTGCTCCTATATACAAGAATATAACTACTATAATACTGCCCCCTATATACAAGAATATAACTACTATAATTCTGCCCCCTATGTACAAGAATATAACTACTATAAGGGCGGGTTCACACATGGCGGAATTTCACTTAAATTCCGCTGCGGACACTCCGCAGCGTTAATCCGCAGCGGAGCCGTTTCTCCATTGACTTTCACTTTAATTTAGCAGTGTTCGTTTACACGATGCGTACAATTCCGCTGCGGAGCATAGGCTGCGGAGCGGAATTTGGTGTCCGCAGCATGCTCTGTCTGTTGCGGAGCAGTGGCGGACTGGTTGCGGACTCATGGCGGAATTTCTCCATTGACTTCAATGGAGAGTCAAAATTCCGCAATGAAGTCCGCAGATCTTATGTGTGCTGCGGAGCGTATTGTTTTTACTACCATGACATTTCTTCATTCTGGCTGGACCTATGTATTTCTAGGTCTACAGCCAGACTGAGGAAGTCAATGGGGCTCCCGTAATGACGGGAGCGTTGCTAGGAGACGTCTGTAAATAGTCACTGTCCAGGGTGCTGAAAGAGTTACGCGATCGGCAGTAACTGTTTCTGCACCCGGGACAGTGACTACCGATCTCAATATACATGTATCTGTAAAAAAAAATATAAGTTCATACTTACCGAGAACTCCCTGCGTCTGTCTCCAGTCCGGCCTCCCAGGATGACGTTTCAGTGTAAGTGACGGCTGCAGCCAATCACAGGCCAAGCACAGGCTGCAGCGGTCACATGGACTGGAGCGTCATCCAGGGAGGTCGGGCCGGATGCCGAAAGAGGGACGCGTCACCAAGACAACGGGCGGTAAGTATGAATTTCTTTGACTTTCACTAGGGAAAGTGCTGTCCCTTCTCTCTATCCTGCACTGAATAGGGAGAAGAGAAGCACTTTTCCTGCAGTCCGCAGCGGCCAGTCCGCATCAATTTTCTGCACATTTTGTGCAGATCCGCTGCAGAATCTGCAACGCAGATTCTGTGCGGCATTGATGCGGACAGTTGCGGAGGAATTCCGCCATGTGTGGTCATGCCCTAATACTGCCCCCTATATACAAGAATATAACTACTATAATACTGCCCCCTATATACAAGAATATAACTACTATAATACTGCTCCCTATATACAAGAATATAACTACTATAATACTGTTCCTATATACAAGAATATAACCACTATAATACTGCCCCTATATACAAGAATATATCTACTATAATACTGCTCCTATATACAAGAATATAACTAGTATACTACTGCCCCTATATACAAGAATATAACTACTATAATACTGCCCACTATATACAAGAATATAACTACTATAACACTGCCCCCTATGTACAAGAATATAACTACTATAATACTGCCCCCTATATACAAGAATATAACTACTATAATACTGCCCCCTATATACAAGAATATAACTACTATAATACTGCCCCCTATATACAAGAATATAACTACTATAATACTGCTCCTATATACAAGAATATAACTACTATAATACTGCCCCTATATACAAGAATATAACTATTATAATACTGCCCCCTATATACATGATTACAGTACGGGACAGTTGTCCTGCAGAGAGGTAGGGACTCCTAGCATCGTACATAACTATGATGCTAGGAGCCCGGCTCCCTGCAGTGTGTTCGGTCCGGGACTTCCGGCCGAAATACGTCCGTCCATTACGGACGTTAATGTGCTCGTGTGAACCCAGCCTAATACTGCCCCCTATATACAAGAATATAACTACTATAATACTGCTCCCTACATACAAGAATATAACTACTATAATACTGCCCCTGTATACAAGAATATAACTACTATAATACTGCCCCTATGTACAAGAATATAACTACTATAATACTGCCCCCTATATACAAGAATATAACTACTATAATACTGCCCCTATGTACAAGAATATAACTGCTATAATACTACTCCTATATACAAGACTATAACTACTATAATACTGCTCCCTATATACATGAATATACTGTAACTACTATAATACTTCTCCTATATACAAGAATATAACTACTATAATACTGCCCCTATATACAAGAATATAACTACTATAATACTGCCCTCTATGTACAAGAATATAACTACTATAATACTGACCCTATATACAAGAATATAACTACTATAATACTGCCTTCTATATACAAGAATATAACTACTACAATACTGCCCTCTATATACAAGAATATAACTACTATAATACTGCCCCTATATACAAGAATATAACTACTATAATACTGCTCCTATATACAAGAATATAACTACTATAATACTACCTTCTATATACAAGAATATAACTACTATAATACTGCCCCATATATACAAGAATATAACTACTATAATACTGCTCCTATATACAAGAATATAGCTACTATAATACTGCCTCCTATATAGAAGAATATAAATACTATAATATTGTCCCTATATACAAGAATATAACTACTATAATACTGCCCCCTATATATAAGAATATAACTACTATAATACTGCTCTCTATATCCAAGAATATAACTACTGTAATACTGCCCCCTATATACAAGAATATAATTACTATAATACTGCCTCCTATATACAAGAATATAACTGCTATAATACTGCCCCCTATATACAAGAATAGAACTACTATAATACTGCCCCCTATATACAAGAATATAACTAATATAATACTGCCCCTATATACAAGAATATAACTACTATAATACTGCTCCTATATACAAGAATATAATTACTATAATACTGCCCCCTATATACAAGAATAGAACTACTATAATCCTGCTCCCTATATACAAGAATATAACTACTATAATACTGCCCCTATATACAAGAATATAATTACTATAATACTGCCCCTTATATACAAGAATATAACTACTATAATACTGCCCCTACATACAAGAATATAACTACTATAATACTGCCCCTATATACAAGAATATAACTACTATAATACTGCCCCCTATACACAAGAATATAACTACTATAATACTGCCCCCTATATGCAAGAATATAACTAATATAATACTGCCCCTATATACAAGAATATAACTACTATAATACTGCTCCTATATACAAGAATATAATTACTATAATACTGCCCCCTATATACAAGAATAGAACTACTATAATACTGCTCCCTATATACAAGAATATAACTACTATAATACTGCCCCTATATACAAGAATATAATTACTATAATACTGCTCCTATATACAAGAATATAACTACTATAATACTGCCCCTATATACAAGAATATAACTACTATAATACTGCCCCTATATACAAGAATATAACTACTATAATACTGCTCCCTATATACAAGAATATAACTACTATAATACTGCCCCTATATACAAGAATATAACTACTATAATACTGCTCCCTATATACAAGAATATAACTACTATAATACTGCTCCTATATACAAGAATAGTATTAATCCATATGCTCATATACATAAATTCACACCCGTATATGGATGTACACTGTATATTATATGTGTGTATATTATTCCTTCTCCTGATTATTAGTGCTCGCAGCTTTACATTATCAGTGTTATTTGGTTCGTTCTTCGGCTGAATATCTTCAAAGAAGAAGCAGGATACAGAATCCTGATGATGGTAACAGCGCAGGACGGCAGATTATCTGTAAGGGAATTTTTCCGGGGTAATATTTTGCGTATACTTATATAGGTAAGGTCTTCCATGTGAACAACTGTGCTGGGCGGATAATGGGGGTTTCTTCATCCACATTTTGTAGAGCTTTTGACGTGTGCACCTTTAATGAGCCCAATATTCAGCACGGAAACTTCATTGACGTCAATGATTTATTATCTACCTAACGCGGGTTGTGTCAGTTCTTCAAATTATTATTTTACACTTTCCTACTCGTAAGAATAAACTTTTGAGATGCGGCAGAAATGTTTTCCTATATGATACACAGAAAGCAACAGCTAAGATATCTGCAGAGTGCCCCCCCACTAACAGAGTGTGCAGAGTGCCCCCCACTAACAGAGTGTGCAGAGTGCCCCCCACTAACAGAGTGTGCAGAGTGCCCCCCACTAACAGAGTGTGCAGAGTGCCCCCCACTAACAGAGTGTACAGAGTGCCCCCCACTAACAGAGTGTGCAGAGTGCCCCCCATAAACAGAGTGTGCAGAGTGCCCCCACTAACAGAGTGTGCAGAGTGCCCCCCACTAACAGAGTGTGCAGAGTGCCCCCCACTAACAGAGTGTGCAGAGTGCCCCCCACTAACAGAGTGTGCAGAGTGCCCCCCACTAACAGAGTGTGCAGAGTGCCCCCCACTAACAGAGTGTGCAGAGTGCCCCCCACTAACAGAGTGTGCAGAGTGCCCCCCACTAACAGAGTGTGCAGAGTGCCCCCCACTAACAGAGTGTGCAGAGTGCCCCCACTAACAGAGTGTGCAGAGTGCCCCCCATAAACAGAGTGTGCAGAGTGCCCCCCATAAACAGAGTGTGCAGAGTGCCCCCCCACTAACAGAGCGTGCAGAGTGCCCCCCACTAACAGAGTGTGCAGAGTGCCCTCCACTAACAGAGTGTGCAGAGTGTCCCCCCACTAACAGAGTGTGCAGAGTGCCCCCCACTAACAGAGTGTGCAGAGTGCCCCCCACTAACAGAGTGTGCAGAGTGCCCCCCACTAACAGAGTGTGCAGAGTGCCCCCCACTAACAGAGTGTGCAGAGTGCTCCCCACTAACAGAGTGTGCAGAGTGCCCCCCACTAACAGAGCGTGCAGAGTGCTCCCCACTAACAGAGTGTGCAGAGTGCCCCCCATAAACAGAGTGTGCAGAGAGCGCCCCATAAACAGAGTGTGCAGAGTGTGTAACTAGAAACAGAGCCAGCAGACTGCCCCTCATAAACAATACTGCCAGTAGAGTGCCACCAATAAATAATGCTGCCAGTATAGTGCCACCCATAAACAATGCTGCCAGTAGAGTGCCACAATAAACAATGCTGCCAGTAGAGTGCCTCCAATAAATAATATTGCCCATAGAGAACCACCTGTAAACAATACTGCCCACAGAGTGCCACCAATAAACAGTGCAGCAACGTACACTTGCATAAACAGTGAAAACAAGCGCCCTCCACATATAAAGTGCCAACAGAGTGCCCTAATAAACACTACCAGCAGTCTGCCCACATAAACGATACTGTTAAGAGTCTGCCCCTAATAAACAATACTATAAGCAGAGTGCTCATCACAGCGCCAGTAGGGCGCCTCCCTTCGTGCAGCCATAGAATTTAATAACATTTTTGCTGCCTCCAACTGCCACTAGAGGGAGCTCACTACACACTTATTTATACAACTCCTAACAGTCCCAAAGGGAGCGATATAAATACATATGCAGCAAGCGCCCTCTAGTGGTGGCTGCCATCAGCATTTTGTGGCATATTTGGAGTCTCGAGGGTAGAAAAGTTTGCTGCTAACTGACGTCTGATAGAGGGGGGAGATAAACTGTTGTCTGTTGCCAAGGGCAAACTGAGGAATTCTGACAGCAGCTCTGGATGTGAATAGAGAACCAACATGAAAAAACTGAAAATTGTACAAAAACAGTCAAATAAAGCAGCCACTAAATTTATAAAGATTTTACCATTCAGTTAGTCAGATCTTCTCTTGCATTTTGTTTAAAAATATTTTTTTCCCCCACACCGAGGCCTGCGGGCAGCAAATCACTCCAGATCGCCTCCGTCAATAAGTTGCTTTAAATTGCTTTCAATGTGAAATTGAATCCAGACAGGCTGTCAACTAGAATTACAGCACCTGACGCCGCGCCAACACTAAATTTGTTCTGTCCTTATTAACAATTGTTGGTGAATCCGGCATTAATCCAATCCCATTATTGTATTTAATAATGGGATCCTACAACTCAGGGTGGGGGAGGGGCAGGGATCAGGGTCCGTCATTTAGGCCCAACAATTGGTGCCAATTCATGAAGATCTGCAGCATTGAAAGGGTAGACACAGCGGACAGTCCCTTTAAATACTCCTTAAACACTCTGTGCTGCTAGTTTGCCTTCTCCTTCACTAACTATTATTTTATGCCCCTTGCACCCCATGTCCCACCTCGCCTCTTTATCTTCTGATATACCCTGAGGACCCTGATGTACCCGTCTGTGACCTACCAAGAGATCAACACACTCCGCTCTTAAAATACTCTGTGCTGCTATGGACCCTGTTTATTACATTATGTAACTGTCCATGACCTTCCACACATTAAACACACTTCTCTCTTGAAATAATCTGTGCTGCTGGGGACACTGCTTTTTTCACTATGTCACTGTTCATGACCCACAGATTAAACACACTTTTCTCTTGAAATACTCTGTGCTGCTGTGGACCCTACTCCTTCCACTATGTAACTATCCATGACCTCCCACAAATTAAACACACTTCTCTCTTGAAATACTCTGTGCTGCTGTGACCCTGCTCCTTCCATTACGTAGCTGTCTGTAACCTCCCACAAGATCGGCACACTCCTTTCTTGAAATACTCTGTGCTGCTGGGGATCCTGCTCCTTCCACTATGTATGACTGTGACCTCCCACAATATCCCTACACTCCCCTAAATACTCTGTGCTGCTGGGGACCTGCCTCCTACTATGTAACTATGACCTCCCACATGATCAGCACACTCCTCTCCTGAAATACTCTGTGCTACTGTACTATCCATGACCTGCCACAAATTAAACACACTTCTCTCTTGAAATACTCTGTGCTGCTAGAAATCCTGCTTCCTCCATTATGTAGTTGTCTGTGACCTCCCACAAGGTCCTCACGCTCCTCTCTTGAAATACTCTGTGCTGCTGTGGAACCTGCGTCTTCTACTATGTAACTGTGTGACCTCCCACAAGATAAGCACACTCCTCTCTTGAAATACTCTGTGCTGCTGGGACGCTGTTCCTTCCACTATGTAACTGTTTCTGAACTTACACAAAATCCCTACACTTCTTAATTGAAATACTCTGTGCTGCTGTGGACCCGGCTCCTTCTAATATGTAACTGTCTGTGACCTGCCACATGAGCAGCACACTCCTCTCTTGAAATACTCAGTGCTGCTAATGCTATAGACTCCGCTCCTACTATGTAGCTGTTTGTGACCTCCCACAGAATCTTTACATTTCTCTCTTGAAATACTCTGTGCTGCTGGGATCCTTCTCCTTCCACTATGTAACTGTCTGTGACCTCCCACAAAATCCCTACACTCCTCTCCTGAAATACTCTGTGCTACTGTGAACCCTACTCCTTCCACTATGTTGTTGTCTGTGGCCTCCTCACACCACTGCACTTATATATATATAGAATCTGACGTCCAGAATGTATATCGCCGTGCTGCTCGTTAGCGCTTTCACACCGTATTAGGGTATGTTCACATGCACTAATTACGGACGTAATTCGGGCGTTTTTGCCCCGAATTACGTCTGAAAATAGCGCCTCAATAGCGCTGACAAACATCTGCCCATTGAAAGCAATGGGCAGACGTTTGTCTGTTCACATGAGGCGTATATTTACGCGCCGCTGTCAAATGACGGCGCGTAAATAGACGCCCGCGTCAAAGAAGTGACCTGTCACTTCTTTGGCCGTAATTGGAGCCGTTATTCATTGACTCCAATGAATAGCAGCGCCAATTACATCCGTAATGGACGCGGCGTTCAAGCGCCTGCACATGCCGTTACGGCTGAAACTACGGGGATGTTTTCAGGCTGAAACATCCCCGTAAATTCATCCGTTACGGACGCCCTCGTGTGAACATACCCTTACACCTGTACTGGTCGTGTGATATTCTCTCCATGAAGACGGGAGACAGCGCCGCTTGTAGCGTCTTTACAATCCTCGTGCTCCTTCCTGACACTTCTCACCTTCTCTTATAAAGACACCTCACAAGTCCAGAGCTCGGCTGCACCTCCTGACACTTTCTTACCCAGAAATAATATTTATATTCTGTTTTTAACAACCATTTTGCAATTCCATAAACCACAGCACACCTCTGATTGGAAGGAACCCAGAACTCCGTTCATCCTGAGCCACCGGCTTCATGAATAGAATGCTAGGACTACAGTGAAGACTGACACTTACATATGAAGAACAGTGGGAGCCGTGAAACAGGAGAACTATGCAACTGTGAAGAACAAAGCTTGTTTATATGACATTCAGAGTCTGTGGAAAGCTGGGTGACAGCCTATATGGGTAGTGTTATGGCTGCCATTAGTGGTTGTCACCTGTGACGATACAACATCCAGCAACTAAAAAGCTTATGAATAGAATGCTAAAAAAGTATTTCCAAGTATTTCATATATATTTTTTTTTAATTTTAAGGAAAATGCATTAAAGAAATGAGTTGCATCATTATTACTCCAATCACATCCAGAGCTGCAGTCAACATTTCACTGCCTTCCTTTTTGAATCCACCTGAACAACTACAACACGTTAGCAGACATTGCACAGTATTCTGCACTATGGTATGCTGCATTGTGATATATATATATATATATATATATATATATATATATATATATACACACACATTTCTTTCTTTTTTGTATATAGTACCTGGGGTAAACATGACATCTCCCACAATGCAACACAAAAGAGCATGCGTTGTCTAGACAGACACCCAGCAGGGGGCTGCAGTGAGACGCAATAACGTAAAGCAGCATGAAAACAGATAACCTGCAGAATTCTGAATGCAGCTCTAGCTGTGATTGGAGTATAATAATTCACATAAATCGAGATCAGTACTGTATAGAAAAAAATTATATTATATATAGATTGTAAAGGGTAAAATTAGGTTTATTATGTCTATTGACTATGCGCACTGACATGAGACATTGGGTGTAGTACCGCTTCTGGCCACTGTAAGATGATGGCGCTGTTGTCCCAGTCCATTTGTAAATTGTATCACATATGGACATAGGATTGTATTTGGAAATGAGGCATGATAGGGAATGGAGTGGTAACGTTTTAGTGTACATTTCCTCTTCCATGCGGTGCGGGCAGCTCATAGCCTCATGGGTCAGTGAACGGGTCAGCACAGAGGATCTTCTAATGTTTCTCCAAAGTATGACAATTAATTAACACCTAACACTCCCATCATGTCACCGCACACATTCCAGTAATCCATGGGTCATTTATTTGAAATAGCACCAGTAGCACAATTTTCTTTCCTAGTTTGCTACAATGTATCAGTGCAGTTAAAATGTATCACAGTAGAGTCCAGACTGTTTAGCTTACGAAAGAGTGTCTATACAATTGTAACAAACCCTCAGCTGTGAGAAGTTGAGTTATTGACAATGGTGAGAAACTGAAATGTAAAGTATATTAGAAAGTTTTAGAACTTTTTATACAGTGATCACACTTTATAAAAAGATTAGAAAACATGGGTGTAGGGAATCAACCCAGAGATGAGGGGTGGTCCGTAGGGGGCGCCATTTTAGCCTTTACTATGGAACCCACTGATGAGGGGGCTACATATTTGCTACAGACCCCCATTCAGCAACATCATAGACGAGGGGCAATTATCTTGGGAAAATTCTTGGCCCTCTCGTATGCCTGACCTCAGAAAACATGGGAAGAACATACATCCTCCAGATGTTACTCCAGCCTAGAACATAAAGTATCCCTCCGATTTCTGCATTGTTCTAGACTGTTAAAGGGGAAGTTCACTTTTCAATCTCAGAGTCAGCCTGGACCATATGATACAATTTAAAGGGACATGAGCATGTTCTGTATATATGGAGGGTGGACGCTCAGAATCATCTCCTCTGGTGGGTCCAAGGAACCCCGGTCCAACACTAGCCACCAGCACTTAAAGGGGAATCTCACTCAGGGCCCATTAGTTTATGCACCTGCAGGATTAAATGTTTCATAAGGAAGCACCCCGAGATCACATCTTCGGGTGGTGTTTGTTTCTTTAGCCACATTCAGGTCTTGCATGTATTGATCGCTGTGAATGCAGCTCATTCTGAGAGTTGCATGCTGGGACATAAACATAATCAGGGTCTATGAGATCAGCCCCACATGACCAAGTTCACAACTTCTAAAGGAAATTGGTAACACTCAATATAACCTAAAGTATTAAAAGTGAACCTCCCCTTTAAGGGCTGATTTTTCTGCATTGCAAAATTCTGCAAAAACGTCCCCTTTTTTTCCCTATGGGATGAGATACGGTTGTAACTTTTTCTTCTTAAATTCCTGTCTGCCAGAGCGTTTCAAGGGGATGTTTTTATTAAGTGGAGGTGGCAAGACCCCTGACCTCTAAATTAGCATGTGTCAAGCAGCAACACTGAGGACATTGTAAGCCCCCCATATACCGGGGAGGATGGAGTGGTAATTATCTCTGGCATCTTTGGGTAATCGATTGGCACTCTAGAATGGTCTCCTGGCACAGTGGGGCATCTTCCTCTTACATTATAGAGTGCAGTGTTACTTTAATAGAACATATGGGAGAGACTAGTAAGGAGCGGCAGAGGAAAGGAGTGTGTGGGAATTATGGGATCAGTAAGTTCCTGCGCCTCCAAAAATCTCTCTCAATTTGTATTTTAGGAAATTATTTTGTAATAAAAAGTTTTGCAATTCTCTAATATACTTTGCCTTTCAATTCTTCATCATTTTCAAGATCTCTGCTTGCTGTTGGTGAATGGGGCCATTCTTGTTTACATCCAGAGGCTGAATAGATTAAATAGACATGACAGCTAAGAATCCAATCACAGACTAAACTGCTACATACACTGTGTGACCTCCTTGTACTACCTGTGATATCACCATCCATTCACTGACTGACCTGCTACATACACTGTGAGACCTTACTGCACTCTGTGACATCACCATCCAATCACACACTGGCCTGCTACATAAACTGTGACCTCATTCTCCTCACCATCCATTCACAGACAGACTTGCTACATATACTGTTTACCTCACTGCACTGCGTCTGTGACATCATTATTCAGTCACACACTCTGCTGCTACGTAGACTGTGTGACCTTACTGCACTCACTCTGTGACATCAACATCCAATCACACACTGGTCTGCTCAATAGACTGTGCGATCTTGCTGCACTCTGTGACATTATCATCCAATCACAGACTCACCTGATACATAGACCGCGACCTCATTGTAATAATTGTGGCATCATCATCCAATCACAGACTCACCTGATACATAGACCGTGACCTCATTGTAATAATTGTGACATCATCATCCAATCACAGACTCACCTGATACATAGACATAGATGGTGATGTCATTGTAGTAATTGTGACATCACCATCCAATCACAGACTGGTCTGCTTATTAGACTGTGTGACGTCACTGCACTCACCCTGTGACATCACCATCCAAGCATTAATTTTAATGATAAGTGAGACTGAGCATGGGCAGATAGTGCTGAGGTCTGAGCTATTAGGAGGGGGGCTGACCATTGTTACCCCTCCTAGGACCCCTTTTCTGTATGATGTGGCTGGTGTAGATCTTATGGTGGGTGGGACTCTGGAATATTACCATCTCTGCAGGGACATTGTATCAGGGGAAGCATGACCATGGGATTGCAGAGCTCGCCCCCTTCGAACCCTTTCACTTAACCTCCCCTTCAATACCATCCACCCCCTTTTCTACTTCATGGCCCTTCCTCTCTTCCATGCCACTCTCCCATCCCTAGTAAAACACACGAGACAGTGGGTTGGAAAATTTCGGCCACAGCAGCCATTTTATTAACAAATTTACATGAACATAAAACATAGCTTTATAAATAACATTACTAGGAAAGGGAAGTCCTTGGAACTTCAAAACTTTGGCGCCTAACTGCCCCCTGCCCCCAGCCGTCTCCCTACAGGCTCAGGGGCACCTTTCTAATCCGCAGTTGGCTTGCCAAGTATGTAAAACCACTCCCCGGGACACCACCCAGCAGGAGGCCAAAATACGCCCATATCCATGAGCAATTATGTACTTGTTAGGGACCATACCTCTGATGAATCCCCCACTTCAAATTACCACCAACTCCAAGGACCCCCCAATCCGCCACACGAGCATACTTAAACCACCTTTAAGTATGCGAGCCCCCACCATCCATCATTGCACGTTCAATCCCTTCCTGAATACGCAAAGCCCAGAGGTCAATGCCCACCGCATTCAGATGCACTCCGTCACCTAGCCAATATTTTCCTTGGCCATTCTCAAAATCATAGTGCCGGACAAAAAAAAACCCATTTTTTACCACAAAGCTGGAAACCGCCTGATTAACTTTCACCCGGGCCTTGTTTATACGCGCTACCGAACGCGCATTTCGCCATACACTCCGCGGTACAATTTCAGACCAAATCACCTTCACCTTCGGAAAACAGGCCCACAGCCAGAGAAGATCATACATAACATCCCGAATTAGCTCTCTAAACGTATGAGTGCCCAAATCGTTACCCCCCACATGAAGGACCAACAAATCAGGAACCCGATCCAACTGAGCATACCGATGAAAATCCGGCAAAACTCGACTCCACACCATGCCGAGCGTGCCCAGCCACCGTATCACCACCGATGACCTTTGGAACCCTAGTTGCCGAACATCAGCCCTTAAAGCCCCCCAGTGCACATACGAGTGTCCAAGTATCCACACAAGTGCAGGTGAGCCACCTGTAATAGAAGAATAACAAAGATGACACAACCCGGAAATAGAATTAAGAGATGAGGAATGAGGAACGACAAGAAAAAGAGAGAGGGGAGAGGGAGGGGAGGGGAGGGGAGGGGGGAGGGGGGGAGGGTATGAAGAAGAGAAAAAGAGCAAACAACCCCCATCCCGCCACAGCCATGATCACAAATCACCTAAACTGGAGACGCACGTAAGACTTATACCTCACAGAATCCCAACGACCTATGCGCTTCACCACCTCAGGCCCCAGACCCCATGATGCTGCTTCCGTAGCTGCCCCAATACGAAAAGAGTGTGGTGAGTAAATAGCCTTGTCCAAACCCAACTCCTCCTTAGGGTATGTGCACACACACTAATTACGTCCGTAATTGACGGACGTAATTCGGCCACAAGTCCCGGACCGAACACAGTGCAGGGAGCCGGGCTCCTAGCATCATAGTTATGTACGATGCTAGGAGTCCCTGCCTCTCCGTGGAACTACTGTCCCGTACTGAAAACACGATTACAGTACGGGACAGTTGTCCTGCAGAGAGGCAGGGACTCCTAGCATCGTACATAAGTATGATGCTAGGAGCCCGGCTCCCTGCACTGTGTTCGGTCCGGTACTTGCGGCCGAAATACGTCCGTCAATTACGGACGTAATTAGTGTGTGTGCACATACCCAAACACCTGCGGAAAACACCTGTGAACTGGCATCGCGACAAGAAGGAACCATCCTCATGACATAACAGCGGCTCCCCGCTACTCCTTTTTAGTGCGGAGTAACGCACAAAGCATCTCACCGGGCACATCCCTGCCCCCGCCACTGCCCCCAGCACCACCCGTTTACCTTTACCCCCCATATCCGTTTTTGACCGCCTCACCCAAAACTCCACTCTCTCCACACCTCCTAGTACATCTTCCGATTGCAAATCCCCCGCTCTCTTCTTGCTGGGGGCCACTAGCTCACCCACCCGTAAGGCCCCCAAAAACGCCCACGAAAAAGCCAACTGAAACAATGCTACTTCAAAAACCGAAAAACACACCCTCACCAATACGTCGCCTAACTGCTCCAAGAGCGCAAAAAAAACCGGGCGACGGCCGACCGGGCGCCCCGCCCCCTTTTTCCAAAACCCCTTCAAAGCCTGGACAATCAAGAAATCCTTCGTCAAGTCCGTCAACCCCCTTAGTTTAAAACCGAAGGCCAAAGCTGAAATAAAACGATTCACCTTAGACACCGACCAGCCCTCTACCGATATCTGACCCAGGAAACCCAATAAAGCTACCACCTGGTCCTCCAAAGACCCGACTTCGGGCAAACCTGCTAACCACGACACCCAGTCCTTCCACGCCTCGTCATACGCCAACCATGTACCAGGCGCTAGAGAGGACTTGATCAAACCTCCTGCTGCTCGCAAACCAAGTCCCAAAGCCGCTCCGGGAAAGCGACCCCTTCCAGATCCGCCTCCGGTGCAAACAGACGAAATCGCTCCCACTGTAGGCGAGAGAGAGAATCCGCAATGTCATTATGCACCCCCGGAACATGAACATCAACAATCCAAGCATTGAGTGACAAACATCGCAACACCAGACGACGCAACAGACTAACCACCGGGGGGGAAGACGCCGACATATTATTGATCGCCAACACCACCCCCATTTTATCGCAGTGGAACCACACCTTGCTATTTTGAAAACGCTCCCCCCAAATCTCCACCGCAACCACTATCGGGAAGAGTTCCAGAAGTACAAGATTACGAACCAGTCCCAAAGATACCCATTCACACGGCCACTGCCCAACGCACCATTGTCCTTTACAATATATACCGAACCCCACGCTACCGGAAGCATCTGTAAACAATTCCCATTGAACAATATCCACCACCGGCGAAATAAGTAACGACTTCCCATTATACAATTGTAAAAACTCCCTCAAAACTGCCAAATCGTCCTGCTGCTCCCGCGTCAGCCGCACAAAATGGTGAGGGGCTCTAACCCCCGCCGTCGCTGATGCCAATCTCCTACAAAAAACTCTGCCCGTGGGCATTATCCGGCAAGCGAAATGAAGGTTCCATAATAACGACTGCAAATTCCGCAGCTGAATCTTATGAAGCCGGCCAGTCCTGCTCATCTCCAGTCGCAGAGCATCCAGCTTATCACTAGGAAGTCGGAATTCCATTGCCACCGAATCCAGGGTAATGCCAAGAAAAACTATACAAGTGCTGGGCCCTTCAGTCTTCTCCGGGGATAACGGAACCCCAAAACGATGAGCGACCCACTGGATTGCCCCCAGCAAATTAGCGCACACCCCTGAACCTGATGGGCCCACACGCAGAAAGTCATCCAAATAATGGATGACCGACTCTAACCCCGCCACCTCGCGGATTACCCATTCCAGGAACGAACTGAACGCCTCAAAGTAAGCGCAAGATACAGAGCAACCCATTGGGAGACACCGATCCATATAGTAAGCCCCCTCCCAGTAACACCCTAACAGCCGCTGGCTGTCCGGGTGAACCGGGAGAAGCCGGAAAGCCGCCTCAATGTCGGTCTTAGCCATAAGGGCCCCAGCACCGTACCGTCGCACCCACTCGACCGCTGCGTCAAACGACGTGTATACCACCGAGCACAGCTCAGGGGCAATGCCATCATTGACGGACAACCCTCGCGGATGCGACAAGTGATGGATAAGCCGGAACTTATTTGGCTCTTTCTTCGGAACAACCCCTAGTGGCGATACCACCATGTCTGGTACGGGAAGAGACAAGAACGGACCCGCCATATGCCCTAACCACACCTCTTTACGCAACTTGTCCGACACCACCTCCGGATAATCCATCGCCGACTTCAAATTCCGTAAAGAAAAGGGGACCGCGTGATCCGGGGAAGGGATCACAAAACCAAACTGAAAACCACGCAACAACAACTCCCCTTTCTCCCTATCCGGGAACCTATTTAGGTACGGCTCCATCTCTTCCCACCTCACCTGAGTCAGACCCATGGCCACCACCACTCCCCACTTTGCCTTTACCTTTTTTGAAAAAATTTTCGGACCCGTGCGAAGTCCCGCCGCAGGAGGAACAAGAATGTTTGAACTTACATCCCGCCCCAAACTTGCATTGGCCGTCATTAAATTGCCAGCACAAGCCCAACCGCCCTCCTGTCCCTCCCCCCGATTGTCCCGAGGGGCCGGCCACCCCAGCCCCCCCTTGAAAGGACTGCCCGAACTTAGCCGGGGCCATCACCTTCAACCAGAGCCCAATGTCTTTATTGTCCCACCGAATGTTGGGACGAACCGCTTTCCTCTGACGAAACTGTTCGTCATACCGCAACCAAGTCTGACCACCATACGACCGATGCGCCTCACCTATAGCATCCATGTACCCGAAAAGGGCGGAACAATTTTCCGGCGCCTTTTCCCCTATAACACTCGCCAGAATGGCAAACGCCTGTAACCAGTTCACAAACGTCTGAGGGATTAAACGGTATCGACGCTTCTCCTCCTCCTCCTTTTTACTTTCCCACCTTTTACCCTTATCTAAGTAAAATTTTTCTAAGGGAAGAAGCGAGAAGATTTCGACGTGTTCATATTTCCAAATTTTCTCTTTTACTTCAGGCTTTAAATGTGCACCCAACAAACCCTCAAAACAAACGTACACTTCACCTTTTGCTTTATCATCTAACCTCACCCTATCCACATCCTTATCCTTGTCAGTCTGAACCGCAACCGTCACCCCCCCAACATCAGCCATGGGAACCACCCTCAGGGGGTGCGCTGCCTCTCCGACCCCCTCCGCTGCAGGGACCCACGCCGCGACCGGGGATGTAGCGGGCAACCTACCCCCTTCACAACACGCTAGCAACGCCTTTACACAGCCAAGCAATTCCTGCACATCTCCCCCCCCACTAACAGTAGACATCAACCCACTATTTTCAACATCTCTAACTGCCTCCCCCTGGGAACCCCCACCAACCCCTGGGGATCTAAATATAGCTGGAAACGTATGCAACGGTGAGAGTGACTCACCAGACTGCGTGGGCGCTGAGTTCCCACCAGCCGGGGCGACGGGACCTCCATGACGACCATCCTCCATTGGCACACTTCCGTCTGGACCTCGGAATCGCCACGCGTCGCCAGGGGCCGTCCCGACATCCGCTCTCCCTCCACTGCCTCCTCCACCATCCGCCTCTGCAGCACCACCGATTGTGGCCTGCGTGACCGACCAGGGACGTCATCCAGATAACAGGCGGGCCGCCCGAATGGTGCATCGCCAGATCGGCTCCCCGCAGCTCCACGAGGTGTCGACCTGGAGACGGGAGGCTGTCCCTCCAGCCTGGGATCCTGTCCTCCTCTCTCCGAAGGGCCCGACCGGCGACCGGGATTCCTCACGGACGGGGACCTCCGCCCCCTAGCGGTGGAAGCGGAAGCCCGGCCCGAAGGGTCCCTCAAGGGGTTCCCAAGCCTGCGCCGAGCCCTGGGTAAAGCGTCCGGGCTAAGGGGGGATGTTGTCTCCTCTGGCGATGCCTGCGTCCCGGCAGCACTCGTTCCCGCTGTCTCCTCTAGCCCTGCAGACAGCTCCTGCTCTGAGACCGCTGGACCTGTCCGCCCGAGCTCCTCCTCAAGCCAGGCCATACCCCGTTCTGCCACAGCCTGCCGCACTTGATCAATCAGGGCCTGCATCGCGCCTCAGGTCAGTCCCGTGTGACAAGGGCTAACCTGCTTTTTTGGGCGTGAATGGCGCGAACCTGGCACTCATCCTACCTATATGCCCTCGTTAACCTCGCCCCCTCCTAAACCCCCCCCCTTTTCCTTCCTCCCCCTCCACCATTTGAACTTTTAACCTCTTTCCTTCTCCCCTGCAACCCTGGTCATGTCTGCATCCCCCAATCATTTCATGTTGTGTCCGGCCATTTCTGGAGACGAATAGGAAAAGCATTAATAGGGGCATCACCGGGGCCACGCGGCCTTCTCATTTGTTCACCGCACAGATCCAGTTAGGAAACTGTCGATTAAAAAAACATTTAATGTTGGTCTCCAGTCTGAGTGGCCGGAGATCACAATGTTCTGAAGCTGCGGAAATGTAAAATAGTGAAATCAATTCATAATGGAACAACTCAGAAAGAATGTGTCATGTGGTGGCATCAATTATAAGTTGTAAAGAGAAGAATTTATAGCAGCACAGAGTATTAAAGCAGAGAGATGGGCTGATCTTGTGGGGGGGGGGGGTCACAAACTGAGAACAAAATAAAGAAGAGATTAGAGTCCCCAATAGAACAGAGTATTTCGGGGGACTAGTGTGCTGAACTTGTGCGAGGTCAAAGGCTGAGAGTCAGTGGCATAACTATTGCTGTAGCAGCCGTAGCGGCTACGGGGCTCGCGGCATGAGGGACCCGTGCTGCCCGCCGACACGGCCCCCCTCATGCCCGGTGGCATCGCTAACACTGGAGGGGGCCCCTGGTGCTAGCGACAGCCACATTCGCTTGTATCTGAAATTAATACTATAGACTGCAGGCCACGTTGGGCCTGCAGCATATAAGGAGCAGGGAAGACGCCCTGCGTAGGCCGGCATGTTGACGTCACTGCATCACACTGGTCTGCGCATGCGTCCCACCTGGAGGATGTGCAGCGCTCCGTCTGTCGCAGGAATGGGGCAAGGTAAGTACCAAAGACTTTTTGGGGGGGTTTGGGGCACTATACACAAGGGGAAGGGAGCTGGTTGGCACTATATACAAGGGGGGAGCAGGATGGCACTATATACAAGGGGGGGAGCAGGGTGGCACTATATACAAGGGAGGAGCAGGGCGGCACTACATACAAGGGGGAGCAGGGTGGCACCATATACAAGGGGGAGCAGGGTGGCACTATATACAAGGGGGGAGCAGGCTGGCACTATATACAAGGGGGGACCTGTGTGGCACTATATAAAAGGGGCCTATAGAGAAAAGAGGTCAAGTACGCTCAAGATAATATATGATAGAAAAAACTTCTTTATTAGCGGAAACACAAAAACAAGACAATGGAGTAATTCTCATCACAGTAGTATAATGAGGCAAATACAGGTGAAAAATAGATAATCTAGATCCTAGTACCAAACAAATATAGCCAGACACAAGAACTCCTGTTCTTGTGTCTGGCTATATTTGTTTGGTACTAGGATCTAGATTATCTATTTTTCACCTGTATTTGCCTCATTATACTACTGTGTGCTACCAATCATACTTACGGTTTACATGTTTCAGCACCAGTGTATGGTGTATCTTATATGTGAATTACTCCATTCATGGTTACTTTTAACACATCTTTACTTACACTGTTCATAACTCCTACATACCAGGCAATGGTGGTTCCAACTTAAAATCTATAACTTGCTTCCTATACCATTCATTTATGTGTTGTTACATATAGCCACATGCATCTAAGACTGTTTTTTAACAACAGTATTTAATCCCGGATCCTTGCTATTGATTTTTTACATTATGTTATATCATTAATATATGTACACCACATGGGCTGACGCCAACTTTACACTGTATGACTCATGTTTTAATTGTCTTGTTTTTGTGTTTCCGCTAATAAAGAAGTTTTTTCTATCATATATTATCTTGAGCGTACTTGACCTCTTTTCTCTATAGGTTTCTTAGTAATGCTATGGTCAGAGTACCAGGTCATATTGGGTTATATGTGTGTTCTCCTCATTCTATAGTTACAGCTATTTGTGTTACGTCAATGCTTATAGACACATAAAGACATATATTTTTGGAGTTCACACTAAAACTGCTCGTGTACATGTTGATTAACTATATAAAAGGGGGGGGGGGCTGTGTGGCACTATATACAAGAGGGGGCTGTATGGCACTATACAGGGGGGCCTGTGTTGCACTATATACAATGGGGGCTGTGTGGCACTATATACAAGAAGGGGCTGTGTGGCACTACATACAAAGTAGGGGGGCTGTGTGGCACTTTATACAAAGAAGGGGGGGGCTGTGTGGCACTATGTACAAGGGAGGGGGGCTGTGTGGCACTTTGTACAAGGGAGGGGGGCTGTGTAGCACTATATACAAGGGAGGGGGGCTGTGTGGCACTTTATATTAGGGAGTGAGGCTGTGTCACACTTTATATAAGGGAAGGGGGGCTGTGTGGCACGTTCTACAAGGGGGAGGTGGGGGTACTGTATACAAGTGGGGTGTGACACTGTCTACAGGCGGGCTGCATGGCACAATCTACAGGGGGCACTTATAGATATAAGGGGGGCTGCCTGTGGCTCCTAGGGGGTGGGGCACAGTCAAAAGTTTGCTATAGGTCCCAGTCTTTCCTAGTTACCCCCCTGACAGACACCCTGACATTTGGGGTACAGACACCCTGACACTTGGGGTACAGACACACTGACACTTGGGGTACAGGCATCCTGACACTTGGTGTACAGACACTTGGGGTACAGACACCCTGACACTTGGGGTACAGACACCCTGATACTACTCTAAACACATTCCTGGCTTGGTTGTCATCTTTCACGCTCACTCCAGCCACTGACGGGCAGCACTAACATTGTCCAGCCTTGTTACCCTCTGTAATACTGCCCCCTATATTGATAAAAATTTGAGTTTCATATTTGACTGCAGTTACTCTTTAACCCTTAGCATTCCCTTAGTGTCTGGGTGAGGATTACATGGCGGCGCTTCCTTTAGATGTCAGTATGATACAGCAACAGTAAATATTGAGGCTTCTACTGCTGAGTTGCTCGTGTCTTTGTACACCCCCGGTAATGTGGAGCAGCATTTGTATAAGAGACATGGAAGGCACTGCACACAATCCGCGCGGCATTGACGGCTCATCTGTTCTCAGCTATTCCCGCATGTCACACTCTGCTGCGTCTGAGCTGTCAATCAGGATTACCGCGGCCCGGTAACAACTCATGTGCCTTAAATAATTGAGATTCAACCCCCCCCCCCAAACTATTTACATATTGAGAAGATGAGTCCAAAGAGCTGAAATGAGATGATTTTCTTATATAATCTCAAAGGGTTTTAACCTGTTCATGTGCAGACTGGTGGATACGAGGGATCAGAGATAATGATCAACGTTCAGACGGCACTCGATTTCTTATACAGTCAATACAGGCACCTGACTAAGCCCAAAGCAGAATCTGTAACAGGGTCCCCACTTTGTGCCATTTCTAATGCTGGGGTCTTCTTATATGGGATAATAACCCTTAAACCCTCTCAAGCACAAGGGCCGGCTGCGACCACTACCCCCCCCCCACCTATAGCTACATTTCTGGAAAGCACAGACATGAGAACGTATTTGTTTTTTATGTAATTATCATGTACTGATCTTGAGTAAGATTATGTCTTATACTCCATTCACATCTAGAGCTGCCTTTAAATTTCTGCTAGTCTTCAGTTGTTCTCACACTCCAAGCTGCATTTACTATTCCGCTGGCTTACAAGATAAGTAATATTATGTGTGTACACAGTGACTCCACCAGCTGAATAGTGAGTGCAGCTCTGGAGTATAATACAGGATGTAATTCAGGATCAGTACAGGATAAGTAATGTAATGTATGTACACAGTGACTCCACCAGCAGAATAGTGAGTGCAGCTCTGGAGTATAATATAGGATGTAACTCAGGATCAGTACAGGATAAGTAATGTAATGTATGTACACAGTGACTACACCAGCAGACTAGTGAGTGCAGCTCTGGTGTATAATATAGGATGTAACTCAGGATCAGTACAGGATAAGTAATGTAATGTATCTACACAGTGACTCCACCAGCAGAATAGTGAGTACAGCTCCGGTTTATAATACAGGATAAGTAATGTATGTACACAGTGACTCCACCAGCAGAATAGTGAGTGCAGCTCTGGAGTGGGTGGAGTAGGACGTGTGGAGAGAGCTGCTGAGACTTCCGTGCAGGCCTTGGATCCAGGGACTTTCCTTATCCTATCTGCCCAGGCCTCATACCATCTGCCTGGGCTTGGAAAGTACCCTGAGGGGGGTTCCATCCTAGGATGGAGCCTCAGACCTCTACCTCCCGGAGCATGCCAGCGGGGGGTAGAGGGTCATCCCAGCTGGCTGGGAATATGCAAACGGTCGCGGGGGTGAGGAGATCATCTCGGGGCAAGGCTGTCCTGGCTCCCCCCGTGGCTGGAACCCTGGATAAGGGTATGGAGACGCGGTCCGGCATGGTGATAGAGGTGTTGTCGTCTGGAGAAGGACCAGCACTGTCCGGACATTTGGATGACGGTCGTGTGGAGGAATGGGGACAGCTGAGGACCGGAGAGACGGTGGAGAACTTCAGCTCCCGTCTGGCTATGCGGTTGGAGGAGTATCGGGACCTCAGGAAGTCGCTGCAACGGCTCCGTGCGGACTTGGCGGTCGCCAGAGGAAGAGCTGCAAAAGCCTCAGGAGGTAAGAGGTCCCGATACCTTTTAAATGTGAAATCCTTGTTGGAGGAAATAAAAGAAGTGGAAGAGAGACGTGAGGAGATTTTAGCAGGCGGAGGGGTGTTTGGAGAAAAGTTAAAAAACGAAGAGAGGTTTGCCGAGATGGCAGCACCTATAAAAATAGAAACTATGGAGGAAGACAGCAGAGCCCCAGACACAGCAAAGGAAAATGTGGTGGAGACAATGGAGCATGAAAATGTAAAGTCCAGAGAAGGCTCAGATTCTGAGGCACCCAGGAGCAGTGAGGAGGAGGAGGGTGGACTCACAGCTGGGAATAATCAGGAGTGTTTTGAAACTGACAGTGAGCGGCCTCCAGGATTACTCACTCAGATCCGTAATGTGGAGTCGCCGGTATCCTTCCAGGGATTTTGTTTCGGTGCGGAGTTACCCGCAGAGGAGGAAAAGGAAAAGAAAAAAAAATTTAAGAAGAAAAAAAAGGAAAAGGAAAAAAAATCTGATAAAGGTTCATTTAAACTTGTGTATACAGCAAGATCCTTCCTGTGCTCTGAACCAGATGAAAGTCAGGATCAGGGCGCAGGTCCCGCAAGACCCCCAACTCCAACCTCTGCAGTGGGGCTGGAGCGGGAATGCGGGGAGAGTGTTACGGGTCCGGCATTAGAACACGTGGTGGTCAAAATGGCGCCGGACGCCAACCCCTGCAAAGGGGGCGGTACTGGTGGCCTGGTGACGCCAGGGGGTGTGTCCCCGTGTCCGGTGAATGGCGAGCCCGGGAAACTGGTCTTTGATGCGAGTCAGGGGTCGGGAGAACGGGTAAACCAGAAACCGGATGTGGTGTCTGAAAGCCGGAAGTCTGTCGGTGTCGCAGTAAAGCCGTCAGACGTTCCGGACAAGGGCGGTCACAGAGGGGGCTCCGCCTCTGTTGGCCACTCCTCTGTGGGAGGGGGGAGTGGTCCGGAGGCGGCTCCAGTGACGTCAGTGGCTCCTTCGTCCGCATCGCTGAAAAGTGGTGTAGGTGAGAAGGGGGCTGCTGGCGTCGGGGGCGGCGGTGGCCCCTTTCCCAAAAATGTTCCGCGCATAGAACAGATGGAGGTTAATGAGGCGGAGGGCACAGCAGGGACACCGCTTATAACATCTGGTGGCGTCCCTGCAAAGGTGCCTGATGATGCGGAGACTGAAGCAGTGTCTAATCAAACAAAATGTACAGCAAAAATACATAACATAGAACCAGGCCTGGCCAGAAGGATGACTGCAGGGGGACCTGGTGGGTTAAATGAAAAAGTTGCGGCTGTGGATGTGGAAACTGCTGGGGGTATGCAGGTGTCTGTAAATAAAGTTGCTGGAGTGTTTGCTGGTAATGGGGTGTTGAGTGCTGTGTCTGTGGGTGGTGGGGATGGGGTATCAACCAGGGGCAATGGGCCTGGCGCTCCTCTTGCTGTGACATCCGGCAGGTCTTATGCTGGTGTGGCAGCGGGGGGACAGCGGGCCCACCCATCTTCATCCTCAAGGTCCGGGGACGGTAACTTGCAACAACGTCTCTTGGACGCTTTAAGAGAGGGAAAGCAAACCCTAACCATAGGGGGAGTGCAGAAGGACCTGTCTTTCTGGATAGACAGATATGGTCTAAATGCCTTCCGAGAGCAACGAGGAGATCAGTGGTCGCTCCCAACAGCCGGGCAGGCTGTAGCCAGGAGGAATGTGGTCCGTCTCCGGTGGCGTGGCAATGATGCGTGCCCTCCCAGAAAGAGGGTGGTGGAGCTGCTGCTGGGGATGGGCTTCAAGGCGAGTGACATCTTTGCCTTGATACATCCTCATGGCTCGGTCGAGTTTGACATCAGCTTTGTTCACCTAGGGGGCCTTGAGGTCTTCTGGGGGAACTACGAGCTGATGAAGGACGAGCCTGGCTGGCGAGACTTTGCTGCACAAGCAATTTCTCGCCAAAGTGGTCCCAAGAGAGTGACCGTTCTTACCCGTAATGAGTCACTCTCTTGTATTGATATCATGACCTGGTTGGGAAGGTACGGAGAGGTAGTAGAGATGCCACGGAAGAACATGGATGAGTTTGGCATCTGGTCAGGGGCCTGGACGTTCATGGTTAAACTAAAGCGTCTGGGACAGACGGTGTCCCACATACCATCGTCTGCTTTCCTGGGAAGAGATCGGATCCTTGTCTTCTACCAGGGGCAGCCGAAGTTGTGTCACCGGTGTGGCGACCCCTCACATTTGAGTGCAGGCTGCAAGGTGCAGAAGTGTGCTCATTGTGGGGGGATTGGTCATCTAGCCGCATCGTGCGACCGGATTCGCTGCAACCTGTGTGGTGACTTAGGTCACCCGTTCAGTCGGTGTCCTCGCTCTGTTGTCAATGCTTGTTCCAAACCTGCAGAGGATGAGAGGAGGGAGGCCTCCGTGGGTGAGGGTGCGGGCAGGGACGATGGGGCACAGGGGCAAGGGAAGAAAGCAAAGAAGGGTCCCCCTTCTCGCCAGAGAAGGGCGGAGAATCGAAGGAAGGAGAGGATTCAGAGGGCGCTCCAGGAAACTGGGACGACCTCTGATTCGGATCTGGATGACCCCCCTGAAGCTGATGCCCCTGGGGAGGCCGAATTGAACGAGGAGATGAGGAGGATCCAAAGGGAGCAGAGGGCTGAGGACTCTCAGTCCTCCCACTATGAAAGTGTGGGAGAGGAAGAGAGGACTCAGCCTACAGCAAAAGGGACACCGGGCAAAACCCAAGGGCCAAATACATCTGGCCCCGCCCTGGCCCAGGAAGGTAAATCCTGTACCCCCCTGGTGCGCTCTACTGATCGATACCATGCTCTTGTGGACGTTCCAGCCTCCCATACTAAGAGGGAGGGCATGGTAGGGCACCCCAGAGTCGTTGAGCCTCCCCTGCTGCAGGGGCCGTTGCCCCCAGAGGGGGAGGTTGACCCGGAACTTGGGGATGAAGATGGGAATAGGGTGGTGAGTATGGACTCCTCAGTTTGCAAGAAGCGAGGCAAAGAAGGGGGGTCCTCATCAGATAGAGGGGGGGGTGGGAAGAAGAAAGCCGTCTAACTCAAACATCCATGATGGCGGCACCCACTCCGTTGACGCTGGCATCAATTAACGTTGCCAGCATTAAGTCAGATAGGGCGAGATTTGCAGCCTTTGATTTTCTTGGCCGAGTTGAAGCCGACATTTTGTTTTTGCAGGAGACCAGGCTGTCACTTTTGGCAGACGTCGTTAAATCTAGGAGGGAGTGGCGACGCGGGCCCTCCTACTGGTCTCTTGCGGCTGAGCCCTATAGCGGAGTGGCGGTCCTTTTCACCGCACCGGTAACATGCCGACGGATGATTGAGTTAGAAATGGGGAGGTGCTTGATCTTAGATGTCCTCATGAGGGGACAGGAATTAAGACTAATCAATATATACGGACCCCAGAGCAAATGGGACCGTAAAAGTCTCTTCATGAGGATTAAGCCTTTCCTTTTTACAGGTCGACAAGTTATCTTTGGAGGGGACTTCAATACTGTCGTGAGGCCCCGAGATAGAGGAGGTTCCGGAGATAAAAAATTGACCTATGATAGTGTAGCATTAAAAAATATAGTTAGCGATGCTCGCCTGGTGGATATCCACATCAGGCATACCCCAGGCCACTCGGGTTTCACCTATCGTAGAGGTAGTTGTAGGTCTAGGATAGACAGGTTTTTTTTGAAGGAGGAAGCCATCTCTTCACCAGTGT
This sequence comes from Rhinoderma darwinii, assembly GCF_050947455.1. Taxonomy (NCBI): domain Eukaryota; kingdom Metazoa; phylum Chordata; class Amphibia; order Anura; family Rhinodermatidae; genus Rhinoderma; species Rhinoderma darwinii. Next base: position 67,537,781 of record NC_134699.1, read on the forward strand.
CCGTTGTTGAGGTGGAGTTCTCTGATCACTGTATGATTATTTTCTCTTTGAACATTGCAGAGTCCCTCCAGATGGGAAGAGGTATATGGAGGCTGAATTCTACTCTCTTGGAAGAAGCGGAGATAAGACAGGACTTTGAGGATTTTCTTCAGAGCCAGGTACCTTTGTTGGATCTCAGTGGTACTAAGTCTGAGTGGTGGGAGTTGTTTAAAGTCCGGGTGGCAGGATTTTTCCGCAGGCTCTCGAGCCTCAGGTCCATGAGTAGGTACCGCCTATATCAGGAACTGAGGAGGAAACTCGAACATCTGGTCTCAACCGGGGGTAGTGGGGAGGAGATCTCCGTGGTGAAAGCTTTGCTCAGGAGGTGTCAGTATGATAGGCACACATCTTTAGTTCTTGAGAGGGATTTCGGGAGGTACCGCTCGCCCGACCCCTACAGGAACTGTAAGATGTCAGTGAGTCGTAAGGTTGTGACAGGACTGATTGATAGTACAGGATCTCTGAAGAGATCCAAATCAGGGATCTTGGAGGTCGTCAGATCCTTCTACTCGCACCTCTTGGGGAAGCAAGATCCAAACCGAGACGAGATGTCGGCTTTCCTGGCTGAAACCATCCCTGAGGCAGGGGTAGACCCCTCTCTCGGTGTTTTGATAGATTCGATCAAGGAAGAGGAAGTGGGATTGGCGATTGATGGGCTTGCCCTCAAAAAATCGCCAGGGCCGGATGGCTTAACATCCGAGTTTTATAAGACTTTTAAAGGAACCCTAGTTCCCCTCTTGACTGAGGTGTTTAATGAGTGCCTTTCCTCGGGTACTTTGCCAATGTCAATGAGGAGGTCGGCCTTGATCGTTTTATCGAAGGGTAAAGACTCGACCCGTATTGAGAATTGGCGTCCCATAGCGCTGCTCAATACGGACAGAAAGGTTCTCGCAAAGGTGCTGTTTAATCGGCTGGTGAAGTTTGCATCCCGGCTCCTTTCGCCGGTCCAGCATTGCTCTGTTCCAGGCCGCAGCACATTTAGTGCTGTCCTCAGTGTCAGAGAGGCAGTGGAGCAGGGAAATTCTGGTCGGTGGGAGGGGTACATCCTGTCCTTGGACCAGGCCAAGGCTTTTGACCGGGTGGACCACGAGTACCTCTGGTCGGTCCTTCTGAGGTACGGCCTACCGGGGGGGTTTGTCAATTGGCTACAGACCTTATACACTGGGGCTGAGACTTTTGCGCTGGTGAACGGTTGGGTTGGAACCCCCTTTGAGGTTGGGTCTGGTGTCCGCCAGGGTTGTCCCTTGAGCCCTTTGCTATATGCGTTCGCAATTGATCCTTTTCTTAAAAGGATCGATCGTGGGCCATTGGCGGGAGTCGGGGCCGGCCTGGAGGGGCCGGAGGCCACTCAGAGGGTGGTTGCGTACGCAGACGACGTCTCCATTTTTGTCTCCTCGAGAGGGGAAGCAGAGTGGGTGATGTCGGAAGTGGAGCGTTACTCATTGGCATCTGGGTCCAAGATCAACCGGGATAAGTGCAAAAGTCTCTGGCTGGGAGGAGGAGATCCTGGTTTTGATCTCCCGGACACCCTTCCAGAGCCTCAGGGGTCTGCTAAGATCTTAGGAGTCGAATTTGGCCCGGGTGATTACCCCAAGAAGAACTGGGAGGATAGGCTGAATCTAGTTGCCCAGAAGGTCGACCAATGGAAGGGTTGGTCCTTAACCCTGAGGGAAAGGGTTCACTTGGCCAAGGCCTACCTGGTGCCCATGTTGCTTTACCTGGGCAGTGTGTGCATCTTGCCAGAACCTCTCTGGACTCGGGTCTATAGCCTGTTCTTCCAGCTGTTATGGGGGAACAGGCTCAACCTAATCAAGAGGGAGGTTACTTACCTACCAAGGACACTAGGCGGGTTAGGTATGGTTAACCCGGTGGTGTTCCTAGTGAACACCTTTGTTAAGATCAACCTGGCAAACCTCTGGCAAGAGAGGGCTCCTTGGTGGATATCCTCCTGCAGGGGGTGGTTTCGGCCTTTCTTCCAGGAATGGGAGAGAGGAGGGCAAGTGAAAGACCTGCGTACACCTCACGGACATCTCCCGGCTTATGCCACCCTGGCGCTGAAGATTGTTCGCCGGTGGGGTCTGGAGGTGTGGGAGATCAGGACCATGTCGAGAAAATTTCTTGACAAGAGGGTCCTGATGACCCACTTCCAGAAGCCCCTGGCGCTCAAAGACTGCCCAAGTAGTGACCTCGGGGTGGGATTAAAACTTTTAAATTCAGCGAGGATTCCCCAGAAGTTTTGGGATCTGGCTTGGCGTTGCTTCCATGGGAGACTGTATGTGAGGGACAATCTAAAGTGCAGAAGCTCTGATGATCGGGATTGCCCCCGGGAGGAGTGTGGCGGAGTGCTGGAAAGCATGGAGCATTTCCTGCTTCATTGCCCTTTCAATACAGAGGTATACAAAAGGGTGGGAGCCTCCATTGGTTGGCCAGGCCTAACCAGCCTCTCCTATGCTGGGTGGGCCTATGGAGTGTTCGGAGACCTCGGTGGTAGGGACCATTGCACCTTGTTTCTAGTCAGTATAGTGGTCAGACACTTTATGTGGAATGCACGATGTCTAGTTTCTACCCAGAAGAAAATCCTCCTAGTGGATGAGGTTGTTAGCAATATCATGGGTGACCTGGTGAAGGTGCATTCTTTGGAGGTTGGCAGATTGGGAGCATCCAAAGCCTCTCGTCTTTGGAGGGGCTTTTCCTTTAGGGTGCCTTAATGTGTCTGCCTTCATGAGGGAGTGGGGGGGGGTCGTCACCGGTGCTCAACTGGAGGTGGGGGTCTGCGTTCCGCTGAGGCACCAAAAAAAAAAATATAGCGATAGGGCTCGGAATAAGGGAAAGGTGAGGGTCAGCATAGGGTCAGCTTTCAATAGGGTCAAGAAAGGGCTAGTAATAGGGTAAGGAGATAGGGCAAGCGATAGGGAGGGTGCAGCGGTGGACGTGGTACCTTGGCCTCTGGGGGGGTGCTGGGGGGGGCTTTCCCTTCTCTCTATCTGGTGATGGGCTAGGTAAGCACTGGAAGATTTTTGTTTTGTTTAGGATTGAAATGGCAGGAAAAAGGTTTACAAGCGACCGAACTTGGTGCTTTCGGGTACTGTGTATTTTGTATATGGTTTGGTATTTGGACAAGTTGGTGACGTGTATTGTATTATATTGTAGAAATGTTGTTAGAATAGGGATAGACTTAAGGGGGTTAATAGATAGGTTGGGAGGGGGTCGGGGGGGGGGGGTTTGCCTGACCCAGCCCCGGACTATGCGGACATGGGAGGACATGGGGCGGGGGGCTGGGCTGGGGTGTTGGGTGTGGTGGTTGGGGCCAGCATCTGGACTATGCGGACGTGAGAGGACATGAGGCGAGATGCTGGCTGGGGTGGTGGAGTTTAGGTAAGAAGGGTAAGGTTAGGGAAAGTCAGGATGTGTATAGTGTGTTTAAAAAAAAAAATTGGGATTAGTATTATTATATTTTGGATTGTTTTTGTTATTATTATTATTTTATTTGTTATCATTATTATGTTGTTTCTTTAGGCCCTTGGTTGACGCGGGTCGGGGGATTTTCTGTTAGTACTTTGGATGACGTTTATATGATGTTTGTATATATTCTAGTTATTGTTTAGCTTCGGATGAAGTGTAGATGTAAGTATATAAGAGTGGGGTGTATGTGGCCGGGTCTGGTATAGTTTTCTCTTCTCATATACAGAGATGTATATAAGAAAATTTGTTTATAAGAATTGGGTTGTGACTTTTTGGTTATATGGAATTAGTTATGTATTTGTTTTTCAGTTTATGTTTTGTAAATTTATATAAAATAAAGAGATACAGGATGTAACGCAGGATCAGTACAGGATAAGTAATGTGATGTATGTACACAGTGACTCCACCAGCAGAATAGTGAGTGCAGCTCTGGAGTACAATACAGGATCGGTACAGGATAAGTAATGTATGTACACAGTGACTCCAGCAGAATAATGAGTACAGCTCTGGAGTACAATACACAGGATGTAACTCAGGATCAGTACAGGATAAGTAATCTCATGTATGTACACAGTGACTCCACCAGCAGAATAGTCAGTGCAGCTCTGGAGTGGGTGGAGTAGGACGTGTGGAGAGAGCTGCTGAGACTTCCGTGCAGGCCTTGGATCCAGGGACTTTCCTTATCCTATCTGCCCAGGCCTCATACCATCTGCCTGGGCTTGGAAAGTACCCTGAGGGGGGTTCCATCCTAGGATGGAGCCTCAGACCTCTACCTCCCGGAGCATGCCAGCGGGGGGTAGAGGGTCATCCCAGCTGGCTGGGAATATGCAAACGGTCGCGGGGGTGAGGAGATCATCTCGGGGCAAGGCTATCCTGGCTCCCCCCGTGGCTGGAACCCTGGATAAGGGTATGGAGACGCGGTCTGGCATGGTGATAGAGGTGTTGTCGTCTGGAGAAGGACCAGCACTGTCCGGACATTTGGATGACGGTCGTGTGGAGGAATGGGGACAGCTGAGGACGGAAGAGACGGTGGAGAACTTCAGCTCCCGTCTGGCTATGCGGTTGGAGGAGTATCGGGACCTCAGGAAGTCGCTGCAACGGCTCCGTGCGGACTTGGCGGTCGCCAGAGGAAGGGCTGCAAAAGCCACAGGAGGTAAGAGGTCCCGATACCGTTTAAATGTGAAATCCTTGTTGGAGGAAATAAAAGAAGTGGAAGAGAGACGTGAGGAGATTTTAGCAGGCGGAGGGGTGTTTGGAGAAAAGTTAAAAAACGAAGAGAGGTTTGCCGAGATGGCAGCACCTATAAAAATAGAAAGCATGGAGGAAGATAGCAGAGCCCCAGACACAGCAAAGGAAAATGTGGTGGAGACAATGGAGAGTGAAAATGCAAAGTCCAGAGAAGGCACAGATTCTGAGGCACCCAGGAGCAGTGAGGAGGAGGAGGGTGGACTCACAGCTGGGAATAATCAGGAGTGTTTTGAAACTGACAGTGAGCGGCCTCCAGGATTACTCACTCAGATCCGTAATGTGGAGTCGCCGGTATCCTTCCAGGGATTTTGTTTTGGTGCGGAGTTACCCGCAGAGGAGGAAAAGGAAAAGAAAAAAAAATTTAAGAAGAAAAAAAAGGAAAAGGAAAAAAAATCTGCTAAAGGTTCATTTAAACTTGTGTATACAGCAAGATCCTTCCTGTGCTCTGAGCCAGATGAAAGTCAGGATCAGGGCGCAGGTCCCGCTAGACCCCCAGCTCAAGCCTCTGCAGTGGGGCTGGAGCGGGAATGCGGGGAGAGTGTTATGGGTCCGGCATTAGAACACGTGGTGGTCAAAATGGCGCCGGACGCCAACCCCTGCAAAGGGGGCGGTACTGGTGGCCTGGTGACACCAGGGGGTGTGTCCCCGTGTCCGGTGAATGGCGAGCCCGGGAAACTGGTCTTTGATGCGAGTCAGGGGTCGGGAGAACGGGTAAACCAGAAACCGGATGTGGTGTCTGATAAACCGAAAGTCTGTCGGTGTCGCAGTAAAGCCGTCAGACGTTCCGGACAAGGGCGGTCACAGAGGGGGCCCCGGCTCTGTTGGCCACTCCTCTGTGGGAGGGGGGAGTGGTCCGGCGCCGGAGGCGGCTCCAGTGACGTCAGTGGCTCCTTCGTCCGCATCGCTGAAAAGTGGTGTAGGCGAGAAGGGGGCTGCTGGCGTCGGGGGCGACGGTGGCCCCTTTCCCAAAAATGTTCCGTGCATAGAACAGATGGAGGTTAATGAGGCGGAGGGCACAGCAGGGACACCGCTTATAACATCTGGTGGCGTCCCTGCAAAGGTGCCTGATGATGCGGAGACTGAAGCAATGTCTACCCACACAAAATGTACAGAAAAAATACATAACATAGAACCAGGCCTGGCCAGAAGTATGACTGCAGGGGGACCTGGTGGGTTAAATGAAAAAGTTGCGGCTGTGGATGTGGAAACTGCTGGGGGTATGCAGGTGTCTGTAAATAAAGTTGCTGGAGTGTCTGCTGGTAATGGGGTGTTGAGTGCTGTGTCTGTGGGTGATGGGGATGGGGTATCAACCAGGGGCAATGGGCCTGGCGCTCCTCTTGCTGTGACATCCGGCAGGTCTTATGCTGGTGTGGCAGCGGGGGGACAGCGGGCCCACCCATCTTCATCCTCAAGGTCCGGGGACGGTAACTTGCAACGACGTCTCTTGGATGCTTTAAGAGAGGGAAAGCAAACCCTAACCATAGGGGGAGTGCAGAAGGACCTGTCTTTCTGGATAGACAGATATGGTCTAAATGCCTTCCGAGAGCAACGAGGAGATCAGTGGTCGCTCCCAACAGCCGGGCAGGCTGTAGCCAGGAGGAATGTGGTCCGTCTCCGGTGGCGTGGCAATGATGCGTGCCCTCCCAGAAAGAGGGTGGTGGAGCTGCTGCTGGGGATGGGCTTCAAGGCGAGTGACATCTTTGCCTTGATACATCCTCATGGCTCGGTCGAGTTTGACATCAGCTTTGTTCACCTAGGGGGCCTTGAGGTCTTCTGGGGGAACTACGAGCTGGTGAAGGACGAGCCTGGCTGGCGAGACTTTGCTGCACAAGCAATTTCTCGCCAAAGTGGTCCCAAGAGAGTGACCGTTCTTACCCGTAACGAGTCACTCTCTTGTATTGATATCATGACCTGGTTGGGAAGGTACGGAGAGGTAGTAGAGATGCCACGGAAGAACATGGATGAGTTTGGCATCTGGTCAGGGGCCTGGACGTTCATGGTTAAACTAAAGCGTCTGGGACAGACGGTGTCCCACATACCATCGTTTGCTTTCCTGGGAAGAGATCGGATCCTTGTCTTCTACCAGGGGCAGCCGAAGTTGTGTCACCGGTGTGGCGACCCCTCACATTTGAGTGCAGGCTGCAAGGTGCAGAAGTGTGCTCATTGTGGGGGGATTGGTCATCTAGCCGCATCGTGCGACCGGATTCGCTGCAACCTGTGTGGTGACTTAGGTCACCCGTTCAGTCGGTGTCCTCGCTCTGTTGTCAATGCTTGTTCCAAACCTGCGGAGGATGAAAGGAGGGAGGCCTCCGTGGGTGAGGGTGCGGGCAGGAACGATGGTGCACAGGGGCAAGGGAAGAATGCAAAGAAAAGTCCCCCTTCTCGCCAGAGAAGGGTGGAGAAGCGAAGAAAGGAGAGGATTTGGAGGGCGCTCCAGGAAACTGGGACGACCTCTGATTCGGATCTGGATGCCCCCCCTGAAGCTGATGCCCCTGGGGAGGCCGAATTGAACGGGGAGATGAGGAGGATCCAAAGGAAGCAGAGGGCTGGGGACTCTCAGTCCTCCCACTATGAAAGTGTGGGAGAGGAAGAGAGGACTCCGCCTACAGCAAAAGGGACACCGGGCAAAACCCAAGGGCCAAATACATCTGGCCCCGCCCTGGCCCAGGAAGGTAAATCCTGTACCCCCCTGGTGCGCTCTACTGATCGATACCATGCTCTCGTGGACATTCCAGCCTCTCATACTAAGAGGGAGGGCATGGTAGGGCACCCTAGAGTCGTTGAGCCTCCGCTGCTGCAGGGGCCGTTGCCCCCAGAGGGGGAGGTTGACCCGGAACTTGGAGATGAAGATGGGAATAGGGTGGTGAGTATGGACTCCTCAGTTTGCAAGAAGCGAGGCAAAGAAGGGGGGTCCTCATCAGATAGAGGGGGGGGGGTGGGAAGAAGAAAGCCGTCTAACTCAAACATCCATGATGGCGGCACCCACTCCGTTGACGCTGGCATCAATTAATGTTGCCAGCATTAAGTCAGATAGGGCGAGATTTGCAGCCTTTGATTTTCTTGGCCGAGTTGAAGCCGACATTTTGTTTTTGCAGGAGACCAGGCTGTCACTTTTGGCAGACGTTGTTAAATCTAGGAGGGAGTGGCGACGCGGGCCCTCCTACTGGTCTCTTGCGGCTGAGCCCTATAGCGGAGTGGCGGTCCTTTTCACCGCACCGGTAACATGCCGACGGATGATTGAGTTAGAAATGGGGAGGTGCTTGATCTTAGATGTCCTCATGAGGGGACAGGAATTAAGACTAATCAATATATACGGACCCCAGAGCAAATGGGACCGTAAAAGTCTCTTCATGAGGATTAAGCCTTTCCTTTTTTCAGGTCGACAAGTTATCTTTGGAGGGGACTTCAATACTGTCATGAGGCCCCGAGATAGAGGAGGTTCCGGAGATAAAAAATTGACCTATGATAGTGTAGCATTAAAAAATATAGTTAGCGATGCTCGCCTGGTGGATATCCACATCAGGCATACCCCAGGCCACTCGGGTTTCACCTATCGTAGAGGTAGTTGTAGGTCTAGGATAGACAGGTTTTTTTTGAAGGAGGAAGCCATCTCTTCACCAGTGTCCGTTGTTGAGGTGGAGTTCTCCGATCACTGTATGATTATTTTCTCTTTGAACATTGCAGAGTCCCTCCAGATGGGAAGAGGTATATGGAGGCTGAATTCTACTCTCTTGGAAGAAGCGGAGATAAGACAGGCCTTTGAGGATTTTCTTCAGAGCCAGGTACCTTTGTTGGATCTCAGTGGTACTAAGTCTGAGTGGTGGGAGTTGTTTAAAGTCCGGGTGGCAGGATTTTTCCTCAGGCTCTCAAGCCTCAGGTCCATGAGTAGGTACCGCCTATATCAGGAACTGAGGAGGAAACTCGAACATCTGGTCTCAACCGGGGGTAGTGGGGAGGAGATCTCCGTGGTGAAAGCTTTGCTCAGGAGGTGTCAGTATGATAGGCACACATCTTTAGTTCTTGAGAGGGATTTCGGGAAGTACCGCTTGCCCGACCCCTACAGGAACTGTAAGATGTCAGTGAGTCGTAAGGTTGTGACAGGACTGATTGATAGTACAGGATCTCTGAAGAGATCCAAATCAGGGATCTTGGAGGTCGTCAGATCCTTCTACTCGCACCTCTTGGGGAAGCAAGATCCAAACCGAGACGAGATGTCGGCTTTCCTGGCTGAAACCATCCCTGAGCCAGGGGTAGACCCCTCTCTCGGTGTTTTGATAGACTCGATCAAGGAAGAGGAAGTGGGATTGGCGATTGATGGGCTTGCCCTCAAAAAATCGCCAGGGCCGGATGGCTTAACATCCGAGTTTTATAAGACTTTTAAAGGAACCCTAGTTCCCCTCTTGACTGAGGTGTTTAATGAGTGCCTTTCCTCGGGTACTTTGCCAATGTCAATGAGGAGGTCGGCCTTGATTGTTTTATCGAAGGGTAAAGACTCGACCCGTATTGAGAATTGGCGTCCCATAGCGCTGCTCAATACGGACAGAAAGGTTCTCGCAAAGGTGCTGTTTAATCGGCTGGTGAAGTTTGCATCCCGGCTCCTTTCGCCGGTCCAGCATTGCTCTGTTCCAGGCCGCAGCACATTTAGTGCTGTCCTCAGTGTCAGAGAGGCAGTGGAGCAGGGAAATTCTGGTCGGTGGGAGGGGTACATCCTGTCCTTGGACCAGGCCAAGGCTTTTGACCGGGTGGACCACGAGTACCTCTGGTCGGTCCTTCTGAGGTACGGCCTACCGGGGGGGTTTGTCAATTGGCTACAGACCTTATACACTGGGGCTGAGACTTTTGCGCTGGTGAACGGTTGGGTGGGAACCCCCTTTGAGGTTGGGTCTGGTGTCCGCCAGGGTTGTCCCTTGAGCCCTTTGCTATATGCGTTCGCAATTGATCCTTTTCTTAAAAGGATCGATCGTGGGCCATTGGCGGGAGTCGGGGCCGGCCTGGAGGGGCCGGAGGCCACTCAGAGGGTGGTTGCGTACGCAGACGACGTCTCCATTTTTGTCTCCTCGAGAGGGGAGGCAGAGTGGGTGATGTCGGAAGTGGAGCGTTACTCATTGGCATCTGGGTCCAAGATCAACCGGGATAAGTGCAAAAGTCTCTGGCTGGGAGGAGGAGATCCTGGTTTTGATCTCCCGGACACCCTTCCAGAGCCTCAGGGGTCTGCTAAGATCTTAGGAGTCGAATTTGGCCCGGGTGATTACCCCAAGAAGAACTGGGAGGATAGGCTGAATCTAGTTGCCCAGAAAGTCGACCAATGGAAGGGTTGGTCCTTAACCCTGAGGGAAAGGGTTCACTTGGCCAAGGCCTACCTGGTGCCCATGTTGCTTTACCTGGGCAGTGTGTGCATCTTGCCAGAACCTCTCTGGACTCGGGTCTATAGCCTGTTCTTCCAGCTGTTATGGGGGAACAGGCTTAACCTAATCAAGAGGGAGGTTACTTACCTACCAAGGACACTAGGCGGGTTAGGTGTGGTTAACCCGGTGGTGTTCCTAGTGAACACCTTTGTTAAGATCAACCTGGCAAACCTCTGGCAAGAGAGGGCTCCTTGGTGGATATCCTCCTGCAGGGGGTGGTTTCGGCCTTTCTTCCTGGAATGGGAGAGAGGAGGGCAAGTGAAAGACCTGCGTACACCTCACGGACATCTCCCGGCTTATGCCACCCTGGCGCTGAAGATTGTTCGCCGGTGGGGTCTGGAGGTGTGGGAGATCAGGACCATGTCGAGAAAATTTCTTGACAGGAGGGTCCTGATGACCCACTTCCAGAAGCCCCTGGCGCTCAAAGACTGCCCAAGTAGTGACCTCGGGGTGGGATTAAAACTTTTAAATTCAGCGAGGATTCCCCAGTTGTTTTGGGATCTGGCTTGGCGTTGCTTCCATGGGAGACTGTATGTGAGGGGCAATCTAAAGTGCAGAAGCTCTGATGATCGGGATTGCCCCCGGGAGGAGTGCGGCGGAATGCTGGAAAGCATGGAGCATTTCCTGCTTCATTGCCCTTTCAATACAGAGGTATACAAAAGGGTGGGAGCCTCCATTTGTTGGCCAGGCCTAACCAGCCTCTCCTATGCTGGGTGGGCCTATGGAGTGTTCGGAGACCTCGGTGGTAGGGACCATTGCACCTTGTTTCTAGTCAGTATAGTGGTCAGGCACTTTATGTGGAATGCACGATGTCTAGTTTCTACCCAGAAGAAAATCCTCCTAGTGGATGAGGTTGTTAGCAATATCATGGGTGACCTGGTGAAGGTGCATTCTTTGGAGGTTGGCAGATTGGGAGCATCCAAAGCCTCTCGTCTTTGGAGGGGCTTTTCCTTTTGGGTGCCTTAATGAGTCTGCCTTCATGAGGGAGGGGGAGTCGTTACCGGTGCTCAACTGGAGGTGGGGGTCTGCGTTCCGCTGAGGCACCAATAAAAAAATATAGCGATAGGGCTCGGAATAAGGGAAAGGTGAGGGTCAGCATAGGGTCAGCTTTCAATAGGGTCAAGAAAGGGCTAGTAATAGGGTAAGGAGATAGGGCAAGCGATAGGGAGGGTGCAGCGGTGGACGTGGTACCTTGGCCTCTGGGGGGGAGCTGGGGGGGGGCTTTCCCTTCTCTCTATCTGGTGACGGGCTAGGTAAGCACTGCAAGATTTTTGTTTTGTTTAGGATTGAAATGGCAGGAAAAAGGTTTACAAGCGACCGAACTTGGTGCTTTCGGGTACGGTGTATTTTGTATATGGTTTGGTATTTGGACAAGTTGGTGATGTGTATTGTATTATATTGTAAAAATGTTGTTAGAATAGGGATAGACTTAAGGGGGTTAATAGATAGGTTGGGAGCGGGGTCGGTGGGGGGGGGGTTTGCCTGACCCAGCCCCGGACATGTGAGGACATGGGGCGGGGGGCTGGGCTGGGGTGTTGGGTGTGGTGGTGGGGGCCAGCATCTGGACTATGCGGACGTGAGAGGACATGAGGCGAGATGCTGGCTGGGGTGGTGGAGTTTAGGTAAGAAGGGTAAGGTTAGGGAAAGTCAGGATGTGTATAGTGTGATTAAAAAAAAAAAAAAAAGAAAAACATAAAAAAAAAAAAAAAATTGGGATTAGTATTATTATATTTTGGATTGTTTTTGTTATTATTATTATTATTATTTTATTTGCTATTATTATGTTGTTTGATTATTATCATCATTATTATGTTGTTTCTTTAGGCCCTTGGTTGACGCGGGTCGGGGGATTTTCTGTTAGTACTTTTGATTATGTTTATATGATGTTTGTATATATTCTAGTTATTGTTTAGCTTCGGATGAAGTGTAGATGTAAGTATATAAGAGTGGGGTGTATGTGGCCGGGTCTGGTATAGTTTTCTCTTCTCATATACAGAGATGTATATAAGAAAATTTGTTTATAAGAATTGGGTTGTGACTTTTTGGTTATATGGAATTAGTTATGTATTTGTTTTTCAGTTTGTTTTGTAAATTTATATAAAATAAAGAGATACAGGATATAACTCAGGACCAGTACAAACTCAGGACCAGTACAGGATAAGTAATGTAATGTATGTTCGCAGAGACTCCACCAGCAGAATAGTGAGTGCAGCTCTGGAGTATAATACAGGATGTAACTCAGGATCAGTACAGGATAAGTAATGTGATGTATGTACACAGTGACTCCACCAGCAGAATAGTGAGTGCAGCTCTGGAGTATAATACAGGATGTAACTCAGGATCAGTACAGGATAAGTAATGTAATGTATGTACACAGTGACTCCACCAGCAGAATAGTGAGTGCAGCTCTGGAGTATAATACAGGATGTAACTCAGGATCAGTACAGGATAAGTAATGTAATGTATGTACACAGTGACTCCACCAGCAGAATAGTGAGTGTAGCTCTGGAGTATAATACAGGATGTAACTCAGGATCAGTACAGGATAAGTAATTTAATGTATTGGCAACTCAAGAAACTCAACTCTTTATATAGATTAATTCTATATATGAACTGTACAAGGGTAATCCTTAATGGACATATCGTTTAAATAAATTATTGGACCTCCAAAAGTTATAAAAAGGTACACCCATACCTTAATAGAGAATGAGGCCATATATAGTGTACCTGCATAGGACATATCCATTGGAAACCTCAAAGGGAATATTCTATCTATATTTATTTTACTAATTAAAACCAGATACTGATACATAATCCTTTTATTGATCTATTCTTATTTTTTTATTGTAGATTTTTTTATTCTATTTTCTGTACATGATTATGGGGGCAGCCATCTTGCCTGAGTTGCTGTTAACAGCATTTAGAGATATGCTTTACAGAAGCCACATGGACCATAGGAAAGAATAGTCTGGAGCTGACATATTAACTTCTATGGGAGAGTTTTTTTTAGGCACGCTTTTTGCCCTCCGCAGAGGTCATTGTGCAGTGAGAAGTGAGAGGAGGGGAGTGGGGTCCATCACCTATTGTCAATGGTGGATCTTGTGTTATCTATATATAGGTGTTACCTGTTAGTGTAATCCTACATGTGATGATAATGAGATGACTCATTGACTTCTATTGGAGACCATAGTGGGCATGCTCTGTGACCTGTGCAGAGGTTATTATGCAGGGAGGGGGAGGAGAGGAACTGTTGCCATAGCCTATTGTCAATGGTGGATCCTCTGTTAACTATATAGAGGTGTTAATTGTCATTGTAATCCTGCCTGTGATAATTACTGATGAGAAGTGATCTCTACAGAACAGGAAGGATCAGTCTATTATGAATGGTGTATCCTATGTTATATATATGTGTTACCTGTCAGTGTAATCGTCCCTGTGATGATAATGAGATGATTGCTGAGCAGTGATCCATACAGAACAGGAAGTGTCAGTCTATTATGAATAGTGGATCCTGTGATATTTATATATAGGAGTTACCTGTCCGTGTAATCCTGCCTGTGATCATAATGAGATGACTGCTGAGAGGTGATCTCTACAGAACAGGAAGGATCAGTCTATTATAAATGGTGGAAACTGTGTTAGCTATATATAGGTGTTACCTGTTGGTATAATCCTGCCTGTAATCCCAATGAGATGACTGCTGAGAAGTGATCTCTACAGAAGAGGAAGGGTCAGTCTATTATGAATGGTGGATCCTGTGTTATTTATATAGGTGTTACCTGTCAGTGTAATCCTGCCTGTGATGATATTGAGGTGATTGCTGAGAAGTGATCTCTAAATAATAGGAAGAGTCAGTCTATTGAGAGCGTTAGTGGCCAAGGTGAAAACGGCAAGATTTTAGAATTATTATTTAATATAGATAATCACAAAGAAAATAAAGCAAAATAACCAATTCAAAAAATATATATGTTTAACATAAAAAACTTAATTTAAACAATAGGTCACTTTCTGATGACACACTCCCTTTAAGTGATCACATGGTCATAAGAGGCAAAAGTGAAGAATCCCTTTAAGGATTCAGACATATGACGTCAGATTGTATCTTTTATCTATAGCTAATATTTTTCTCTTGTATTACTGATAGCTACATTTTCTGATTACTCCGTCTTGCAGAGACCTGCGTCATCACTGCCGATCCCTCAATCTATCTCTCAGCGGTTATTTATTCAGAGTCCTAAGTGCCGCGCTTTGCGATTTAACCAAAATGAGATTTGTCTCCTCACGGATTTATCATTTGTATTAAAGTTTTATTTTCACCCTTCTCTGCTCAAACTTCACCGGGTCAAGTAACAGTATTTGTGTTTCTCTTAATTTATGGTAAGTACATTTCCAATTTGGGGGATTAATGGTTCGCATTACTCCGGGAAGTGACACCGGATCATATTTCTTGATCATTTTTCTAGCGAATTTGACCTAAGTAATAAGATTACATCATGAGTTATATGTTACATTATTCTAAGTACCTGGGGATTCAGAACAAAGAGGAGCAAGATCTAGAATCACAATGGCAGAAATTACAATATTACTCAATATCATTGCATTATGTTCTATGGACATCGCCTTGAAGACGGGTCCGCCATTGATTTAAATGGGAAATGATTATTGAAATATTTTGAATTGTAAATTAATAAAATAAAAAATATATATTTTGTGCTTTCTATTAGTATGCGACTGTACAAACAGGGATGACTCTCCCCAAAATCCCTAGTGTTACTATGAACCCTGTTAAGGCATCGAGTGCCAATCCAATAACTCAGAGAGATGAACATAGAGTAGAGTGGGCTCCATAGAATTCCTTGTTGACACCACCACCACAACCCCCAATCAAGGGCAAATACCACAACCCCCAATCAAGGGCATAAAGGGACGATTTCTTGTTTGACTCTTGTTTGATATTGAAGTGATTGCTGAGAAGTGATCTCTACAGAACAGGAAGGGTCAGTTTATTGAGAGCTTTAGCAGCCAAGGTGAAAACTACAAGATTTTAGGATTATTTTTTAATCTAGATAATGACACTCCATTCCCAATCCCTGCAGGGGAGAAGGGCGGGATTGCCTTCTGGCTGATTCTTCCCCCTTGTTTGCTATGGTTAAGGTGCCTAAGTAGGAGCTTGCTTAGGGTCTAATCGCACAAAGAAAACTAGGATATAATCAACAAGTGTTGAAATTCCCTATTTCCATAACCCACAGCAGTTTAGCTATGAAGTCTAGTATGGATGGGACAAGGCTAGGCAGGGCCAAGAACATAGGTTACAGTATAGAAGGGTGCAGACTGTGAAGGAGGATAAGAGGTTAAATATGACAACACCTTTCTAAAATTAAGCAGATGTAAAAAGTTAACACCAGCCATACTACACGACAGGAGGATATAGCATGGCTGAGGGTCCCGAGTGGTGGACCCCCCTCTATGATGTCCATATGCCCCAGGAAGACATATGGACAGGGGTTGTCTTGTTGAGTCCCAATGGGCCTAAATCGCGAGGTTTGTCATTAGGCCTTACAGCAACACATGATTGGTTGTTTAAGGAAATAACAAATAAAGTACATGGGCCCCTTTAAATTATGGAATCTGTAAGGTGCCCTAATAAAACGAAACAAAAATATGTAATAATAGCTAGTAAATGTCGACCCTCATGTGCGCTCACTTTGTGGCAGGAACCTATTTCTTAGAGTTTTTGTTCTTCTAAGAAGTCAATGAAATGGGAAATCCCACATATGAACACTCATGGCACTTTTGACTGAATGAGAGGGCACAGCCACCAAAGCAAAAATAAAATTTGCTTTTCTAGCCCTGTAACCCTGACCAAGGCGTATTGGTAATTCTCGGGCATCACCTAAATGTCAAGTATCCATAACACTGACATTTTCTATTACACACATCTTTTTGGAGGCTCTTGTCGAAATACAAGGAATGTTACCACCTCTCTACTCTTTGATGATGTGACTGGTGGAATATGATCTACACAAGAAGAAAACGTCACGGGAAGAATGTAAGTAACATCTGAACGAAAGATTAATTCTAAATTGTAGGATTTGATGTGATATTTTGTGGAGTGGAACTGGCTGGTGAATCTCTCCCGAGGCCGAATTTACATTACAGAAAAAGAAAAATACAAGTGAAAAAAATAAGGACTCGTATTATTGATACTTTTGGGTCGAATTGGGCGAGTGGACTACAATAGCAAAACATTACTCACTTCCTCTAGACTAATCTGGTGGATTCCTTGTCAATGGACCTGAAAAACGAAGAAACTATTGAATAATAATTATATATCCAGTATAGGCTGTAGCATTAGAAGGAGCTATAACAACCTTTTCTTCCATGACTATAGACTGGTTGTCACCTTTAACACAGTTTTGTTGATGGAGTATGGTGGATCTCATGAACATCTACTCAAAGTCAAAATGGCTGTCCATGTAAACCAAGAATAAAACATCAAATCCATGGGTTATTATCCATCTTGGAAGGAGATACGTCTTATGGTCAAAAGTTCCGAAATAGAAACCAAGATCGAATTTAGGACATTAGACACAATGGATTGAGGTTGACTAGACTTGATGAAGCTCCGGGAAGAAGACCATGGTTGAGATCATTGTCTTCTTTGGTAGACAACTTTATATCGAGAAAATAAGAAGCCATATCCTAGAGAAGAAGTCTTCCTGGAGAAGGAAACCAGTTGTAGAAGACTCATTCATAGATCTCAATACTTTAAGGGACAAAAGTCAAGACTGGAGATGAACAAATTGTCCCATCTGAGTTTTTACAATTCAAGAAATGATTCAGGATCTGCTCACTATTAGACATTCCATATGTTAGGCCAAACCTGACACAATAGGTTAAACCAGGGATTTAAACAAACAGGGCCTACTTTAAAAAAAAAAAAAACAACAACGTCACTCTTGACCCTAGCCTATTTTTGTAATTGCTGCCATTCACTTAAATACTGCAGTACAAGGCACAGCATATGGACGGTAGTGCCACTATTTTTTAGGAAAAGTTGTGGACCTTTTTTTCTATTCATGGACAACCCCTTTAATTTTCAATTAGACTTGATTTTAGACCGAAGTCTGAACTAAAACCATTAAAGGGGTTTTCCGGAAATTTTTTCATAATGGCCTACCCTTCGTATAGGCCATCAATATCAGATCAGTGGGGGTCTAACTACTGCAAACCCCGCTGATCAGCTGACTGAAGAGGCTCCAGCGTCACTCCCCGCAGCCTCTTCTGTATTTACCAAGCATGGCACCATACACATCCATAGTGGCTGTGCCTGGGATTGCAGCTCAGTCCCATTCACTTGAATGCGACCGGAACTGCAATCCCAGTCATAGCCACTCCAGATGTGTATGGCGCTGTGCCTGTAAACTGTGAAAAGGCTGTGGTGACGAATACCATGACCTCATCAATCAATCAATCAATTAATCAATCAATCAGCTGATCAGCAGGGGTGCCGGGAGTAGGACCTTCACAAATCTCAAATTAATTACCTATCCTATGGATAGGCCATCAATAATAAATGTCAGGACAACCCCTTTAATAAAGTGGACTATTGGGTCCTTTCATGGTAATTTTTTTAAAATATTCTATAGCGATGTGCAACTAAGCTCAAAAATGTTCCCTGTATTTTTGATATGTGTACAATGGTGGTCGGGTAAAAATGGAGATGATAAGAAATGGCAATGTTTTAATGGGTTGATACATATGTGACTGTCAAAGTTAAACATTTTTGCAAAAAAATTGGGGAGGGGGATTTGTCAATACACTGATACATTTTCAATGTCTTATGTGTCCTACTTTCCAGTGTTTCTGTCATAGATTGATGCTTGAGTCCCAGTGTTTATGTCATGGCGGACCTATCTGACACCTGGCAACATGCCCGAGGGAATGAACCCGAAGAGAAGGTCATAATGGGCATGAATCGGATACATGTGTTTGTATATATAAAAGTATTAAATGTTCATTCCGCCAATCCGACGTCTATCCATCGTTGGGGGGATCAGACCCCATGGAATAGAGAAACCGTGAAAGACGTAAATATTTCTTTTATTTCTGAAGAGAAAATAATGATTCGAAGTCAAGGAGCTTATTATCTGTCTCCATGATAAATGGCGCAGGAGACTTTTTGTTTATAGACTTATTATCAGAACGATCGACTTTTGTCTTTGTAACCACTAATGGCGTTTATTTGTCTAACGGGTAAAATATCTAAAGCAAATATAGAAAATTGAGTTTTTGCTACATTAACTTTTAAAAACACATCAATTCGCCGGGAACGTATACTGATCCCTGGGCCTGGCTGCAAAATTGAAGCACAAATAAACTATAAAAGCTAACAAAGGAAATTGATGGACTTGCTATATCTCTATGGAAAGAGCAAAAATGAGGAGAACATGTTTTTGATGTTCATCAAGGATATTAAATTACTTTAAAGAGTTTTTCGGGAATACACATTGATGACCCATCAGTGTGTGATTAGTGGGGGTCTGACCACCGGCACCCCTATCAATCCAAAAAACTCCAGAAGATTGAGCAATCACCACGGATCCTTTAATGTTTTTACAGGCACCTGTGCCTCAGCCCCGTTACCTGTCCTAGACCTGTTGATGGCTTAGGATAGGCCATCAATGTATGTTCCCAGAAAACTATCTTCACGAAACATTTTTTTTTTTTTTAGAAACAAGTACGGTAAGGGCAGGGAAAATGGGCTCAATGGGGAATTACTTAGAGGATACATTTTTTTTCATTGCCGTTCAGTCTATCATCAGCCAATATCAGATGCTCTTCGACCTTCAAGGCATGTTTATCTATTCAAAAGAGTCCTTTCTCAGATTGATCGATCGATGACTAGATCAGGAGACCTTCTCTATTAATTCAATATACCTTAACAGGTCATCTACAAAGTGTTTGTCCAAAGAGAACTACCCCTTTTATATGGATTTGGTGGGTCCTTCTTCTTCAACCTTCCTAATGAGGATTTCCACAAAAACATGACTGTGATGATTGAGGTCCATTAAGCCAGAAGACTGGGAAAGAAGTTTGGGTGATAAGGCCTGGTTCTACCACAACAAGGTTGTCATGCCAGGGGGTCAATTTTCCACAAACTATCACCATAAAGCTGGAGGAGCACATTTCTCCAGAATGTTATTGCTATCACTGGAATGAGTCGAAACCAAGAAAAAAGTCAGATACCAATATTCCTCCTTCACTACATTCGGGCAAGTAAGGTTCTCCACAGCAGATTTGATCCAAATGGTGAAGCGTGATTAAGAGAAATATTACCAGTACTTCAGAGTCCATTGGTGGCATGCTCGACTCATCAGTCCACATAGAGCCCAACAAAAATTTAATGTGCCGATGCTGCTGACAGAAGTAGTTGTAATCCTGTAGAGAGTGCAGACCCATTGCGTGAGCTTGTGGGACTACAACTTTACAGCTGAGCTTTTGTTGCCCCTAAATTTTTGTTACTAACAGTACTTCCTCAACCGGGGCACCAGTGCCATGCTTCAAGTGGCTGACCCATTGGAAATTAAATAGCTGCATGCTGCGTAGAAGGTGGATCCACCATGTTTTTGACATTTAATGTGCATGGTCCAAAAGTTGTCGTTTGACGACTACTGTCACCTACCCAAGCGTGGTTTCACCCTACCCCACCTTAACCACCATCCATGGTCTCATGGCTCAGTAAAGAATAGTCAAACCACATCCTCCCCTACCTTAAGGAGCACATACTTATGGGTTCCCTAAATTAATCAGCAGGAGCCCTTATGAAAATTGTAGTGACATCATGGAGCCGGCTACAATCTCCTCCTGATGACATCATATTTCCTATAATAGCATTCCTACATCCTGTGCCCCCATAAATAGAATATTGTTTTTATGCATTAACCAGGATATTTTTGCTTTTTCAGGCTCGTACGTCTCTAAAACCTGATAAAATGACAACTAGCAATTACTTATGATTAATTGCACAGGACTTTGTTTTCCCATGGGTCATTCCTGAGAGAACAATGTCGGGAAGGTTTTTCGGAAGAGTTTGTTTTTGTCTGTGGAGAAAGTTGTGTTATTTTTTAAATCTCTTGTCTCATTATATAGAGAATTGAGAAATGATAGACAGACCCGGAACGTAGCGAAGATTGTCAGATCCTGGGCCCAGTTTATTTATCAATACAAAAATATGTTTTATATTAGCTAATTTAATGAGCTTCGTTTAAAGAGGAAGTTTTAAACACAATTGATATTAGAGAGAGAGAGAGAGAGAGAGAGAGAGAGAGAGAGAGAGAGCAGTTATACGTCTTATTTATGTGCTGAAGACATTTATGCTATATGCTTTTCATTTTAAATGTATGCTCTATATATTATTTAGGCACTGTATTGTGGAATTATCTGGGCACTGAATGGAAAGGAGTAACCACTGTAATACATCCCCTTATATATAACAATATAACTACTATAATACTGCCCCTATATACAAGAATATATCTACTATACTACTGCCTCCTATATACAAGAATATAACTACTATAATACTGCCTCCTATATACAAGAATATAACTACTATAATACTGCCCCCTATGTACAAGAATATAACTACTATAATACCGCCCCTATATACAAGAATATATCTACTATACTACTGCCTCCTATATACAAGAATATAACTACTATAATACTGCCTCCTATATACAGGAATATAACTACTATAATACTGCCACTATATACAAGAATATATCTACTATACTACTGCCTCCTATATACAAGAATATAACTACTATAATACTGCCTCCTATATACAGGAATATAACTACTATAATACTGCCACTATATACAAGAATATAACTACTATAATACTGTCCCTATATACAAGAATATAACTACTATAATACTACCACTATATACAACAATATAACTACTATAATACTGCCCCCTATATACAAGAATATAACTACTATAATACTGCTCTCTATATACAGGAATATAACCACTATAATACTGCTCCCTATATACAAGAATATAACTACTATAATACTGCTCCTATATACAATAATATAAAGACTATAATACTGCTCCTATATACAAGAATACAACTACTATAATACTGCCCCCTATATTTAAGAATATAAATACTGTAATACTGCCTCCTATATACAAGAATATAACTACTATAATACTGCCTCCTATATAAAAGAATATAACTACTATAATACTGCTCCTATATACAAGAATATAACTATTATAATACTGCTCCCTATATACAAGAATATAACTTCTATAATACTGCCTCTATATAGAAGAATATAACTACTATAGTACTGCTCCTATATACAAGAATATAACTACTATAATACTGCTCCTATATACAAGAATATAACTACTATAATACTGCCCCTATATACAAGAATATAACTACTATAATACTGCCTCTATATAGAATATAACTACTATAGTACTGCTCCTATATACAAGAATATAACTACTATAATACTGCTCCTATATACAAGAATATAACTACTTTAATACTGCCTCTATATACAAGAATATAACTACTAAAATACTGCCCTTATATACAAGAATATAACTACTATAATACTGTCCCCCTATATACAAGAATACAACTACTATAATACTGCCCCTATATACAAGTATATAACTACTATAATACTGTATCCTATATACAAGAATAGAACTACTATAAAACTGCCCCTATATACAAGAATATAACTACTATAATACTGCTCCTATATACAAGAATATAACTACTATAATACTGCTCCCATATACAAGAATATAACTACTATAATACTGCCCCTATATACAAGAATATATCTACTATAATACTGCTTCTATATACAAGAATATAACTACTATAATACTGCTCCTATATACAAGAATATAACCACTATAATACTGCTCCCATATACAAGAATATAACTACTATAATACTACCCCCTATGTACAAGAATAGAACTACTATAATACTGTCCCTATATACAAGAATAGAACTACTATAATACTGTATCCTATATACAAGAATATAACTACTATAATACAGCCCCCTATATACAAGAATATAACTACTATAATACTGCCCCCTATATACAAGAATCTAACTACTATAATACTGCTCCTATATACAAGAATATAACTACTATAATACTGCCCCTATATACAAGAATATATCTACTATAATACTGCTTCTATATACAAGAATATAACTACTATAATACTGCTCCTATATACAAGAATATAACTACTATAATACGGCCACCTATATACAAGAATATAACTACTATAATACTGCCCCTATGTACAAGAATATAACTACTATAATACTGCTCCTATATACAAGAATATAACTACTATAATACTGCCCCCTATATACAAGAATATATCTACTATAATACTGCTTCTATATACAAGAATATAACTACTATAATACTGCTCCTATATACAAGAATATAACTACTATAATACGGCCACCTATATACAAGAATATAACTACTATAATACTGCCCCTATGTACAAGAATATAACTACTATAAGGCTGGGTTCACACGTGGCGGAATTTCACTTGAATTCCGCTGCGGACACTCTGCAGCGTTAATCCGCAGCGGAGCCGTTTCTCCATTGACTTCCACTTTAATTTAGCAGTGTTAGTTTAGACGATGCGTAAAATTCCGCTGCGGAGCATAGGCTGCGGAGCGGAATTTGGTGTCCGCAGCATGCTCTGTCTGTTGCGGAGCAGTGGCGGACTGGTTGCGGACTCATGGCGGAATTTCTCCATTGACTTCAATGGAGATTCTAATTTCCGCAATGAAGTCCGCAGCTGTCATGCACATGTTATGTGTGCTGCGGATGCGTTTTGCTTTTTTAACTTGACATTTCTTCATTCTGGCTGGACCTATGTATTTCTAGGTCTACAGCCAGACTGAGGAAGTCAATGGGGCTCCCGTAATGACGGGAGCGTTGCTAGGAGACGTCAGTAAATAGTCACTGTCCAGGGTGCTGAAAGAGTTAAGCGATCGGCAGTAACTGTTTCTGCACCCGGGACAGTGACTACCGATCCCAATATACAGCTACCTGTAAAAAAAATTGAAGTTCATACTTACCGAGAACTCCCTGCTTCTGTCTCCAGTCCGGCCTCCCAGGATGACGTTTCAGTCTAAGTGACGGCTGCAGCCAATCACAGGCCAATAACAGGCTGCAGCGGTCACATGGACTGCCGCGTCATCCAGGGAGGTCGGGCTGGATGCCGAAGGAGGGACCCGTCACCAAGACAACGGCCAGTAAGTATGAATTTCTTTGACTTTCACAAGGGAAAGTGCTGTCCCTTCTCTCTATCCTGCACTGATAGGGAGAAGGGAAGTACTTTTACCGCAGTCCGCAGCAGCTAGTCCGCATCAATTTACTGCACATTTTGGGCAGATCCGCAGCAGAATCTGCAACCAGATTCTGTGCGGCATTGATGCGGACAGTTGCGGAGGAAATCCGCCACGTGGGGGCATGCCCTAATACTGCCCCCTATATACAAGAATATAACTACTATATACTGTCCCCTATATACAAGAATATAACTACTATAATACTGCCCCTATATACAAGAATATAACTACTATAATACTGCCCCTATATACAAGAATATAACTACTATAATACTGCTCCTATATACAAGAATATAACTACTATAATACTAGCCCTATATACAAGAATATAACTACTATAATACTGCACCCTATATACAAGAATATAACTACTACAATACTGCCCCCTATATACAAGAATATAACTAGTATAATACTGTATTATAGTAATAAGAATGTAAGGTGAAGGTGTTTTTAAAGAGGATCTGGGGTTTACTCCACTGATATTTGGGGGACAGGACCATGAAATATAGCACTACTTCTTTAAGGCTCTGCTTTCTTTTGCAGTCCACATTTACGTACAATCTATAGTTCCTCTGAGTAGAATACGACACAATATATAGAAGGATGCTCAGTACTGGTATGTACATATACAGAGACCCCCTTAGGACCCTTTAAAAGAAAGATGCTTATAAGTGGCTTTATAGAGTTTTTGTAGAAGATGATGCCCGTCTGCAGAAGAGATTTACCCAGGCAGGGTATTAAATTGTAAGGAAATACCCTGTCTGAGGGGATTTTGTCCTGGTGTGATTTTATTGCTGTCTGGTTTCTCACCTTGGCGCTGACTTATTTGTCTCTTGGGGTCCAGGAAGCGTACGCCTGCCTCAGTCCTTGTTGAGTTGAACGACTGTTTTCCATCACCTCCTGCCAGAAGTTCTCCTATTCCCCAATCCCGAGGATCTCGGGGAAGCTTTTCACTAGACACCTTATAAATTCGACCTTATTGTGTATCGCCCATTTACCAGTCACCCGTCTATGGCTCGGAGAGCTGAGATTGCTTCTTCACACCCTTTGCTGGTCTATGCTGAATAGAGCCCCCTTCTCGTCTTAAGTGCCCGATTTTGAGAACTTGTTCTTTTAAGGGATTGGCGAGATGAAGAATGGAGTATTATGAGGTACTTATATAAAATGTATATTACAGATGAAACCATTCACATGCACAGGGGGCAAACAGCAATATGCCCCCCATATACCTATCTCACTTAGTTTTCCCTGCCCCCGCATAACTTTAATGGAACTATTATTTCTAATACTATGGGAAGTATTTTGAGGGGTTTTACTATTAGAAATACCAAAGATAAATTCTAGCCAAAGCCGAAATAGTAGCCCTTTCATAGTGTTTTTATGGGCCCCTGAACTGCACATTGTATAGGCCCTGTGGTCTTTGCATTCACAGTTACAGTATGGTTTCTACATTGTAGAAATTTGTGGTTGTCATACCAAGGACTATTCCAGAACAAAGCAGCACATTTTTGTTAGACTTCTCCCCCAGATGTGATTTACACACCTAGACCTTATCTCATGAATAAAACTCCTGTCCATATGCCCTACTAAGGTATTATGACATCATCGGGACGGGTACCTGCTCGACACCCCCCTATATGAGCCATAGTGGAGAGACACCCTGGAAGAGCAGCTCCCGCTCTGGCTTACTCAGGACTTCCATGCTTGGCCGCCATGTTATACAACATTTGCAATAGGTATGGTTGGCTGCCGCTCGCTCCCGCTCCACGGCGATCAGGTGATTACCCTGGTGGCTCCAATATGAAAGAGGTTTGGGATGATCTACACCTTTAACTAGGAGGTGCACACAGTCATGTGACAACTAAACTCCACCCACGTTGGCCAAAAATGACAGATAGAAATGATGCATGATGGGTCCTAACTAATGGTAAAAAAAAACTATGTATTTTACTTTCTAATATTTGAATACCCATTCGAGGGGCATCATCAGTGGCGTAACTACCGCCGTAGCAGCCGCTATTGCTGCTACAGCGCGATGCCACTGAACACTACGGCAGAGGTATCTCCCCGCTCTGCCATTTAACAAAAGACATGTATCCCCTATCCACAGGATATCCACAGGATAGGGGATACATGTGTGATCGCTGGCAGCGATAGGGAGAATGGGGGACTGAATGTCCCCTGAAGTTCTCCATCACAAACCTCGGACTTCCGGGGTCTGTGTCGGAAGCTCCGTAGAAATGAATGGAGCGCCGGACGCGCTTGTGCGAATGCGTGACCAGCGCTCCTTTCATTTTTATTGAGCTGCGCAGACGCCAGAAGTCAGAGGTTAGTCATGGAGAACTTCGGGGCTCCCTATCAATGCCAGCGATCACACATGTATCCCCTATCCTGTGGATAGGGGATACATGTCTTTTGTAGGACACGCTGTAGGTCACATTTTTTTGGGAGGGGGGACGCTGTATGGCATTCCCTACAGAGGGGGGGCTGTATGGTGTTCCCTACAGGGAGGGGGATGTATGTCGTTCCCTACAGGGGGGGGGCTGTATGGCGTTCCCTACAGGGGGGGGGGGTGTCTGTATGGCGTTCCTTACAGGGGGGGGTGTATGGAGTTCCCTACAGGGGGGGTGCTGTATGGCGCTCCCTACAGGGGGGGGGCTGTATGGCGTTCCCTACCGGGGGGGGCTGTATGGCGTTCTCTACAGGGGAGGGCGTTTGCGCCATACAGCCCCCTCTGTAGATAACACCATACAGCCCCCCCTGTAGAGAACGCCATACAGCCCCCTGTAGATAACGCCATACAGCCCCCCTGTAGAGAACGCCATACAGCCCCCCTGTAGAGAACGCCATACAGCCCCCCTGTAGAGAACGCCATACAGCCCCCTCTGTAGATAACGCCATAAGCCCCCTGTAGAGAACGCCATAAGCCCCCTGTAGAGAACGCCATACAGCCCCCTGTAGATAACGCCATACAGCCCCCCTGTAGATAACGCCATACAGCCCCCCCTGTAGATAACGTAATACAGCGCCCTCTGTAGATAACACCATACAGCCCCCTCTGTAGAGAACGCCATACAGCACCCCCTGTAGATAACGCCAGAGCCCACCCTGTAGATAACGCCATACAGACCCCCCCTGTAGATAACGCCATACAGCCCCCCTGTAGATAACGCCATACAGCCCCCTCTGTAGATAACGACACACAGCCCCCTCTGTAGATAGCGCCATACATCCCCCTGTAGATAACGCCATACAGCCCTCTTTGTAGATAACGCCATACAGCCCCCTTTGTAGATATCTACAAAGGGGGCTGTATGGCGTTATCTACAGGGGGATGTATGGCGCTATCTACAGGGGGATGTATGGCGCTATCTACAGAGGGGGCTGTGTGTCGTTATCTACAGAGGGGGCTGTATGGCGTTATCTACAGGGGGGCTGTATGGCGTTATCTACAGGGGGGCTGTATGGCGTTATCTACAGGGGGGGGCTGTAAAAAAGGCACTATCTACAAGGGGGGGTTGTTTGACACCCAGGGGAGGAAAGTTTGCTATGGGGCTCAGTCTTTCCTAGTTACGCCCCTGGGCATTATCTTCTGATCTTCCCAGGAATGCCCACAAAACCTCCCAGAAACATCCACTTTGGGGCACATTAGAATAGGCCCATTCCCTTTGACCCATTTTGCGGGACGAACCCCACAAAAATGTCCCGGTATGGTCATCAATGTAACATAACATGATGACAGGAGGTTTCCTTTATATTATTAACGGTGGGGGTCAGGACCCACTTGCTTGTTTCCAGAGGAGCAGCTTGAAGCTCCTGCACCCCCAATGAAAAATCTGTATCCGAGCCCCCCCCCTACCATGTGCCACTTATAATACTGGTGTCTTACGTGGCAGAGAGGCCTTTTTGAGTTTTTCAAGGTCAGATCCAGTGTCACATCGGATAAGGGGCATTATTACAGTCTGGTTGCCACTTATCTTTACACCATTGAAATAACAAAAATATTCATGACCTTACTAATGTGACTGTTACCTCTGCCCCCCTGCCTGCATGTAGTCTGTTTATAGTTTGTATTGCAGTATTATCTATCACCTCTAGATGCTATACAGAAAAGGGCTAGAGGGAGGGACATGAAGGAGCTGAGAGCAGGAAATGCAGGCAGTGTGTGGCATTGATGCCACGTGTGGTGCCAGGGGTACCTGCTGCATGCGTGCTGAGCAGCCGGTCCGCATGCAGTCGCCGGAAGAAGTAGCCGGTGAGTAAGAGGCAAGGTCTTAAAGCTTGTGAGCCGACAGCCACGTTGGCGCATCCGGACATGGTGGGAACTCCTATCGAGATTCCTAATCCTACATAGAAAACATCTAATCCACAAAGTCCTAGTGCAGATTTTGGATCCTTATCCTGCCCTGTAAATGAACATTATCTCTCTCCATCTTGCCAAGTGGGTTTGATGTCCGAGCTGTGCTGTGCTATCTGAGCCAGCCAGATATACTTCATCTAGTGCTCTCCCTCCCCTCTCACAGCATACAGTATCATATACGCAGAAAGACTGCAGCTGCATCCCCCTCCTCTCCCCTCCTTCCAGTCTGTATTACCCTAGATGGAATTTTTAGTGACCGAGGAGGCTTCCGGCCCATTTAAAAAGATCCTGCAGGCAGGAAAACGGGAACTACAGACTGCTGGAAGGTGAAGAAGATGTCACTGTCTCCTAATTATCATACTACAAGGTTTGTTTTTTCTAAACTCGTTTTATTGAACTCAAAGCTTATACAGGAGTATACACATTACACATGAAATGTCATTGAACAAAAATATTTTTTTCCCCCGATAAGTAATTTACAATTTACATCATAAAATATAACAATACATTAAACCCTCCTCCCGACCCATCCCCCATCCCTAATCCCTACAATAATTTATAGAGGAAACAAAAAACTCTTCACAAATTACTTACCCACATGAAAGTACAAAATCAGCGATAGAAGAACACATGGAATTCAGCGAACTAAGGGTCAAAGGTGAGGAGATCCACAAGCCCCAGGTCTTTTCAAACTTCCATATACATTTTCTATTACGATACACTACCTGTTCATAGGGTATAATATTATTAACTAAAGATTTCCATTGCTGCAAAGAAAATGGCGGCCTATCCGCCATCCAACGTATAGCAACTGCTTTTCTTGCCAGAAACAAGGACTTTCTCAGAAATATTCTGTCATAATGAGACCATCGCTCCTCTGGCAAAAGTCCCAACAAGCAAACCGCTGGGGTGACACCTATGACACTCAGTATGTGGCAAACGACCCATCCTGTTAAGCCTGATTGGGGTAAGATAGCACTGATGAATTATATACAATTGAGTCAACCTATTATTCACTGAAGGGGAAACATATATATGTGACTCCAAAGCTTCCGCCCAGTCCTCATACTACAAGATTTAATGTATTCACATGCACTACTGATGTATGCAAAAATTATAATACTAAGTATATATTAAAAAACATTGGCAATGTTCTGGATATTTCTACTCTGTCATGCCATAAGGCAAAGCCAATAAAAAATAAATGGAGGTCATGGTGCCTTTAAATGGACCCCTGATGTGTCTGGGAATTGTGGGCCCCCTATATGACATATTATATATATACTTGATTTTATAGTGTATTGCACCTGCGGTTTAGAATATCTCCGCAGTTCCTTGGCAGCGAAAGGGTTAATCAACTTCTTTAAAATACATGAAACGCACCAAGAATATTAAACATGTGTAAGAGGAATTCAGCTCAAAGTACAAAAAAGAAAAATGCTTAAGGTCAAATCTATGGCAAACCAATTTCCATAATTTTATCATTCATGACCTCCTGGGATATTAATAAATGGGCCGGCGTGGAGAAAGCCCAGTACATGATTTTCATCTTCTTGTGGCCTCTTTATTAAAAAAAAGTTAAAAAAACTAAATCTTTTCACGGGGCCGATTTGCCGCCCACACGGTCTAACAAAAGCCTTTAAGATGCAGTGAAGCCTCAGTGGTTGATATCAGATACCTCATTTATTTACCCAAGCGGTCTTGATTTCAGAGATCATAAAAACATATTTCTCAAAGTCGTATATTATTTCTGAAGGGAACCAGGTCTTAAGTTAACCAAACAATTTCTTATTTTTTTTTCCTTTTCTGCTCTTAAAGAAACAGACGGCCCCAGAGAAGAATAACTGCGGCTCTAACTTCTAATATTTTTTATATCACTATTATTGTTTTGTATTAATTGTACTATATATACTGTCATAATAAGCAATATCAAGGCCGTAGACACCATAGAGGCAACACTATACGGCCCCGGGAGAGGGGGCCCATTACAATTTTATCCCTTCCCATTTAGGAGGTATTGAAAACCTACAGATATACACTACCGTTCAAAAGTTTAGGGTCACTTAGAAATGTCCTTATTCTTGCAAGAAAAGCACAGTTTTTTTCAATGAAGATAACATTAAATTAATCAGAAATACACTCTATACATTGTTAATGTGGTAAATGACTATTCTAGCTGCAAACGTCTGGTTTTTAATGCAATATCTACATAGGTGTATAGAGGCCCATTTCCAGCAACCATCACTCCAGTGTTCTAATGGTACATTGTGTTTGCTAACTGTGTTAGAAGGCTAATGGATGATTAGAAAACACTTGAAAACCCTTGTGCAATTATGTTAGCACCGCTGTAAACAGTTTTGCTGTTTAGAGGAGCTATAAAACTGACCTTCCTTTGAGCTAGTTGAGAATCTGGAGAATTACATTTGTGGGTTCGATTAAACTCTCAAAATGGCTAGAAAAAGAGTGCTTTCATGTGAAACTCGACAGTCTATTCTTGTTCTTAGAAATGAAGGCTATTCCATGCGAGAAATTGCCAAGAAACTGAAGATTTCCTACAACGGTGTGTACTACTCCCTTCAGAGGACAGCACACACAGCCTCTAACCAGAGTAGAAGGAGAAGTGGGAGGCTCCGCTGCACAACTGAGCAACAAGACAAGTACATTAGAGTCTCTAGTTTGAGAAATAGACGCCTCACAGGTCCTCAACTGGCAGCTTCATTAAATAGTACCCGCAAAACGCCAGTGTCAACGTCTACAGTGAAGAGGCGACTCCGGGATGCTGGCCTTCAGGGCAGAGTGGCAAAGAAAAAGCCATATCTGAGACTGGCTAATAAAAGGAAAAGATTAATATGGGCAAAAGCACACAGACATTGGACAGAGGAAGATTGGAAAAAAGTGTTATGGACAGACAAATCGAAGTTTGAGGTGTTTGGATCACACAGAAGAACATTTGTGAGACGCAGAACAACTGAAAAGATGCTGGAAGAGTGCCTGACGCCATCTGTCAAGCATGGTGGAGGTAATGTGATGGTCTGGGGTTGCTTTGGTGCTGGTAAAGTGGGAGATTTGTACAAGGTAAAAGGGATTTTGAATAAGGAAGGCTATCACTCCATTTTGCAACGCCATGCCATACCCTGTGGACAGCGCTTGATTGGAGCCAATTTCATCCTACAACAGGACAATGACCCCAAGCACACCTCCAAATGATGCAAGAACTATTTAGGGAAGAAGCCGGCAGCTGGTATTCTATCTATAATGGAGTGGCCAGCGCAGTCACCAGATCTCAACCCCATAGAGCTGTTGTGGGAGCAGCTTGAACGTATGGTACGCAAGAAGTGCCCATCAAGCCAATCCAACTTGTGGGAGGGGCTTCTGGAAGCATGGGGTGAAATTTCTTCCGATTACCTCAGAAAATTAACAGCTAGAATGCCAAAGGTCTGCAATGCTGGAATTGCTGCAAATGGAGCATTCCAAGACGAAAGCAAAGTTTGAAGGAGAAAATTATTATTTAAAATGAAAATCATTATTTCTAACCTTGTCAATGTCTTGACTATATTTTCTAGTCATTTTGCAACTCATTTGATAAATATAAGTGTGAGTTTTCATGGAAAACAGAAAATTGTCTGGGTGACCCCAAACTTTTGAACGGTAGTGTATGTGGTTTTCGCAATTGCGGCAATATTAGCAAAAGGAAGTAGACATTAAGGCCATACATGGAAAAAAGGGGGCCTCATGGCAAAGATCAAGCTACGGTAAGCCCCCATTATAGTGGCAGGTTTTGCCACCTAGAACAGAGAGGGCCTGGTGTTTGTTACCCCCTCTATACACTTTGGGGTAGTTGCCCTGGCGGATTAAGTAGGCGCATAGGCCAGGTGCTGTTCCCCAAACTTGGGCCCCTTTTCTTCCCTGCCGCTCTGCCGTGCGTATAGTGAACACGACCTTTCTTTGCTAGCATTGACAAATGGGTGTTATGATTCCCCTTGTCAAAGGGCTGTGTCCCTACATACTGACAGTCTCCAACCATCAATGACAGCATCACCACTGTCTAGGGACACATCCTGCTGACAATGGGAATGGTAAAAGCAATGTGTCTATTAGTTCTGAGATACACAAAGACTTTATATGAAAAACAAGGATTTCCTATAACAGACATGTCAGGAGAGGGGACAGATCCTCTCTAAATCCAGTGACTCACAGGTAACGTCTTCTGTGATTTGAATTGTTCTGTTTTCTTTTCTCCATCTGACACAGACCGTTATAGCGACTTCTCCTTATGACTGCAGTTAACTGATGAGACATCTTTGACCTTCACTTCTGCAGCCATTTCCAGACTCTATAGAAACACAAAAATTCAGATATCAAACCCCCAAAATTGTCCCATACCCCGGACCAGATCCCTAAGCAAATTCAGTTCTCCAGACACACACATTAAAGGGGTTGTCCGAGCATGGACCAGTTTTTCATACTGATGACCTATCCACAGCCATCTGCTTTCGGCACAGACATCTGGTGCCTGGAAGCAGCCGGAGCAGCTCATCGGTATGGGGTGCGGGTGGCAGGCACCAACCGATCATATACTGATGACCTACACTGTGGACCTATACTGTGGATAGGTCATCTGTATGGAAAAACGTTACGTGTCCAGACAACCCCTTTAACTCTAATAAATTCAGACACCAGACCAGACTCTAGAATAAATAAAGACCCCAGATTTTCTAAACCATACCTCCCAACTGTCCAGGATTCAGCGGGATAGTCCTGGATTCCGGGCGGTGTCCCAGTGTACTGGCCAACCGGTGGTATGTCCCGCTGTCAACTATATCTGCATCCTCAAGACGCAGATACAATTGAACCCAATGCTGAAGCAGGGAACCGTCAGCTCCCTGCTTCAGCAATAGATCAGAGCCGAGGAGAGTCACTGTCGCTCAGGCCAGGGATTCTGCTCCTAGAGGGAACCCCTGACGTCACTGTCCATATATGGACTGTTTTCTTATTTTCTTCCCTTTTGCGGTTTTACATTTTTTTCACTACTTTTCATTTCTTTATCCTATTTACTTTCTTACAATATCGGGTATATCCTATTTGACCTTGTTTTGCATGAGCGTAACAGCCCATGGTAACGGTCTGATTCATGGATACCCTAGGAGTACTCAGTTGGCCCAAGGACTTAGTTGGCCCTAGCTAGTTCGGTGGTTACGTCCCTGGATAACATTAGCAGGTGGGGAAATCAGACCTATATGTGAGTAATAGGAGATACGATTACTATGGTCAACAACAACAACGAAAGTCTCTAACGCACCGGGATCGGTATACAAGTTCTAGAAACAGGAGCGTAGTCAGGTCCAGAAGTCGACAATTGAAGCCGCAAGACTCATTACTGCAGCGGCTGAAAAGGAGAAGAAACGGCGCTGAAGCATGGATCAGTAAGTATGTGACACCCATCCTGCTTTGAAGAGTCATATCAAGGCCAAAACATGTGTTATAGACAAATTTTTGTTTATCTCAGACTAGGACCCCTTACATCAATAGATCCGGACTAAGTATTTACTGAAACAAACGTGTCAGAAGAGCTGGGATGTCCTTTTTAAATAAGAATGGTGTAATGCTCCATTTTTCCTGCGGAGGTGCTGCAGGAAAATAAAACCCTTTCTGCCGGGTTCCTCTTTAGATTACAGCTGATCACTAGAGGTCCTAGCAGCAGGAAATCCTGGGATTAGTGTATTGTTAGGGGGCCCTACTAGAAAAAGGGATTGTCCAAAGTAGACAACCTCCTTAATGGTAATTCTGCATGGTGCCACATATGGGTCAACTCATTGGTTGTCTGTGGGTCTCATTGGTGCCCAGTGGTTGCTGTCTAGCCGGTGGTTGCATATTTGCCCTCTAGCTCTGCTTCATAGGACATCATGCCTATTCTATAGTGGAAAGCTTCCCTTTAAGTAAAAAGTGATCCTTCCAGCAGGCTACACATGTAAAAAGATAATAGTAAAAATGTCCGTTTTCTAAAGCGGTGATGGTAAAAATCACGGCGAACATTGTAAATTGGCGCATTAAACAACCGAACAGAACAGAAAACTGGAAACTCGAAATCTGCACAGAGGGAATATAAAAAAAAGAACTGATTGTCATATATAGTATTTCCCAGCCAGTGCTGCCACATGTGATATTGTGTTAACCCTTCTGTCACTGTCAGGTTCAGAAAGCAGATACCGCCAGAGGTGTGTAATTAAAGAGTTACATGTTCGGAGGTGTCGGCTGCCCGTTTATTGCCTCCTGTTCTCCTAAGAGGGGCTTACAATTTTATTTTTAACTTTCATTACTCCAATCGCTTATCTGATTCGCCAGCTCTGTCCTCGGAGACCTCCACAGTCCTGGTTACTACAAGGGTGTGAAAGGTTATTTAAATCGGTTGTCCAGGATTAGAAAAACATGGCTGTTTTCTTTCAAAAACAGCGCCACACTTATCCACAGGTTGTGTCTGGTAGTGCAGCTCAGCTTTATTGAAGTGAATGAGGCTGAGCTGCAATACCACTCACAACCAGTGGACAGTTGTGGCGCTGTTTTGGAAAGAATACAGCAAGCCACTGCTTGGCGACAGTACAGAACTTTATATGTTATACTCGCTGCCACTGTTCAGACCTGTTTTTATTAATGTATATTTTCTTTTATCTGGTTTAATTTTTGGCTCCACTTTTTTCACAATGATTTTTTGGCATGTGCTCCGAGGTAATTTCTCCAGAAATCCCAGGTCCTATAAGGAGAATTATTCCTCTATTTCTAAATGACAATCAGAGCAGCGTGCGCTGGGATTTTATTAGACCACACAATAAACTGTGCCTTTTACTTTGTTTTGTGTCCTGTGTGGCAGAAACTTTTTAATCAGTGTGTACAAGTACAAATGTGTGGTACCGGCGACGGAACTGGTGTATCTAAGTCTATCATGTGTGATACTGTCTGCTGAGCAGCGTATCTAACCATATTGTGTGTGTGATACCATTCACTGAGCTGGTGTATCTAATCCCATCATGTGTTATACTGTCTGCTGAGCTGTGTATCTAATCCCATCATGTGTGGTACGGTCTACTGAGCTGCTGTATCTAAGCCTATTATTAATGATATAGAGGATGGGATTAATAGCACTATTTCTATTTTTGCAGATGACACCGAGCTATGTAGTAATGTTCAGACTATGGAAGATGTTTGTGAATTGCAGGCAGATTTAAACAAACTAAGTGTTTGGGCGTCCACTTGGCAGATGAAGTTTAATGTAGATAAATGTAAAGTTATGCACCTGGGTACCAACAACCTGCATGCATCATATGTCCTAGGGGGCGCTACACTGGGGGAGTCACTTGTTGAGAAGGATCTGGGTGTAATAATCTGCAGGCATCATATGTCCTAGGGGGCGCTACACTGGGGGAGTCACTTGTAGAGAAGGATCTGGGTGTAATAACCTGCATGCATCATATGTCCTAGGGGAAGCTACACTGGCGGATTCACTTGTTGAGAAGGATCTGGGTGTACTTGTAAATCATAAACTCAATAACAGCATGCAGTGTCAATCAGCTGCTTCAAAGGCCAGCAGGATATTGTCGTGTATTAAAAGAGGCATGGACTCGCGGGACAGGGATGTAATATTACCACTTTACAAAGCATTAGTGAGGCCTCATCTAGAATATGCAGTTCAGTTCTGGGCTCCAGTTCATAGGAAGGATGCCCTGGAGTTGGAAAAATACAAAGAAGAGCAACGAAGCTAATAAGGGGCATGGAGAATTTAAGTTATGAGGAAAGATTGAAAGAATTAAACCTATTTAGCCTTGAAAAGAGAAGACTAAGGGGGGACATGATTAACTTATATAAATATATTAATGGCACATACAAAAAATATGGTGAAATCCTGTTCCATGTAAAACCCCCTCAAAAAAGGGGGCGCTCCCTCCGTCTGGAGAAAAAAAGGTTCAATCTGCAGAGGCGACAAGGCTTCTTTACCGTGAGAACGGTGAATCTATGGAATAGTCACCGCAGAAGCCGTCACAGCAGGGACAGGAGATGCTGCAAAAAAGGCTTAGATAATTTCCTAGAACAAAAAAGTATTAGCTCCTATGTGTAGAAATGTTTTACTTCCCCTTTCCCATCCCTTGGTTGAACTTGATGGACATGTGTCTTTTTTCAACCGTGCAAACTATGTAACTATGTAACTATGTAACTATGTAACTATGTAACTATGTAACTATGTAACTATATGTAACTATGTATGTGTGATACCGTCTGCTGAGCTGCTGTATCTAATTCTATCATGTGTGATACTGTCTGCTGTGCTGCGTATCTAACCATATTGTGTGTGATACCATTCACTGAGCTGGTGTATCTAATCCCATCATGTGTGATACCGTCTGCTGAGCTGTGTATCTAATCCTATTATGTGTGATACTATCAGCTGAGCTGGTGTATCTAATCCTTTCATGTGTGACAGTCTACTAAGCCAACCTATTATGTGTGATGCTGCATGCTGTTCTGATGTATCTAAGCTTATCATTCATGATACTGTCTGTTGAGTTGGTGTATCTAAGCCTAAAAAGTGCAATACTGTGCTACGAAGTCGTATCTAATCCTATCATGTGTGATACTGTCTGATGAGCTGGTGTATCTAAACCTATCATGTGGGATATTCTCTGCTAAACTATGTATCTAATCCTATCATGTTTGATACTGTCTGCTGAGCTGTATATCTAATCCTATCATGTGTGATACTGACTGTTATGCCTATCATGCGTGATACTGTCTGCTGAGCTGTGTATCTAATCCTATCATGTGTGATACTGACTGCTGAGATGTGTACCTAATCCTATCATGTGTGATACTGTCTCCTGAGCTGTGTATCTAATCCTATCATGTGTGATATTGTCTGCTGAGCTGTGTATCTAATCCTATCATGTGTGATACTGACTGTTATGCCTATCATGTGTGATACTGTCTGCTGAGCTGTATATCTCATCCTATCATGTGTGATACTGTCTGTTAATCTAGTGTATCTAAACCTTTTATGTGCGATACTGTCTGCAGAGCTGTGTATCTAATCTTATCATGTGTGCTACTCTGTTAAGCTGTGTATCTAAGCCAAACATGTGTAGAGTCTCAGAGAATCACACCACTACATTCCCCATCAGCTAATGTTACTGTAATCCTACTGTCACACTATCTATGGTCAATATTGGGCAGTGGGCACAGTCATAGTTTCCCTCTGGGATCCAGCATAGTGGGGGTTAATCACTCTCCGTCATTAGCGCTCCGGCTATATAATGATGTCATACACAGATCAGGACGGGAGATCAGGATAATCGGTGCTATTGACTGTACACCACGGGCGCTGTGTACGCCGGAGGTGAGGTACACGTCTAGACGCACGCTTAATCTTGTACTATATATAAGCCACACTTTACAGGAAACCATGGGATTTTCCATAAATTCTTACACCCTGGCCTCTTCTATGTAGAGAAGTAATGAGATTATATAGTTATATATTATGTATATAGCACAGACATATACCGCAGCGCTGTACACAGAACGCATCACTCACATCTGCCCCTGCCCTCAGATGGGTATATATACTGCCACAGTGCCAGGCCATGCCACAGCAATGGCAGAACTCAGCACTCAACCTCCCCTATGCATCAATTCTGTGACTGGTCCATGATAGATAGATAGATAGATAGATAGATAGATAGATAGATAGATAGATAGATAGATAGATAGATAGATAGATAGATAGATAGATAGATATGAGATAGATAGATATGAGATAGATAGATATGAGATAGATGGATAGATAGATATGCGATAGATATGCGATAGATATGCGATAGATAGATAGATAGATAGATAGATAGATAGATAGATAGATAGATAGATAGATATGCGATAGATAGATAGATAGATAGATAGATATGCGATTAGATAGATGGATAGATAGATAGATAGATAGATAGATAGATAGATAGATAGATAGATAGATAGATAGATAGATAGATAGATAGATAGATAGATATGAGATAGATAGATAGATAGATAGATAGATAGATATGAGATAGATAGATAGATAGATAGATAGATAGATAGATAGATAGATAGATATGGGATAGATAGATAGATAGATAGATAGATAGATAGATAGATAGATAGATAGATAGATAGATAGATAGATAGATAGATAGATAGATAGATAGATATGCGATTAGCTGGATAGATAGATAGATAGATAGATAGATAGATAGATAGATAGATAGATAGATAGATAGATAGATAGATAGATAGATAGATAGATAGATAGATATGCGATTAGCTGGATAGATAGATAGATAGATAGATAGATAGATAGATAGATAGATAGATAGATAGATAGATAGATAGATAGATAGATAGATAGATAGATAGATAGATAGATAGATAGATAGATAGATATGAGATAGATAGATATGAGATAGATAGATAGATAGATAGATATGCGATTAGATAGATAGATAGATAGATAGATAGATAGATAGATAGATAGATAGATAGATAGATAGATAGATATTAGATAGATAGATAGATAGATAGATATGAGATAGATAGATAGATATGAGATAGATAGATAGATATGCGATTAGATAGATAGATGGATGGATAGATAGATAGATAGATAGAGATAATATTGTTTTTCTCCTTGAACCTCAGTAACGCTCTTCTTGTGACTGTCCTGCAGAGCTGACAGTCTATAGATATTGTCATTGTACCTCGGACACGTGGTAGACATAGAATGACGTTTTTCATCGTGGTTTGCAGCACCTCGGGCAGGATGGAGCGGGGACATTTCCACTTGTGGTTTTATAAAACATTATACAGATCAGATTCTAACCACAGAGAACTAGTTTAATATTGGGCTGATTCTCCGGAGGAATCTCCTCGAAGTTGGATTTTAACTAAACCGCAACAGGGGCCAATTAGTGATGGTTTACGGTGCGCTGCCTGACACTCAGCACCTTGTAAACGTGATATTGAGTTTATGGGGTAGAGGGTTGTGGGAACGGAGCTAGGACCCGGCCACTGCGGTCTGGCTGGAGGATGGCGGCCGGCTAGTCAAACAGTGCTGAACAGTTATGAAAGGGCTTCCCAGGGACAACCTAAATAAAGTTTATTGAGGACAGCAAAATGGCGCCTAAATTTGGCCCATGTGCTCAAGGGTGTACGCACCAATAAGACCAATCATTTGGTCCTTGGAAAGAGGGGGCCAAGTCCTGTTTGGTCCTGTCCCCTCTTCTTTTCGGTGGCAAGAACCTGTGCACATCAAGGCGTGGAAAATTGGCGCGAGTCATGGAAAGGGGGTAGATGGGACAAGAAAGGCCATGCCCTTCTGTCCTGGGTGACAAAATCAGGGACCAGAATCAGGGACCTAGTTTGATCCTTGCTATGGGGCTTCTCCTCTTTTTATGTTGACCCCTACCTGGCTACAGATTGTTGAATTTTTTACACATTGATAAGGAGTGCCCACATCGCGGTCTATGACCATACCCTCTGGCACTTTCAACAAACATTATTTACATTGTCCCGAAGATTCTTCTCAAAAAGGTTGTCCAAGATTAGAAAAACATGGCTGCTATGGGTGTAACTAGATAAAGCTGGCCCCGTGCCGGGCCCAAAACAAACACCTCCCCGATCGGACTCCCCACATCAAACATTCACACACCGCTCTACTTCTCTTGTTCGAAGGGGGCCCGTCCCGGATTCCCTCAGGGTGCCACATCAGGCCCCAGAACACAAGGTCCGTACCACGCCACAGAAAAGGTCCTGCTGGTGTGCATTGTGTGCTGTGTCGCATACAATGTTCTGACGCTGCCCGGCATCAGGACCTTCTATGCGCCGCAGCACAGACCTTTAGTGCTGGCCCCTTAAATAGTAGCCTGTGGGGTTCTGGGGCGGGACCACTTCCCCTTTTGGCCCAGTCATGGTCGCTCTGTTAGGCCACTGAGGCTGCTTTTTTTCCCAAAAAAACAGCGCCACACCGTGTCTGAAGGTTATTTGTGGTATTGTAGCCCAGCTTCATTTACTACATTAATAGAGCTGAGCTGCAACACCAGACACAACCCGTGGACAGGTGCGGCGCTATTTGTGGATGAAAGCAGTCAAGTTTAATGGGCATCTTTCAGGGCCCTCGCTGAACAAGTGGGTCCAGTACGCATTTCATGCTTAGAGATGGCCCTGCCGGTATGGTCCCCTATCCAATGAAATTAATCGGAAGCCCTATGGTTGTCACGGTACGAGGTGTGAACCCACTGGGCCGTACCGCGTAGCGGGATGGCAGCTGGCCAAACCGGTAAGTACACAGTTCGATAGTTCAGCGAGAGTACCTGAGGCAATCGTAGGCAGTGGCGAGACGGGCACGTCCAGGACCAGGCGGCGGGAAGTCGTCCGGTGAGGCGTAGCAGGGCAGCGTAGGCTGTAGCACAGCACGGCAAGTAGCACAGCACGGCAGTAGCACTAGGTAGCACGGAAACAGGATACGGGATACAGGAGCAAGGTACACTGGGAGGCTGGAAGACACTGGGAGACCATAAGCAAGACGAACAATGGGAAAACTAACAACGCTCTGGCAAAGGGCAAGAGGGCAGAGCCCTTTTTATAGCCCAGGGCATCCTGGGCCAGATTGCAGGGTGCTGCAAAAACGCGCACACTGGCCCTTTAAGGCCGTGCACGCGCGGGCGCGCGCCCCCGCCGGAGACACACAGAATCCGGAAGTCAGTGCCGGCGCCTGCCTGGGGGACGACGCTGCAGGGAGGTAAGCTGTCCATGGCCACGGCCGTCGGGGTTAACGACCGAACGACGGGCCGTGGCCATAGACGTTACAATGGTCAAATCCTTCAAGTCCTTACTAGGTTTACCAGGCCCCATAGACATCCGGAACTGATAACAAATATGTCATGTTTTTGACCAGCTTTAGGTGATCAAACATGTTAGGACCAGTAGGAAGAAACCAAACCAGCCCGAAGAAGCCCATGCAAGCTGGTCAAGAATCTGAAAACTCTGTGTCAATATTTCCATCAGTCAGAGAGAACTTGAGCCATCTCCCATGCAGAATATCACATTAATAGTTTTCATCATCATTAGAATCTTTTTGAACTTGTAATATGATTGAGGCATGAGGCTCAAGATACCTCGGTGCTATCATCGACTCTAAAACAATCGCGAAGAACATAAACATCTGTCTATCCTGAATGTAAAACGACACTTTAAGGATATGACTTCTTTTTTTAGACTCTTCTGAGCCAAAAATTGCTCAGTTTTATCCGTAAAAATAAGCGTCTACATCCACGAATGTCTCAACCTCCCGACTATTTTCTTGAAATCCCTGAGGGTGTT
Source organism: Rhinoderma darwinii (assembly GCF_050947455.1). Classification (NCBI taxonomy): domain Eukaryota; kingdom Metazoa; phylum Chordata; class Amphibia; order Anura; family Rhinodermatidae; genus Rhinoderma; species Rhinoderma darwinii. The sequence goes on from NC_134699.1 coordinate 67,579,126, forward strand.
AAAGATAATGTAACTAAGACCCGTCTGTGGCTTATGTCTCCTTTAACGCCCTAGGACAATTAAGGGGTTAACCAAGATGGGAGCCACATTTTTTATTATTTTGGTGCCAACAAACGGGCTGAATTTTTTAAAAAAATTCACTTTTTTTTTTTCAAAAAGACTAAAACAAGGAGCTGGCTATTTCTTTTATGGAGAGAAGTATCCATTTTATAGAACTCGGGACTCAGGGGAGTCTGTAAATGTATGTGAGGAGATTTACTCGTTCACATCTGCTGGAAGTTACATCTGGAAAACAGACCTTGGTTATACGGCACATTCCTCAAAGGCCTCTGGGAAATACAATAGCCAATTAGACATGGGACCATTGTGGTGTCGGGGGCACCAAAACACTCCAGCCTAACACAGGGGAACCAGAATTTAACTGCTGTTTCTTCCTAAAAATTTCATTTCACACCTCCGTCTCCGATGTGAGCATTATGTTCCTGTTTTGATATCCCCTTCCCCCCACCCCAACCGTCCTCGGAAGGGTCTGGATTTTGGAAACCCTGATAATTTGCTACAAAATTCGATACCTATCTGATCCACAGATGGAGCTTTGTTGAATTGCAAAAAATCTAAGCGGGGATATTTTTTGTTTTCATAGCCGACCTTCTCTTTAAAGGAACACTCTTTTCACACCACCTCGGGAACCCCTCTTCTTCTCCACATCTTGACAGGTTTATGAGCACTGGTTTGGAAGAAGTCGGGGCGCCTGCTGTTCCTTTCTATTCTATACCCTCCCGTTCACCTTAGAGTGAAATCCCAGATTTTTTAATTAGAACCCTTGAGTTTTGATGTATATCCAATACATGATAATACTATGGGTTTTATGATGACTTTTTCAGATTCAAGGTGACTTGAAGGTCAACGACATACCTGGCCGATGGCCATCTCTAGGATTTTATTGGTGCCTTGACATCTGTGTTTTACGTCTATGGCTTCCAATTAGGTTGCGTTGTGTTACATGTTTGACGAGGGGGTCATCATATCTAAGGATTGCAAACAAAATGTTCAGCTGAGATGATATTTGGGATTTGACTTGAACATATTTCGACTTTGAACCCTAACGGAATAGGCTTTAAAAAGTTATTGTGAATAAAAATGTTGATGTGGTCCATAATGGCCAATCAATTTTGGCCTGCAAATAAAATAATGGAGGTTAGATTCAGACTTGGGCTGGATTATGGCTATCTGTTAGATATCAATGGACTCATGATGTGATGTTGAGGATTATAGACTAGTCTTAAATATGTTGTCTAGAGTCCCATTGAATAGAAGCCAATGGTACATTGGAATGACTGCAAGAAAGTTGGGGCATCATGAAGGTAGCATCATGAGACTCTAAGGCCTAATGCTCGAGTCCCGTCTGTTATCCGTGGAAATATAGGACATGTCCTATCTTTCCACAGATTGGAGAGTCTGGTCCGTTTTCATGGACCAGATTAACCCGCTAAAGTGAATGGGTTCGTGAAAACTATCGGATGCCGTGAAATCCTGGTGACAGTGGCACCTGGTTGTGTGCAACTGGCCTAATGATATAACATCCGAGCATTGATGGGTCTAAGCCCATGTCTAAGCACACCAGTAGATGTTGGGAGAAGCCTAGTGCCTACTCTCGTGGTTGACTTGTACAAGGTCTAAGCCAACCACCCGATAAGCTACTGAATTATTTCCAACAATCTGATAAATTTACTACCTAGAGTGCATGGTCCATCTTCTAGGTCTCCAACATTCTGCATCTTCTTGAATGACACACCAGTCCTATTGCCAGAAGTCCAACTCTCTACTTACAACCAAACTTTTCCCAATGCAAGCAGTTATGCGGTGATCATTTGGGAAGTGGTTAGTGAGATCCAGGTTTAGTATTGATCACGATCACCGCATTAACCTCATCTGACATCATAAAAGTAGCATTATAAGGCTCTAATAGGATAACACTCTTCAGCCAACCATTTGAAGGTCTAAGCTCATGTCTAAGCCATACACTAGATGCTGGAAGCCATCTAGTGCCTACTCTAGTGGCTGGCTTAGACAAGGCCAAAACCACTAGATAAAGGACTAGATGGATTACTAGACACTCTTGGTCATTGACTAACTGGAGGGTACATGGTTCATCTTTTAGTTCTCCAGCATTCTTCTTGGCCAATCGTCTTCTTGAAAGATCCACCAGTCATAGTGCCAGAAGTCCAAATCTCTACTTACAACCAGGCTTACAACCCAAATGTTTTAAATCCAACCAGTGATGTGGGATTGTTTGGAAAGTGAAGAGCTAGGTCCATGTTCAGTATTTATCACAATCACCGCACTCCATTAACCCCATCTGACATCAAACACATCTGTGACCTGCTCATGGACATTTGGATGATAGATATTATGTTTACACTATAAACATAGGATCAAGTATAAAAGGTTTTCAGGGTCTAACAGGCGTGGATGACATAAGACGCTAAAAAATACTTTCTTCAGTTCGACCTTTGTCCACGGAGGTCACAGTAATGCCCCAACAAGACACTTCTGTAACAACATTCAAGATCTCAGATTTCTGGTCAAGCAGAAAATGGAGAATAATATATCACAAACATCAAACAATAGTCCTTTAGGCAGTCTCCTATATACAGCCAAATGTGAGGGCAGTAAAGATGCCGCAGGGTGATATGGACTATATAATACATAACATACATATATACAGTGGACTTCTAATCTGCCAACAGATAAACAATGGGTATCACATATTCCAGATTAGTAGAATTACATAAAAAATGCCTATCTATCTATCTATCTATCATCTACCTATCTCATATCTATCTATCTATCTATCTATCTATCTATCTATCTATCTATCTATCTATCTATCTATCTATCTATCTATCTATCTATCTATCTATCTATCTATCTATCTATCTATCTATCATCTACCTATCTCATATCTATCTATCTATCTATCTATCTATCTATCTATCTATCTATCTATCTATCTATCTATCTCATATCTATCTATCTATCTATCTATCTATCTATCTATCTATCTATCTATCTATCTATCTATCTATCTATCTATCTATCTATCTATCTATCTATCTATCTATCTATCTATCTATCTATCTCTTGAAAGGGCCCAGACACAGTCTCGCAGTAAGATTCATCACTTGCCATGTCAGAAAAAATTAAATATATATATATGAGACATATGCTACTCAAATACAAAGGGTTAATCTTGCTCAAGTGTAATAGAACTATGGTGGTAGGGGGCCCATTAGCAATATAACCCGGAGGTCTAGACCACTCTCAGTTTTGCCGGTCACTTCTTATTATAATTGAGTTTTTTTTAAAATTATTATTATTATTATTATTATTATTATTATTGTTAGAATTTTTTTTTTATTATTATTATTATAATTTCGTTTTTTATTAATATTATCATTATTATTATAATTTAGTTTATTAATATTATTATTACTTTTCAGTATTTTTATTCTCTTTTCAGAAGCAAATTGTCCAAAAAATTTGTCAAATTTGTAAAAATAAATAAATGTCCCTCTATTTGAAAAACATTCCTGGCCGCCTCATACGTCCTATGCACTATGGATTTCAGAAACTGTAAAATAAACGTCTCTTTGTTGCACCCCCCCCCCTCCGCCAAAGCAAATGAAGATAAATACATAGTGTAATAGAGGCAAAACTTCAGCGGCGTGACTGCGTGGTGATTGCCGCTGCTCCTTTTGTGGCTTCTAATTGGTTCGTTTGCATTCAACACGTGGAATAATTAGGGACGTGGGATCTTAGATATTGGTGGTGGGCCCGCCACCTCTATTGATCTGATGGGGGGGGGGAGATAATAAAAGGCTCTATAGATTTTCCTGGTGGGTCACTTGGCCTAGCGGGTGAGAGGTCCATTTTACGCTGACCCCCCTCTAATAGCCACTAATAGGGAGGCTGCTTGCAGGCGAGAGGTGTCGGTATGTACTGACACTTATCATTGGGCTGCCTCATTATAACGTGAGGGAAGGTCACATGTTATAAAGAAAGTGTGTTCCCCAAGCAGTGGGTGTAATTAAGGTGCGCTCCCCTCCCCCGCTGGAGCATGCCGCCTGTGTGCGCACAATCATTTGTGAATTTGTCAATTATCCATCTGATTGAATATTTAAAGTTGACTGTAGGAGCCCGGTATATTCATGAGAGCTGCGTGCAGGAGACGGCGGGGCACGAGGCGGCAACTTGTCCACACACAGCGTAGACACTGACCAATTTTGGTCCGGATTTTCCAATAGCAGTAAAGGAGAAAAAAAAATGGCAGAAAACACGTGCGGAAATTGACCTGCGTTGCGGATTCTTAATTTGCGGAATGTCAAGTTGCGAAAATGCTGCAGAATTTCGGCACGGAAAATCCAGGTGGAAATGCTGAATTCTTTACGCGATGTGTGGAGGTACCCTCAAAGTAACAAAATACAACAGGTATTTATTACATGGTGTAGACAATGACAAACGGGGTAGGATGACAGGACTCTGCAGGTGCGGCCAGACTGTGCTGGGGCTTGTAGTACCATATAGCTGTGGTCCTGCCTAAGATTATCGGTGTAGGGGTAGTGGTGGGCAATTTAGGTGGCTCTTAGTATCCACAGAGCGCCCATAACAAAGATAGCCAGACATTGCACCATAACAATAACAGTCACAGTGACTCAAACCTGTGACAGCCACACAGTGCCCCCATAACAGTAGCAGCCATGCAGTGCCTTCATGATAGTGACAGCCACACAGTGCCCCAATAACAGTGACAGCCACACAGCTCCCCGTGACAGTGACATAGTGCCCCCATAATAGTGACAGCCATACAATGCACCACAACAATAACAGTGACTCATACCTGTGACAGCCACACAGTTCCCCATAACAGTGGTAGCCACACAGTGCTTTCATAATAGCGACAGCCACATAGTTCCCCGTGACGGTGACACGATGTCCCCATAACTGTGACAGTCACAGTGATCCATAAGAGTAACACCAACATAGTACAGACCACCGAGTGTCCCCATTACAGTCCAGGCCACATAACAGTAACATCCACAGTGACTCATGACAGTGACAGTCACCCAGTGCTTCCATAACTGTTACAGCCACATAGTGCATTTATTACAGCACAATCCACATATTGCCCCAATATCAGTCAGCCACAGTGCAACATGACAGTGACAGCCACACAGTGTCCCCAACACAATGCAAGTTACACAGTGCCCACATAACAGCCACACAGTGCTCCATAATGGTAACAGCCACAAAGTACCCCCACCATAGTGCCAGCCATACAGTGCATGATCAACAGCTAATCAATGCCCCATCACAGTGCCAGACATTTAGATCCCATTAAAAAGTTCCCATGGTAAAGGGGGGATTTTCATCTGAGCATCACACGGAGCGCCCCCTCTAGTCAGTGCCCGCATGGTCATTCCACCCTTGGGTAATATATTCCGTTTACTGATCTTCATGACAGACTTTCTTCTCTGCTCACTAATTCAGGACTACAGTGAAGAATGATGGGAGTCCCGTTACTCTGCGTTCTTCATACTCGGGGAAAGTCCCAGTATATATTCCTTACATAGCGCCGGGATACTGGGAGGTCACATATTACACTCGGCTATTATATTGTTAACATTACATTTCAACAGCTCATAAACTTCTCCCGCTCTGTAATCGTGGGTAATGTTCAAATGATGGGGGTTATACGTTTACCAGGTGGGGGAAAAAAATTGGAAACTTTGAACTTAAAAAGAGGAATATTAAAAAGAGAAGGAGCGGCAGGTAACGAGCACCAGAGAGGAATCTGGCTCCATCAATAAACATGAGGATGAAGAAGATGACATTACCTCAGAGCTGCGAGCAGAGGAGGCTGGAAACACGCTCATGCTTTGAAATCGAAACGTATGAACTGCCAGACGTGGCGCTGGGGATGGGTTTAAAGCATAAAAGCTTTATGTGTTTTATACTTCATGTTTAATGTGGCTTAGATATGATATTTCTCTTCTTGTGACAGCTGTTCCTTATAATGGTCCTCCTTACTCATGCTGTAATAAAACAGATTTGGGTGGTACAGTATATGCCCGCATATTGTTATAAAGTATACAACTGGGAAGCAAGTTTAAGGGCAGTTCCCATTTTTCAATTTGGTACAACAATCTGAGAGCATGGAGCGGCTATTAGGTGACAGCCGCTCCATTCTGATTTAAAATACCAGTTGCAGTAATTTTAGGATACTCCTGTGATTTGTGGCTACATGTAACTTTATATCAGTAATGAAGGAATGGAGAATGTTAGTATGACATAAGATAAGGTAGTGGATTAGATACACCAACTGACCCTCACATATGATAGGGTTAGATACAACACCTCAGCAGACAATATCACATGTGATAGGCTGAGATATAATAGCTCAGCAGTACGGTTTCACATATTATAGGTTTGGATGCAGAACCTTAGCAGATAGTATCACACCTGACAGGATTAGATACACCAGCTTAGCATGCAGTATCACACATTATAGGATTAGATACATTGGCTTAGCAGACAGTATCACAAATGATAGGATTAGATACACAGCTCAGCTCGGCAACGCTTTGGCCGGGGACTCTGCTCCAGGAGGAGTGAATGGCAGAGCAGGAAGCGGATAGTTTCCTGCACCGCCATAGTATTCAATTGTATCTGCGTCCTGAGGACGCAGATACAATTGTATGTAGCAGTTGCCGGGACTGTCTCTGTACATTCGGGACAGTCCTGGCAAATTCAGGACAGTTGGCAAGTATGCTTGAAGTCTAGGGCACTGAAGGCGTTATTTATAACCTCCCTGGTGGTCTAGGGCGCTGCAGTAAAGGGGTTAATAATAACATCCCTGGTGATCTAGGGCAGTGAAGGGGATAATAATAACATCCCTGGTGGTCTAGGGCAGTAATGGGGTCGATAATAACAACATTGTTGGTGGTCTAGGGCAGTGAAGGAGTTATTAAAATCCCTGGTGGTCTAGGGCAGTAATGGGGTTAATAACATCCCTGGTGGTCTAGGGCAGTGAAGGGGTTAACAATAACATTCCTGGTGGTGTAGGGCAGTGAAGATGTGATTTGTAACATTACTGGTGGTGTAGGGCGCTAACAAGGTTAGTAATAACATTCATGGTGGCCTAAGGCAGTAACACAGGTTAATACTAATATCCCTGGTGGTTAAGAGTAATGAAAGGGTTAATGATAAGATCCCTGGTGGTCTAGGGTGATGAATGTGTTAATGATAAGATCCCTGGTGGTCTAGGGTGATGATTTTGTTAATGATAAGATCCCTGGTGGTCTAGGGCAGTTAAGGGATTCATGATAACATTCCTGGTGATTTAGGGCAGTAAAACAGGTTAATACTAATATCCCTGGTGGTCTAGAGTGAGCAATGGGTTAATTATAAGATTTCTGGTGGTCTAGGGTAATGAAAGGGTTAGTGCTAATATCCCTGGTGGTCTAGCAGAACCTGTATTAAAGATACAAGAGTCTCTGTCTCCGGGTTCTGTTCCTACATCCGGGGAGGTGTCTGCAGACCGCAAATGCTGCATTACCAGCTGTCAGCCAATCACAGAGCAGTTCAGCTAATCATAGAGGCTCCATGATTGGCTAATGGGGACAGAGAGGAGGAGAAAGTGGTGGGGGGGGGAGGCAGAATACTGAATACTTACAATTTCCAGTGACCCGAGTGGGACCCCTCAAAGTCCCTATGCAGCTGAATCGATTGCACAAGCAGTAGGCCCGCCCCTGAGTACACTGACTCGGCAGCAAAATAGACAATAAGTGACCGGGATGTCCATGGCATATCTCTTTTCGCATACGTCAGGTGAATGGGGCCCTATGGATATGTTCTGCCTTACATTGCTCTGGTGACAGGCAGGTTGTTTTCCCTTATGTTAACATCTGGCTCGCGTCGAGCACCATAAAAATACCCTCACAAAATTCACATTTGTTCCGGTTCTTGAGAAACAAAGGTAAAACAAAACACAAAACAGAAACTCATTAAACCGGAATGATCTTAAATAGCGTAAAAAACATTCTTAATAATTCATGTCCGAGATGTGTCCTCATTTTACTTTGACCCCTCGGGGCAACAATTTGACACGCTCCAAGATAAAATTCATACATAATAGAGAAAAGCGACTAGAAAAAGTCTTAAAGTGAACATCAATATATATTGTTAGGACTCGAACCAGAGAAGTGGAAGTTTCTCACCCCAGAGCCCCTTCAAGGGGGTACGGTCTTTTCTAGTTGGTTCAAAGGTCATGGTCCCTAGAGTAGTCACCTATTGGCGGTGGGTGCTTTGCTAGGAACATCTGGAGCAGATGTAAAAGTAAAGTTAAAAACAAACCAGAGGTCGATACTGAGAAAGTGGACAATGGTGCAACAAACCAAAAAGAAGTAGCCTGGTGACAAGCCAGGAAACAATAACCAGGAGAACGGACAACAAGTACCAGATGGAGCGAGACGATGGCGTAAATACAATGGCAAAGCGAAGGAAAAGGGTCAAAATTCAGAATAGACACAAGTTAGTAGTAAGGAAATGCAAGTTAACAGCAGGCAGATGGTCTATGGCAAAAATTGCCCTCAATTCTGCCATCAGGTGTGTTGTCATTAGAGTGAGCCAGTTGCCCACACCCACTTGCCGTGAGTAAGAGAGCGGCACTGGATCGGACTGAGGTGAGGAGTATAAACAGGATGATAAACTCCATGCCAAAAGACCATTTCATTTAGAAAACCACCCTTTTATCTAGATCATATTTTCTGTGACATTGCTTACAATGTATACTGGTTATCTTCTTTGAGAGGACCATCCCCCTAGAAGACCATTTTTGGCTGTCGTCTCAAAGAGCTTTTACTGTATTAGGAGACATTGAGGCATTCTCAAACCAAACCACCACAAACCACCACTGCTGGAGAACCTCTTTGAAAAATGAAGGGGACATTTGTGTTGGTCATTGTCTAGTGGTTGATATGAAACTCCCCATGCAGAAGAAGCAAGTATTAGGCCAGGTATGGGAAAGAAGAGAGCAGAAGGAAGGAGCCAGTTGGTAGAGAGAGAGATGGATGGAGGATTAGGGAGCTGATGGAGATGTGGTGGGGACTTAGGAGAAGATACTGGTTGGGGATCACGACTCAAAGCAGGTTGTTCTTGGAGAGCATAGTACTTTATTATGAGCTCACATCAACGTGCCATGGTGGTTCAGACATCATGAGAGCCCTATTATACGAATATTGTTACTGACATGTCTTGGATATCCTTCATCTTTAATGAAGTTCAGGATGAATTAATAACTGTCCTCTGTAAAGTTGTCTTCTGAGGCCAATGGACCAAGCGGTACCAACCTTGAGAAATAATCCAAGGCCAAATTAACATTGTCTCTGGTCTTCAGGTATGAGCCAATATTAACAGTGGCGGCACTATAATGCCAATCAGGTGCTTGATGCCAAGAATTTGCTCTGTGGTTCCCTCTTTGATCGTTGTGTCTTGGAAACAGAATGAAGAAAGAGTTTCCCGAGACTTGGAAGTCCTAGCTGAGCCGAGAGAAGGCCAATGATCAGCCACGTCACTATGCTATTACTAACTTTCCTAAGTCTTTAGTTAAGGCATTCATTGCACTGTGCCATGGAACACATGTCCTGGAGGAGTCTTGGCAGGGCAGAGACATGACATGTTGTTGGAATTTAATATTTGATGTCTCAAAATCTTTTGTGGTTTTGTATAGATTGCCAGGCCTGAAATCATGGAGAAAGCTCTCAAAGACTTTTCATACACAGTCTGCTGAAACACTTTTTGGGTATTTGATTTTCTAAGTAGGGCAATATGAAATAATCTTCAACTATTTTAAGAGATTTGGTTCAAAGGGCATATCCACCTTGATCTGCCCCATGAGTAGGTAAAGGACAGTGGGCCCCCAATAATACAACTAAATGGTGCCCCTCTTCTGTTGTAGTTTGTCGAGCATACCTACACATTCCCATCAAGACCATGCATGACCGAAGCCATCTCCTCCGCCCAAAAATTTCAAAGTCAAATTGTGTCTCATTCCATACAACATTCTTCAGATGTCCATAAGTACAGACATCCTTGGCTAGGACAGAAGGGACTTGATGGCGCACCCATCTTCCCATCCCTTGTAAGAGAGAAATGGGAGAGAATATTAATCCCTTATAGGTTCCTCCTGGTCATGCTAATAGAGTGGGGAGCCCTTGGCAACATCACAATTCCCATGGGGAAGGTGGATGGGTCCAGCCTTAGCTGATGCTCTCAACCTTCATGGGCCCCATGACAGCCACAGCATCTGCCCCGATGGAACGTAAGCCCACAGATGGAATATTAACTACCTTTAGCTTATCATTGTTGTCATAGTGTAGAATATAAGTACAGAGATCCTGGGTCCCGGGAAAGGAGGGCAGGGAACTTGATGGGCCATACATCTTCTGATATCTTGTAGGTGAGACATTGAAGGATTCTCGTTCCAGTATAGGCTCCTCCTGTTAGTGCTAAATTGCTAATATGGAGCGAAGCACTGAACATCATTACATTTCCCATAGGGGAGGTTGATGGGTCCAGCCTTAGCCGATTCCCTCAATCTTCTTGGCCCTGTGGCAGCCACAAGATCTGCCTCTGTGGTAAATAAAACCATGGTTGGAAAATTTACTCCTTCTGAATTACCATTATTGCCATTATAATGTAGAGTAGTAATCTCTGAGAATTCTCTATGTGAAATTTTGGAAAATTTCTGAAAACGTTGTATGGTATACTAGCTTTCCAGAGCGTCTTACTAGGAGATTTCCATCATTCTGATAGAGTCCTGCTGAGAGTCGTGAGGTTTTTCAGCCTCCTGCTGATGTTCTGGATGAGAGCTGTCACAGATAATGACTTCACACTTCTAGCATAGTGTCACTTTTATCATTTTGTAAAATCTGATGTGACATCCTTCGAAAATCAGAATACAGTTATAGAAACATAAGCATAAAAACAATTTACTTAGAGCAGATTTGTACCATTCCCAGCCAAGGTACGTCTTTTGACTCAACGTGTACTTTGGATTATTTTTCCCCATTTTTGGGCATATCCAGGTGGTTGTATTTTTGTTCCATATTTACTGCCATATATTTTTGGGAAGGGGATAGTAGGAAAATTGATTTGCTCTAATTTTTGGAATGACTTTTGCTGTCATGTAAGATTTTTGGTTAAGTAACTCTTGCTTCCAGGACCATGCTCTAACAAATGTTGTAATCTACTGCTGCATGGCATAGGTAGAAAGCCAACATGAACCGCCGCGGCACTCCATCAGACCACTGGCCTGACCTCCATTCCTGTCTCCATCTACAATTTTTGGACCTGACGCTACCTGCCTGTTACCAACCCAGATCCGTTTGACCACGACTCCTACCAAGGCTGAAGCCCGACCAGCCATTGGGGACTATCCCGAGGACTATGACATGGAAATCAAACCGGTAAAGTCCATACCTACTTGTTGGGGTTCGTGAGTGGAACAGGAAGATTACCTAGTCTACACACCTTTGGTACGCCAACGCCAAATTTATAATCTTGTATTCACCCTCCTTGCCTGTTGTCAGACTTCTCCGATGCTCCAGTTCCAACAAGTTTCCATATTGACACTCAAGCCTAATTCAGCTACCAGGTATTACTCTACTACACTACTCTGAAGCTGCCACCCAAGTTCAGATCTTCTCTAGCTGGGTACAAGCATCCAGTTACACTCCTGGGCAAATAGTCGAGTATAAAGCGTTACACAGCATTTTTTGGATTCATTCTTTCTCCAACTCAATGCGCGTATTGGACATGATGATCGGAAAAGGCTCTGTCTGGCACTACCCTGGGCATAGAAGAATAAAATATCGATAACAATTGGAAATGGTCTACTGTACCCAACTATCGGCAAAGTGTCTCTGAATGGTATCCCTAAAAAAGTAAAGCGGTAGCTGCTAAATGCATTCACTTAATACGCCCCCAAAAAGTTGACGGCACACGAGTCAAGCAATGAGAGTATGAAGTTGTGTAGGCCCATATCCATGCTCTTGGAAAAGCATCAACATCAACTATGGGGAATTGAGTAAACTACCCCAGTGTACCCATAGTCTAAAGAACAGTCTAAAGCCGACTATTCGTATGGAATCTCAATCAGGGGCCGACTGAAAGACCTGTGGGCCCTCAATATCAGTATACTATATAAATGTAATGATATTACTAAAAGTGAGATTCATATGCACCATGTAGTGGAAGGTAGTCCCCTGAAGGGTAATAGTCCACCATTTGGCTGCATAATCTACATGGAGAGGAAGAGGACCTGCACACCCCCAAATCTCAGGACCGACCGACCCATGTTCAACCGCTGTTCTCATGGAACTCTTCTCAATGTTGATCTTCAAAGATCTTGTATGAATATTTGCTACTTCTATGTCTGCTCCTAAATCTCAAGATTCATCCATCCATTAGTTTTTCCATGTCGACCGGTACTTAACATGCACCAAAACGCGCAGCTCAGCTAAGTGTCTCGAGTTTAGAGAGGACTTTGTTAGAGAATATTTTGAAGGGAACGCAACTTTTAAGGTCATTGTCTAGCCATAGGTCTATTAACATTGTTCCCTTAATGAGAGCTCTGTGAAACATTAGTAAGAGGACATTAAGCATTACCATTCAGCTACAGCAGCACATTTCACTAAGATGTTTATTTTAATACAGGTGCTGAGGGTACTCCCTGCTGCACCTCAGGATTTCCGCATAGTGGAACTATTCATCCGATTGTTGACCTCTACAGTCACGGCCACTACAGTGACACCGTAAACTTCCCATCAACCTCCTTTAACCAAGACAATGGTTTTATACAGAATTTATACAGTTCACAAAGCAATACTGGGCAATCTAAGGGTCATGTGTAGGGTCAAATAGGAAAAAGTACAAATGAAGGACCTAAAAAGAACATTCATTACATCCTTACAAGTAACATTGTACAAGAATATAACTACTATAATACTGCCCCTACATACAAGAATATAATTACTATAATACTGCCCCTATATACAAGAATATAACTAGTATAATACTGCCCCCTAAATACAAGAATATAACTATTATAATACTGCCCCTATATACAAGAATATAACTACTATAATACTGCCCCTATATACAAGAATATAACTACTAAAATACTGCCCCCTATATACAAGAATATAACTACTATAATACTGCTCCTATATACAAAAATATAACTACTATAATACTGCCCCTATATACAAGAATATAACTACTATAATACTGCTCCTATATACAAGAATATAACTACTATAATACTGCTCCCTATATACAAGAATATAACTACTATAATACTGCTTCTATATACAAGAATATAACTACTATAATACTGCTCCTATATTCAAGAATATAACTACTATAATACTGCCCCTATATACAAGAATATAACTACTATAATACTGCTCCCTATATACAAGAATATAACTACTATAATACTGCCTCCTATATACAAGAATATAACTACTATAATACTGCCTCCTATATACAAGAATATAACTACTATAATACTGCCCCTATATACAAGAATATAACTACTATAATACTGCCTCCTATATACAAGAATATAACTACTATAATACTGCCCCTATATACAAGAATATAACTACTATAATACTGCCCTCTATATACAAGAATATAACTACTATAATACTGCTCCTATATACAAGAATATAACTACTATAATACTGCCCCTATATACAAGAATATAACTACTATAATACTGCCCCCTATATACAAGAATATAACTACTATAACACTGACCCTATATACAAGAATATAACTACTATAATACTGCCCCTATATACAAGAATATAACTATTATAATACTTCCTCCTATATACAAGAATATAACTACTATAATACTGCTCCTATATGCAAGAATATAACTACTATAATACTGCCTCCTATATACAAGAATATAACTACTATATAATACTGCTCTTATATACAAGAATATAACCACTATGATACTGCCCCTATATACAAGAATATAACTACTATAATACTGCTCCCTATATACAAGAATATAACTACTATAATACTGCTCCTATATACAAGAATATAACGACTATAATACTGCCCCCTGTATACAAGAATATAACTACTATAATACTGCTCCTATATACAAGAATATAACTACTATAATACTGCCCCTATATACAAGAATATAACTACTGTAATACTGCTCCTATATACAAGAATATAACTACTAAAATACTGCTCCTATATACAAGAATATAACTACTATAAGGGTATGTTCACACGGCAGCGTCAGTTACGGCTGAAATTACGGTGCTGTTTTCAGGAGAAAACAGCACCGTAATTTCAGCCGTAATGGCATGTGCAGGCGTCTTTCGCTGCGTCAATTACGGACGTAATTGGAGCTGTTTTTCCATGGAGTCCATGGAAAATGGCTCCATTTACGTCTGAAGAAGTGACAGGCACTTCTTTAACACGGGCGTCTTTTTTACGAGCTACCTTTTGACAGCGGCGCGTAAAAAAAATGATCGTCGCCACAGAACATCGTAAGACCCATTCAAATGGGCAGCTGTTTGCCGACGCTTTTGAGCCGAATTTTCGGACGTAATTCGGGGCTAAAACGCTCGAATTACGTCCGTAAATAGTGTGTGTGTGTGAACCCAGCCTAATACTGCCCCCCTATATACAAGTATATAACTACTATAATACTGCTCCTATATACAAGTATATAACTACTATAATACTGCTCCCTATGTACAAGAATATAACTACTATAATACTGCCCCCTATGTACAAGAATATAACTACTATAATACTGCTCCTATATACAAGAATATAACTCCTATAATACTGCCTCCTATATACAAGAATATAACTACTATAATACTGCCCCCTATATACAAGAATATAACTACTATAATACTGTCCCCTATATACAAGAATATAACTACTACAATACTGCTCCCTATATGCAAGAATATAACTACTATAATACTGCTCCTATATACAGGCATATAACTACTATAATACTGCTCCTATATACAAGAATATAACTACTATAATACTGCTCCTCTATACAAGAATATAACTTCTATAATACTTCCCCTTATACAAGAATATAACTTCTATAATACTGCCCCCTATATACAAGAATATAACTACTATAATACTGTCCCCTATATACAAGAATATAACTACTACAATACTGCTCCCTATATACAAGAATATAACTACTATATAATACTGCCCATATATACAAGAATATAACTACTATAATACTGCCCCTATATACAAGAATATAACTACTATAATACTGCCCCCTATATACAAGAATATAACTACTATAATACTGCCCACTATATACAATAATATAACTACCATAATACTGCTCCTATATACAAGAATATAACTACTATAATAATTCCCCCTATACACAAAAAATATAACTACTATAATACTGCCCCCTATATACAAGAATAGAACTACTATAATACTGCCCCCTGTGTACAAGAATATAACTACTATAATACTTCCCCTATATACAAGAATATAACAGTTATATTCTTGTATATAGGGGCAGTATTATAGTAGTTATATGCTTGTATATAGTGGGCAGTATTATACTAGTTATAATAACTAGTATAATACTGCCCACTATATACAAGCATATAACTACTATAATACTGCCCCTATATACAAGCATATAACTACTATAATACTGCTCCTATATACAAGAATATAACTACTATAACACTGCTCCTATATACAAGAATATAACTACTATAATACTGCCTCCTATATACAAGAATATAACTACTATAATACTGCCCCCTATATACAAGAATATAACTACTATAATACTGCCCCTATATACAAGAATATAACTACTATAATACTGCCCCCTATATACAAGAATATAACTACTATAATACTGCCTCCTATATACAAGAATATAACTACCATAATACTGCTCCTATATACAAGAATATAACTACTATAATACTGCCCCCTATATACAAGAATATAACTACCATAATACTGCTCCTATATACAAGAATATAACTACTATAATACTGCTCCCTATATACAAGAATATAACTACTATAATACTGCTCCTATATACAAGAATATAACTACTATAATACTGCTCCCTATATACAAGAATATAACTACTATAATACTGCTCCCTATATACAAGAATATAACTACCATAATACTGCTCCTATATACAAGAATATAACTACTATAATACTGCTCCCTATATACAACTACTATAATACAATAAATCTATGCACAAGAATATTATGTATTAAGCACTATTATGTAGGTACTATATGGCAGTATTATTTTTGATCTTTTTGGCACTGCTGCTAGTTAGCCATATAATGTAGGGAATATATTGTAGTAGTATTTAGGCTCTGTATTGTTATTGGCACTATATTGTGGTATTATTTAGGTTTCACAGGGCACTATTTGGCAATGTCCCAGGGTTCAGTGCTGGGACCACTATTATTCAACTTATTTATTAATGATATAGAGGATGGGATTAATAGCACTATTTCTATTTTTGCAGATGACACCAAGCTATGTAATATAGTTCAGACTATGGAAGATGTTCATGAATTACAGGCAGATTTAATCAAACTGAGTGTTTGGGCGTCCACTTGGCAAATGAAGTTTAATGTAGATAAATGTAAAGTTATGCATCAGGGTACGAACAACCTGCATGCATCATATGTCCTAGGGGGAGCTACACTGGCGGATTCACTTGTTGAGAAGGATCTGGGTGTAATAACCTGCATGCATCATATGTCCTAGGGGGAGCTACACTGGGGGAGTCACTTGTTGAGAAGGATCTGGGTGTAATAACCTGCATGCATCATATGTCCTAGGGGGAGCTACACTGGGGGAGTCACTTGTTGAGAAGGATCTGGGTGTAATAACCTGCATGCATCATATGTCCTAGGGGGAGCTACACTGGGGGAGTCACTTGTTGAGAAGGATCTGGGTGTAATAACTTGCAGCATCATATGTCCTAGGGGGCGCTACACTGGGGGAGTCACTTGTTGCTAAGGATCTGGGTGTAATAATCTGCAGCATCATATGTCCTAGGGGGCGCTACACTGGGGCGAGTCACTTGTTGAGAAGGGTCTGGGTGTAATAACCTGCATGCATTATATGTCCTAGGGGGAGCTACACTGGGGGAGTCACTTGTTGAGAAGGATCTGGGTGTAATAATCTGCATGCATCATATGTCCTAGGGGGAGCTACACTGGCGGATTCACTTGTTGAGAAGGATCTGGGTGTAATAATCTGCATGCATCATATATCCTAGGGGGAGCTACACTGGGGGAGTCACTTGTTGAGAAGGATCTGGGTGTAATAACCTGCATGCATCATATGTCCTAGGGGGAGCTACACTGGGGGAGTCACTTGTTGAGAAGGATCTGGGTGTAATAACCTGCATGCATCATATGTCCTAGGGGGCGCTACACTGGGGGAGTCACTTGTTGAGAAGGATCTGGGTGTAATAACCTGCATGCATCATATGTCCTATTGGGCGCTACACTGTGGGAGTCACTTGTTGAGAAGGATCTGGGTGTAATAACCTGCATGCATCATATGTCCTAGGGGGCGCTACACTGGGGGAGTCACTTGTTGAGAAGGATCTGGGTGTAACAATCTGCATGCATCATATGTCCTAGGGGGCGCTACACTGGGGGAGTCACTTGTTGAGAAGGATCTGGGTGTAATAACCTGCATGCATCATATGTCCTAGGGGGAGCTACACTGGGGGAGTCACTTGTTGAGAAGGATCTGGGTGTAATAACCTGCATGCATCATATGTCCTAGGGGGCGCTACACTGGGGGAGTCACTTGTTGAGAAGGATCTGGGTGTAACAATCTGCATGCATCATATGTCCTAGGGCTAGCTACAATGGGGGAGTCACTTGTTCAGAAGGATCTGGGTGTAATAACATGCATGCATCATATGTCCTAGGGGGCGCTACACTGGGGGAGTCACTTGTTGAGAAGGATCTGGGTGTAACAATCTGCATGCATCATATGTCCTAGGGGGCGCTACACTGGGGGAGTCACTTGTTGAGAAGGATCTGGGTGTAATAACCTGCAGCATCATATGTCCTAGGGTGAGCTACACTGGGGGAGTCACTTGTTGAGAAAGATCTGGGTGTAATAATCTGCATGCATCACATGTCCTAGGGGGCGCTACACTGGGGGAGTCACTTGTAGAGAAGGATCTGGGAGTAATAATCTGCAGCATCATATGTCCTAGGGGGAGCTACACTGGGGGAGTCACTTGTAGAGAAGGATCTGGGAGTAATAATCTGCAGCATCATATGTCCTAGGGGGCGCTACACTGGGGGAGTCACTTGTAGAGAAGGATCTGGGAGTAATAATCTGCAGCATCATATGTCCTAGGGGGCGCTACACTGGGGGAGTCACTTGTAGAGAAGGATCTGGGAGTAATAATCTGCAGCATCATATGTCCTAGGGGGCGCTACACTGGGGGAGTCACTTGTAGAGAAGTATCTGGGTGTAATAATCTGCAGCATCATATGTCCTAGGGGGCGCTACACTGGGGGAGTCACTTGTTGAGAAGGATCTGGGTGTAATAATCTGTATGCATCATATGTCCTAGGGGGAGCTACACTGGGGGATTCACTTGTTGAGAAGGATCTGGGTGTACTTGTAAATCATAAACGAAATAACAGCATGCAGTGTCAATCAGCTGCTTCAAAGGCCAGCAGGATATTGTCGTGTATTAACCCCTTAAAGGGAATGTGTTGCCAGCAAAACATGTATTTTTTTTTTTCTAGTTAAACAATTAGTGTGTAGGTGAGTAAACATTGTTCTAATTTTTTTTATTTTTTTCACGAGTCAGGAAATATTATAAATTGGATTCAATTTATAATATTTCCCAGCACTGGTCACTAGATGGAGCAATTCCCAAAATTGCAGCATTGCATGTGGTAAAGCAACCACATTGCTTTATGCTGCAAAATTGGGAAAAAAATCCCTCGCTCTAGTGAGCTCTCAGAATCCCCCCCTCCTTTATCCTGGCTAGTGCCGGAAGAAACTAGGGGTTTGAACGGTCTAACCTCCTACACTGTGTGTCGCCATTTTTTGAGCTAACACACAGTGTAGAAGGTTTACATACACTAGTAAACACACACTGAAACACGAACATAGAAATCACTTACCTGCTCCAGTCG
Organism: Rhinoderma darwinii; assembly: GCF_050947455.1. Classification (NCBI taxonomy): domain Eukaryota; kingdom Metazoa; phylum Chordata; class Amphibia; order Anura; family Rhinodermatidae; genus Rhinoderma; species Rhinoderma darwinii. Next base: position 67,598,466 of record NC_134699.1, read on the forward strand.
CCGCCGCTCCCTCCGGTCCGTCCGCTCCGTCTGCTGCTGCTGCTCCATGTGCACAAGTCCGGAAGCCGCGACCAGAAGTAGTAATCTTACTGTCCGGCCGCGACCTCCGGTCCACAGGAAAATGGCGCCGGACGGCGCGCATTTCAAATTGGACTGTGTGGGAGCGGCGCATGCGCCGTTCCCACACACACGGCGTACACCATAGTGGATGGAACGGGCCCCGTTCGCAGTCCCTATGGGACTGGAGCTGCCGTATTCCATGTCTGTATGTGTCGTTAATCGACACATACAGAAATGGAAAAAAAAATGGCAGCCCCCATAGGGAAGAAAAAGTGTAAAAATAGAAAAAAGTAACACACAAACACACAAATAAATATAAACGTTTTTAATAAAACCCTAACATAAACCTGATATAAAATTTTTTTTTTGGTGACACTGTTCCTTTAAGGACGCAGCCTAGTTTTGGCCTTAAGGCCTCATTAACACGAGCGTAATATACGCGCGTGCTTTTCACGTGTGTCGTACGCACCTATATTACTCTATGGGGGCATGCAGACAGTCCGTGAGTTTTGCTCAGCGTGAGTGCGCTGAAAAAAACTCACGACATGTTCTATAAATGTGCGTTTTTCGCGCATCACGCACCCATTGAAGTCAATGGGTGCGTGAAAACCACGAAGGTCGCACGGAAGCACTTCCGTGCGAACTGCGTGATTCGCGCAAGAGCTGTCAAACTGAATGTAAACAGAAAAGCACCACGTGCTTTTCTGTTTACAAACATCCGAACGGAGTGTCTTACAGATGACCGAACCGAACTTTACCGGGTTCGGCCGAACTCGTTTTGACCGAACCCGGCAGGAGACAGTCACTGTGCAGGGTGCTGAAAGAGTTAAACTGGTTCAGCACCCTGGACAGTGACTTCTGATCCCAATATACGTGAACGTGTAAAAAAAAAAAAAAGTTCTGACTTACCGATAACTCCCGGCTTCTTCCTCCAGTCTGACCTCCCGGGATGACAATTCAGCCCAAGTGACAGCTGCAGCCAATCACAAGCCAAGCACAGGCTGCAGCGGTCACATGGACTGCCGCATCATCCAGGTAGGTGGGGCCAGATGTCAAGAGAGGCGCGTCACCAAGGACGCGTCACCGAGGACGCGTCACCAAGGCAACGGCCGGGAAGTTCTCGGTAAGTACGAACCTCTTTTTTTTTAAACAGGTTACTCGATATGGTGATCGGAATGCACTGTCGAGGGTGCTGAAAGAGTTACTGCCGATCAGTTAACTCTTTCAGCACCATGGACAGTGACTGACGTCGACTAGCCTCATCTCTATGAAAATCACGCAGCCGCGCATCATACACAGATGACACACGGAGCTGTCAAGTGCCTTTTGCGCACGCAAAACGCTGCGTTTTTTGCGCGCGCAAAACGCACACGCTCGTGTAAATGAGGCCTAAGGGGAAAGGGGAAATGAGGCCTAACTAGGAAAGACTGGGCCCCATAGCAAACTTTTGACTGGGGCCCCCCATCCACTGGGAGTCACACAACCCCCCCTTGTAGATAGTGCCTTTTTTACAGCCCCCCCTGTAGATAACGCCATACAGACCCCCCTGTAGATAACGCGATACAGCCCCCCTGTAGATAACGCCATACAGCCCCCCCTGTAGATAACGCCATACAGCCCCCTTTGTAGATATCTACAGAGGGGGACTGTATGGCGTTATCTACAGGGGGGACTGTGTGGCGTTATCTACAGGGGGGACTGTGTGGCGGTATCTACAGGGGGGACTGTGTGGCGTTATCTACAGGGGGGACTGTGTGGCGTTATCTACAGGGGGGACTGTGTGGCGTTATCTACAGGGGGGACTGTGTGGCGGTATCTACAGGGGGGACTGTGTGGCGTTATCTACAGGGGGGACTGTGTGGCGTTATCTACAGGGGGGACTGTGTGGCGTTATCTACAGGGGGACCGTGTGGCATTATCTACAGGGGGGACTGTGTGGCGTTATCTACAGGAGGGACTGTGTGGCGTTATCTACAGGGGGGACGGTGTGGCGTTATCTACACGGGGACTGTATGGCGCTAACGCCATACAGCCCCCACTGTAGAGAACGCCATACAGCCCCCCTGTAGAGAACGCCATACAGCCCCCCCTGCAGGGAACGACATACAGTCCCCCCTGTAGAGAACGCAATACAGCCCCCCCTGCAGGGAACGCCATACAGCGCCCCCTGCAGGGAACGCCATACAGCGCCCCCCCTACAGGGAACGCCATACAGCGCCCCCCCTGCAGGGAACGCCATACAGCACCCCCCCCCCTCTGCAGGGAAGCCATACAGCGCCCCCCTCCTGCAGGGAACGCCATACAGCGCCCCCCCTGCAGGGAACACCATAAAGCGCCCTCCCCCCCCTGCAGGGAACGCCATACAGCGCCCCCCCTGCAGGCAACGCCATACAGTGCCCCCCCCTGCAGGGAACGCCATACAGCGCCCCCCTGCAAGGAACGCCATACACCGCCCCCCCTGCAGGGAACGCCATACAGCGTCCGCCCCCCCCAAAAAAAAAATTGCGACCTACAGTGTTGTTGTGTTCTACAAATAACATGCATCCCCTATCCACAGGATAGGGGATACATGTGTGATCGCTGGCATTGATAGGGAGAACGGGGGACTGAAAGTCCCCTGAAGTTCTCCATCACTAACCTCTGACTTCCGGCGTCTGCGCAGCTCAATAAAAATGAAAGGAGCGCTGGTCACGCATGCGCACAAGCGCGACCGGCGCTCCATTCATTTCTACGGAGCTGCCGACACAGACCCAGGAAGTCCGAGGTTTGTGATGGAGAACTTCAGGGGACTTTCAGTCCCCCGTTCTCCCTATCGGTGCCAGCGATCACACATGTATCCCCTGTCCTGTGGATATCCTGTGGATAGGGGATACATGTCTTTTGTTTAATGGCAGAGCGGGGAGATACCTCCCTGCTCTGCCGTAGTGATCAGTGGCGTCCCGCTGTAGCAGCCATAGCGGCTGCTAGCGGAGCCTGCGGCCATGGGGGGGGCCCGTGCCGGCGGGCGACACGGGCCCCCTCATGCCGCGGGCCCCGTAGCAGCCGCTACTGCTGCTACGGCGGTAGTTACGCCACTGCTCAGAGCCCATTTTTCAAATCTGACATATTTCACTTTATGTGGTAATAACGTCGGAATGCTTAAACCTATCCAAGCGATTCTGAGATTGTTTTTCTCGTGACACATTGAGCTTTATGTTAGTGGTAAAATTTGGTCGATATATTCAGTGTTTATTGGTGAAAAATGGCAAAATTTAGAGAAAATGTATAACAAATAGAAAAAATTTTCAGAATTTAAATGCATCTGCTTGTAAAACAGACGGTTATACATCTAAAATAGTTACTAGCTCACATTTCCCATATGTCTACTTTAGATTGGCAGCGTTTTTTGAGCATTCATTTATTTTTCTTGGACGTTACAAGGCTTAGAACATAAACAGCAATTTCTCATATTTTTAAGAAAATTTCAAAAGCCTTTTTTTAAGGTACCTGTTCAGTTCTGAAGTGGCTTTGAGGGGCCTATGTATTAGAAACCCCCATAAAACACCCCATTTTGAAAACTAGACCCCTCAAAGTATTCAAAACAGCATTTAGAAAGTTTATTTAAAGAGGCTCTGTCACCAGATTTTGCAACCCCTATCTGATATTGCAGCAGATAGGCGCTGCAATGTAGATTACAGTATCGTTTTTATTTTTAAAAAAACGAGCATTTTTGGCCAAGTTACGACCATTTTTGTATTTATGCAAATGAGGCTTGCAAAAGTCCAAGTGGGCGTGTTTAAAGTAAAAGTCCAACGGGGCGTGTATTATGTGCGTACATCGGGGTGTTTTTACTACTTTTACTAGCTGGGCGTTCTGACGAGAAGTATCATCCACTTCTCTTCAGAACGCCCAGCTTCTGGCAGTGCAGACACAGCGTGTTCTCGAGAGATCACGCTGTGACATCACTCACAGGTCCTGCATCGTGTCAGACGAGCGAGGACACCGGCACCAGAGGCTTCAGTTGATTCTGCAGCAGCATCAGCGTTTGCAGGTAAGTCGATGTAGCTACTTACCTGCAAACGCTGATGCTGCTGCAGAATCAACTGTAGCCTCTGGTGCCGATGTGGCCGACACGATGCAGGACCTGAGGCAGGAAGTGAGTGACGTCACAGCGTGATCTCTCGAGAACACGGCTGTGTCTGCACTGCCAGAAGCTGGGCGGTAACGAAGAGAAGTGGATGATACTTCTCGTCAGAACGCCCAGGTAGTAAAAGTAGTAAAAACGCCCCGATGTACGCACATAATACACGCCCAGTTGGACTTTTACTTTTAACACGCCCACTTGGACTTTTGCAAGCCTCATTTGCATAAATACAAAAATGGTCATAACTTGGCCAAAAATGCTCGTTTTTAAAAAATAAAAACGTTACTGTAATCTACATTGCAGCGCCGATCTGCTGCAATAGCAGATAGGGGTTGCAAAATCTGGTGACAGAGCCTCTTTAACCCTTCAGGCATTTCACAGAAATTAAAGCAAAGTGGAGGTGAAATTTGGAAATTTCATTTTTCTTGCTGAATTTCAATTTTGTTAATTTTTTTCTGTAACACGGAAGATTTTACCAGAGAAATAGTACTAAATATGTATTGTCCAGATTCTGCAGTTTTTAGAAATGTCCCACATGTGTCTCTAGTGCGCTCGTGGACTAAAACACAAGCCGCAGAAGCAAAGAAGCACCTAGTACATTTTGAGACCTCTTTTTTTATTAGAATATATTTTATGCAGCATGCCAGGTTTGAAGAGGTGCTGAGGTACCAAAACAGTAGGAATCCCCAAAAAGTGACCCCATTTCAGAAACTACACCCCTCAAGGAATTAATTTATGGTTGTTGTTACCATTTTGACCCCACAGTTTTTACACAGCACGTATTTGAATTGGGCTGTGAAATTGAAAAAACGAAATTTTTTCCAATCAGCTGTAATTTTTCATCAAAATTTCTTACTTTCACAGGGAACAAAATACCCCATTTTGTTGCACAATTTCTCCTGAGTGCAGCAATACCCCATTTGTGGCGATAAACTGCCGTTTGGGCCCATGGGTGGCCTCAGAAGGGAAGGAGCGCTGTGTGTTCTTTGGAGTGCAGATTTTGCTGGATTGGTTTTCGGGGGCCATGTCGTATTTGCAGAGCCTCAGAGGTATCAAAGCAATGGAAACCCACCAGAAGTGACCCCATTTTGGAAACTGCACCCCTCAAGGAATTCATTTATGGTTGTTGTTACCATTTTGACCGCACAGTTTTTTCACAGCAACTATTTGAATTGGGCTGGGAATTTAAAAAAATATTTTTTTTTCCAATAATATGTAGTTTTAACTCAAAATTTCTTATTTTCACAAGAAATAAAATGCTCCATTTTGTTGCCCAATTTGTCCTGAGTGCAGCAATACCCTATTTGTGGTGATAAACTGCCGTTTGGGCCCATGGGAGGGCTTAGAAGGAAAGGATCGCTATTTGTTCTTTGGAGTCCAGATTTTGCTGGAATGGTTTTCGGGTGCCAAGTCGCGTTTGCAGAGCCCCAGAGGTATCAAAGCAATGGAAACCCACCAGAAGTGACCCCATTTTGGAAACTACACCCCTCAAGGAATTCATTTATTGGTGTTGTGACCATTTTGACTCCATAGTTTTTTCACAGAACGTATTTGAATTGGGCTGGGAATTCAAACAAAATAAATTTTTTCCAATAATATGTCGTTTTGGCTGAAAATGTCTTATTTTCACAAGAAATAAAATACCCCATTTTGTTGCCCAATTTGTCCTGAGTGCGGCAATGACCAATTTGTGGTGATAAACTGACGTTTGGGCCCATGGGAGGGCTCAGAAGGAAAGGACCACCATTTGGCCTATTGGGGATTTTCTGGTGTGAAGTCATGTATGCAGAAGCCCCTGAGGTACCAGTACAGTTGAAACCCCCAAGAAGTGACCCCGTTTTAAAAACTACACCCCTTAAGGCATTCATCTAGAGGTGTAGTGAGCATTTTGACCGGAGACATACACCCCATAAACTGTAATGTGGGTTCTCACGGGTACGGAAATACCCTCAATGTGGCTGTTATCAGCTGCCTGGGCACACGGCAGGGCTCAGAAGGGAAAGATGAGGGGGATAAACTGTGCGGAGTGCGTCAAGGTAAATAAAACTGGGGTAGATTAAAAATCTAGGGATGTATGATACATTTTGAAGCTCTCTTTCATACGGAGCCTTAGTTTTTCGGGACACGAGTCACATTGATATATTGTGTCCTCCAACTTCTCCTGGAAAGTGTTGCCCTTGGTACGATGCGTGTGGCCCCGCTTCCAGAAGTACTGGGTGCCCCCCTTCTTGGTCCCTAAAAATTAGTTTCTTTATAACCACCTCTTGAAATTCCAGGAAAGTTCCCGTCTGGCCTGCACATCGACGTAGCACGTACGCATTGTACAATGCCATCTGTATGATGTGCCCGGCCAGCTTCTTATACCACACCGCATGGAAGCTGTAGGGCTTCAGGACTGGATCTGACAAGTCCACCCCTCACATGTACCTATTGTAGTCCAGGATGCAGTCTGGTTTGGGGGTCTCTGTACTGGTACGCTGGTATAAAAATTATCCAGGTAGAGGTGGTAACCCTGGTCCAGCAGTGGGTGCAACAATCCCACAAAATTTTTGCATTAACTCCCAGTAAGGGGGGGCATTCTGGGGGCTGAATACTGGTGTCCTTCCCTTCATATATCCTACATTTGTAGGTATACCCTGATGCGTTCTCGCACAGCTTATACATCTTCACGCCATACCTTGCCCTCCTACCCGGCAGGTACTGGTGGAATTGAAGCCTCCCTTTAAAATGTACCGAGGACTCATCAATAGAAATACACGTCTCGGGGGTGTATGCTTGGGAAAACCGGGCGCTGAAACGGTCTAATAGGGGTCTCCGTTTATACAAATGGTCAAAACTGGGGTCGTCTTGGAGTAGGCAATGCTCATTAGGAGAAGTGAAGTATTGCCTCATTTTTATTTATTTTTAGGTTCCAGTTCAGTTCTGAAGTTGCTTTGAGGGGCCCATATATTAGAAACCCCTATGAAACACCCCATTTTAGAAACTAGACCCCTCAAAGTATTCACTACAGCATTTAGAAAGTTTATGAACTCTTTAGGTGTTTCACAGGAATTTAGGGCAAAGTAGAGGTGAAATTTACATATTTATTTTTGTCAGAAGATCCTTTTTATACAATTTTTTTCTATAACACAAAAGGATTTACCAGAGAAACGCAACTTAATACGTATTGCCCAGATTCTGCAGTTTTGAGAAATATCCCACATGTGGCTCTGGTGCGGTAATGGACTGAGGCACCGGCCTCCGAAGCAAAGGAGCACCTAGTGGATTTTGAGGCCTCTTTTTTATTAGGCACCATGTCCGGTTTGAAGAGGTCTTGTGGTGCCAAAACAGTGGAAACCCACAAAAAAGTGACCCCATTTTGGAAACTAGACCCCTTGAGGAATTCATTGTAGTTTTCTTGGGGTGCATGTGACTTTTTGATCAGTTTTTATTCTATTTTTAGGTGGCGTGGTGACTAAAAAACAGCAATTCTACTATTGTTTTTTTATTCAATTTTTTTTACAGCGTTCACCGTGCGCTATAAATGACATATTCACTTTATTCTGCGGGGCGATACGATTACGGCGATAGTTTTATAGTTTTTTTTTATGTCTTATGGCGTTTGCACAATAAAATACGTTTTGTAAACAATCATTCACTTTTTGTGTTACCTTATTCTAAGAGCCAGAACTTTTTGATTTTTCAATCAATAAAACCGTGCGAGGACTTATTTTTTGCGTAACGAACTTTAGTTTCCATCAGCACCATTTTTCGGTACATGCGACTTTTTGATCTCTTTTTATTCCATTTTTTGGGAGGTGAAGTGACCAAACAATTGTGATTCTGGTACGGTTTATTATTGTTTTCTTTTGCGGCGTTCACCGTGCGGGATAAATAACGAAATAGTTTTGTAGTTCAGGCCGTTACGGACGCGGCGATACCAATTATGTATAGTTTATTTGTTTGTTTATATATTTTTATTAATAATAAATGACTGATAAGGTAAAAAGGGGGATTTTTACTTTTAATACTTTTAAAACTTTTATTTTCTTATTTTTACACATCTTTTTTTTACTTTTTTTTTTACTTTATTACTTTGTCCCACTAGGGGACTTGAGGGCAGGAGGCCCTGATCGCTATTCTAATACACTGCACTACATGCTACTCACTGACAGCAAGCATAGTGGGTCCTGACGTTGTCAGGACCCACTAGGCTTCCGTCTATGGCATAGCCGGACGCCATTGTTTGGTGTTCGGTTGCCATAGTCACCATCGCCGGCCGCTATCGTGTAGCAGGCCTGCGATGGCAGCTTAACCCCTAAATAGCAGCGATCTCTATTGAACGCGGCTTTTAAGGGGTTAATCAGCGGGGACACAGCGATCGGTCCCCGCTGTAGGAGCTGCGGCAGCTGCTGAACAAGACAGCAGCTGTCACAGCTCCTGTATGTGTCGGGAGGACGGCCGAAACGGCCGTTACTCCCGAGACGTACTATTAGGTCATGGAGCGCGAACGATATGGTTACCATGACTTAATAGTACGTCCAGGAGCGGGAAGGGGTTAAAAGAGGCATGGACTCGCGGGACAGGGATGTAATATTACCACTTTACAAAGCATTAGTGAGGCCTCATCTAGAATATGCAGTCCAGTTCTGGGCTCTAGTTCATAGAAAGGATGCCCTGGAGTTGGAAAAAATACAAAGAAGAGCAACGAAGCTAATAAGGGGCATGGAGAATCTAAGTTATGAGGAAAGATTAAAAGAATTAAACCTATTTAGCCTTGAAAAGAGACGACTAAGGAGGGACATGATTAACTTATATAAATATATTAATGGCACATACAAAAAATATGGTGAAATCCTGTTCCTTGTAAAACCCCCTCAAAAAACAAGGGGGCGCTCCCTCTGTCTGGAGAAAAAAAAGGTTCAACCTGCAGAGGTGACAAGCCTTCTTTAGGGTATGTGCACACACACTAATTACGTCCGTAATTGACGGACGTATTTCGGCCGCAAGTAGTGGACCGAACACAGTGCAGGGAGCCGGGCTCCTAGCATCATACTTATGTACGACGCTAGGAGTCCCTGCCTCTCCGTGGAACTACTGTCCCGTACTGAAAACATGATTACAGTACGGGACAGTTGTCCTGCAGAGAGGCAGGGACTCCTAGCATCGTATATAAGTATGATGCTAGGAGCCCGGCTCCCTGCACTGTGTTCGGTCCGGTACTTGCGGCCGAAATACGTCCATCAATTACGGACGTAATTAGTGTGTGTGCACATACCCTCACTGTGAGAACGGTGAATTTATGGAATAGCCTACCGCAGGAGCCGTCACAGCAGGGACAGGAGATGCTGCAAAAAAGGCAAAGATCATTTCCTAGAACAAAAAAATATTATCTCCTATGTGTAGAAATTTTTCCTTCCCTTTTCCCATCCCTTGGTTGAACTTGATAGACATGTGTATTTTTTCAACCGTACAAACTATGTAACTATATGTAACTATGTAACTATATGTAACTATATGTAACTATATGTAACTATGTAGCTATGTAACTATGTAGCTATGTAACTATGTAACTATGTAACTATATGTAACTATGTAACTATGTAACTATTCAATTTTCCTTCTTACAGCAACAGGAGACCCCTAATATGTTTTACCCTGGAGTCTTTTCTCACTTACACTGGCACTACCCATTATGGCAGCATTGGCCCTTCTATACCCGCTGGTGAGTACTGGTTGTTTTATTTTGGTGAAGTTGTGCATTAACTGTCTGCAACTGATTTTAATAGAGCTGGAAGCGTCTTGGTAAAAATTTACAACCCACCATTGTCTTTAAACACATGCAGCCCCTCGGTAAGTGCTCCGTCCAGGCATACGTGCAACAGTTTGAGGTGAAAATCTTGGAGGGAGGTCACAGATGTTTTGTGTTAGGAAAACCCTTTAATGGCTTTTAAGTGATTATGGTCTGTAAATTCCCATAACTGGGCTAAAGGTGGAGGCTTGATTAAAAAGCATCAGGGAACGTTGCCAAGTCACAAAGTTCTGGCGGCCGCCTGACGTGATGCGCAAATTCCATACAGGCGAAGAATAAGAAATGTTAAAAATGGAATAATATTTATAAATGTTTCTCTACCGCAGACATCTGTTCTGTGCATCACATGTTATCTATAGGGTCAGACATTTTATCCATGCATCCATCCATATATATCATATTTATATATCCCATCTATCTCATATCTATCTATCTATCTATCTATCTATCTATCTATCTATCTATCTATCTATCTATCTATCTATCTATCTATCTATCTATCTATCTATCTATCATCTATCTCATATCTATCTATCTATCTATCTATCTAGCTATATCTTTTACTTAGATAACTATATAATTCTAACTAAGAATTGGCTGAATAGAAGTTTTGACATATATCTCTGCTCTTCTATTTCAGAACTGTGCCAGACTTTCAGGACTATGGGACTAATGACATTTTACTGTATTAGCATTTTAATTTTGCTTTGTGTATTTTTTGTTCTATGCCTCCTATTGATTTTTCATCCAGACCCACAGATCCATCGGTCAAAGGATTGAATTATCCGCCGCGCACACATATGTATTTCATCCATTTCCAACATGAACAATTTTCCCTAATTATTGTGACTGTTCCAGCTCTTTGTATGGTTGGACCGGTCCTGTGCTGCTGAGTGATTATTCCCCGGATAATGTCCTTTAGCTCGAGTCCGGAGAGAGGACGTTTTAAGCGAAAGCAGCTCGACACTCACAGCCTGTATTCATTGATCATATATCACCTAGGAATCTAATACCCCGGATCTCACACCAAGAGCGTGGCCGAAGATATATAATCTGATATCTATACAGCACCTCTTATCTACAGGAACCTTCATGTATAGGAATGCATATAGAGACCCCCATTCCTAATTACCAGGGAACATCCAAGTTCTTAACACGTCCTCAACCGGAAAAATAATCCAGTTTAAAGTTCTGATCTCCACATGGAGTAGTGTTATAAGTCAATATGAACTGAAAAATGTATATACAGCCAAGAGAAGTGTGCACAATTGTATGTATTATAGTAGTTATATTCTTGTATATAGCAGCAGTATTATAGTAGTTATATTCTTGTATATAGGAGCAGTATTATAGTAGTTATAATCTTGTATATAGGGGGCAGTATTATAGTAGTTATATTCTTGTATATAGGAGCAGTATTATAGTAGTTATATTCTTGTATATAGGGGGCAGTATTATAGTAGTTATATTCTTGTATATAGGAGCAGTATTATAGTAGTTATATTCTTGTATATAGGGGGCAGTATTATAGTAGTTATATTCTTGTATATAGGAGCAGTATTATAGTAGTTATATTCTTGTATATAGGAGCAGTATTATAGTAGTTATATTCTTGTATATAGGGGGCAGTATTATAGTAGTTATATTCTTGTATATAGGAGCAGTATTATAGTAGTTATATTCTTGTATATAGGAGCAGTATTATAGTAGTTATATTCTTGTATATTGGGGCAGTATTATAGTAGTTATATTCTTGTATAGAGGAGCAGCATTATAGTAGTTATATTCTTGTATATAGGGGCAGTATTATAGTAGTTATATTCTTGTATATAGGAGCAGTATTATAGTAGTTATATTCTTGTATATAGGAGCAGTATTATAGTAGTTATATTCTTGTATATAGGGGGCAGTATTATAGTAGTTATATTCTTGTATATAGGAGGCAGTATTATAGTAGTTATATTCTTGTATATAGCAGCAGTATTATAGTAGTTATATTCTTGTATATAGTAGCAGTATTATAGTAGTTATATTCTTGTATATAGGAGCAGTATTATAGTAGTTATATTCTTGTATATAGGAGGCAGTATTATAGTAGTTAAATTCTTGTATATAGCGGCAGTATTATAGTAGTTATATTCTTGTATATAGGGGGCAGTATTATAGTAGTTATATTCTTGTATATAGGAGCAGTATTATAGTAGTTATATTCTTGTACATAGGGGGCAGTATTATAGTAGTTAAATTCTTGTATATAGGGGGCAGTATTATAGTAGTTATATTCTTGTATATAGGGGCAGTATTATAGTAGTTATATTCTTGTATATAGGGGCAGTATTATAGTAGTTATATTCTTGTATATAGGGGGCAGTATTATAGTAGTTATATTCTTGTATATAGGAGCAGTATTATAGTAGTTATATTCTTGTATATAGGGGCAGTATTATAGTAGTTATATTCTTGTATATAGGGGGCAGTATTATAGTAGTTATATTCTTGTATATAGGAGGCAGTATTATAGTAGTTATATTCTTGTATATAGGGAGTAGTATTATAGTAAATATATTCTTGTATATAGGAGCAGTATTATAGTAGTTATATTCTTGTATATAGGGGCAGTATTATAATAATTATATTCTTGTATATAGGGGGCAGTATTACAGTAGTTATATTCTTGTATATAGGAGCAATATTATAGTAGTTATATTCTTGTATATAGGAGGCAGTATTATAGTAGTAATATTCTTGTATATAGGGGCAGTATTATAGTCGTTATTTTCTTGTATATAGGGGCAGTATTATAGTAGTTATTTTCTTGTACATAGGGGCAGTATTATAGTAGTTATATTCTTGTATATAGGGGCAGTATTATAGTAGTTATATTCTTGTATATAGGGGCAGTATTATAGTAGTTATATTCTTGTATATAGGAGCAGTATTATAGTAGTTATATTCTTGTATATAGGAGCAGTATTATAGTAGTTATATTCTTGTATATAGGGGCAGTATTATAGTAGTTATATTCTTGTATATAGGGGCAGTATTATAGTAGTTATATTCTTGTATATAGGGGGCAGTATTATAGTAGTTATATTCTTGTATATAGGGGGCAGTATTATAGTAATTATATTCTTGTATATAGGAGCAGTATTATAGTAGTTATATTCTTGTATATAGGGGCAGTATTATAATAGATATATTCTTGTATATAGGGGCAGTATTACAGTAGTTATATTATTGTATATAGGGGCAGTATTATAGTAGTTATATTCTTGTATATAGGGGGCAGTATTATAGTAGTTATTTTCTTGTACATAGGGAGCAGTATTATAGTAGTTATATTCTTGTATATAGGGGCAGTATTGTAGTAGTTATATTCTTGTATATAGGGGGCAGTATTATAGTAGTTATTTTCTTGTACATAAGGAGCAGTATTCCCTTTATAGCCCACTGGAGCCCTGAGTAGAGCCAGGCAACACGCTGGACCTTCAGAGCAGCAATCCTAATCCCCATGCATAATTTCTTTAATGTTTTAATTTACTAAACTGAAATTTCCTTTGAAATTCCAGTCTTTGAGTTTATAAACCGTTACTTTAAAAGCTTTTCCTCATGTCCACCACATAGTAAGCCATACCTAATGTATAAGCCTGTAGAGATTTTTGCAATGAAAATAGTTCAAATTTCCAGTCCATAAAACAATTTTATTAAAATTAAGTAAATTCCTCTGTTTATTATTAAATGTGGGATTCTTGTATATAGGGGGCAGTATTACAGTAGTTATATTCTTGTATATAGGAGCAATATTATAGTAGTTATATTCTTGTATATAGGAGGCAGTATTATAGTAGTAATATTCTTGTATATAGGGGCAGTATTATAGTCGTTATTTTCTTGTATATAGGGGGCAGTATTATAGTAGTTATTTTCTTGTACATAGGGGCAGTATTATAGTAGTTATATTCTTGTATATAGGGGCAGTATTATAGTAGTTATATTCTTGTATATAGGGGCAGTATTATAGTAGTTATATTCTTGTATATAGGAGCAGTATTATAGTAGTTATATTCTTGTATATAGGAGCAGTATTATAGTAGTTATATTCTTGTATATAGGGGCAGTATTATAGTAGTTATATTCTTGTATATAGGGGCAGTATTATAGTAGTTATATTCTTGTATATAGGGGGCAGTATTATAGTAGTTATATTCTTGTATATAGGGGGCAGTATTATAGTAATTATATTCTTGTATATAGGAGCAGTATTATAGTAGTTATATTCTTGTATATAGGGGCAGTATTATAATAGATATATTCTTGTATATAGGGGCAGTATTACAGTAGTTATATTATTGTATATAGGGGCAGTATTATAGTAGTTATATTCTTGTATATAGGGGGCAGTATTATAGTAGTTATTTTCTTGTACATAGGGAGCAGTATTATAGTAGTTATATTCTTGTATATAGGGGCAGTATTGTAGTAGTTATATTCTTGTATATAGGGGGCAGTATTATAGTAGTTATTTTCTTGTACATAAGGAGCAGTATTCCCTTTATAGCCCACTGGAGCCCTGAGTAGAGCCAGGCAACACGCTGGACCTTCAGAGCAGCAATCCTAATCCCCATGCATAATTTCTTTAATGTTTTAATTTACTAAACTGAAATTTCCTTTGAAATTCCAGTCTTTGAGTTTATAAACCGTTACTTTAAAAGCTTTTCCTCATGTCCACCACATAGTAAGCCATACCTAATGTATAAGCCTGTAGAGATTTTTGCAATGAAAATAGTTCAAATTTCCAGTCCATAAAACAATTTTATTAAAATTAAGTAAATTCCTCTGTTTATTATTAAATGTGGGATTATTATTCCCAGTTCTCCCCCTTGAAGCTGTTACCATTCATCACCTACTCATGGCATAGCAATTATTCGGTTTGTTGCTCTACCCCTGTTTCTAAATGCCCTTGTCTGGACATATTGGTGCTCCACTGGTGCCCAGCAGCCAGGGCACATGCCCCACCAGCCCCAACCCCCTAACTACACCATTTCAAATATATTAGGAGTGTCTGGTTATTGAGGACTGAAACTTTCTGCTCATCAGGCGTAAAAGAAGTTTTCTACTTTGTACGATTCTCTTTTGTTAAAAGGGTCCGCTAAAAAAGGCTGATAATTGGATATCCCGCTGTCCGGACCCCCCCCCCCAGTGATCGGCTGTACATTGTGGAGAAACCTGGCAGCCAGCGTTTGATCATCCTGCAGCGCCACCAAAGGAGAAATCAAGCAGTACATGGTGACTGGTACTCCGGAGAGAGATGTAACCACGCTCCACTCCAGCTAGTGGATGGGGTCCCCTGTATTTATGGTAAGCTAATAGGGTATTTGAAACCCCTTTAAGTAAGTCCATCTGAAGCAGCGAGATGGGGCGATCCCCAGGGATCGATAATATGATGAGTTATATCTGAACGCCTTCCAAGCCTAAAAATGAAAAGATCCTTCTAGGAGAAATAGAAAATTGTTTGAAAAGAAATAAGACGTAGATAAATCACCGGATGTCGAGAAGATGACAGGAGGATCTGGGGAATATGCGGTTTGAAGTATGTCCGACCGGAAAGTGTCTGCTGCACTCCTGGGATGTCGTCTTATTGCTCAAAACTGGAGCCTGTGGCAGTGTCTAAATGAATCTCAGTTTTTTTTCGTGTAACGTAATGATTTTTCTAGAAGGAAATGTAGAGATAAATGAAAACTTACATTCAGGCAATGAAATATAGTCCTCCGGAGCAGAAATCTAATACATTGCTCCTTATTCTTCCAGCACAGAGGTCCTCAACCCATGCCTCTCAAGCTGTTGCAAAACTACAACTCCCAACATGCCCAAACAGCCTGCTGCTGTCCAGATATGCCAGGAGTTGTAGTCCTGCAACAACTAGAGAGCAACAGGTTGGAGACCACCACGAGTTTGTTACAATTGTATCCAGTCTGGACAATCCTGTTTGAGCTAAACAGCCTGAACTCCAGACTGATAAATTTTTACCTGCACTGATACATTGTAGCAAACTATAAGGACAGGAGAGAGATTTTTGATGCTGATGGATTAAGACTTTGTTCACACTAACATCAAGGTTTCTGTTTATAGTGAAGGCCACGATGCTTTGCCAGATTCGTCAATCGACAGATCCAAACAGTGCTTTACAGACGCCATTGACTTGGTCACGGATCAGCCATGCTGCGCCGTTCTTGCTGCAACTGTTAGTTTTGAGCAGGGGTGGGCTTACCATATAAGTAATAGGGGTCCAGTAGGTAAAGGGGTCCACTGCCCGACCGTAAAAATATCTTCTTACTATCAATTAGATTGCATATAATGAGTTAGGCCTTGTTCACATGGCGCTCAAGAAAAACAACGTCTAAATGCGTCAAAAACGTTAGCTAGCTTCCTTCTAGTTTTGGCTGCCTTCTTCCTGTGTTTTTTTGCCGGATTTTCGACACGTTTTGTTGGGAGCGTAATTCGGACTCTCATTAACTATGGGAATTAGGCGCGTTTTTGCCACGTTTTCGGTGCGTTTTACACGCCAAGAATTGACCTGACCCTTTTTTTTTTTTACACGACACATTTTTTTAAACACACCGGCGTAAAAAAAAAGCATTGTATGCACCACAATACGTTTTACCATTGATGTCAATGGGAAGATAAAGCATGCGTTTTATTACATGTTTTTCGGCGTGTTAAACTCGGCAAATACAAGTGTGAACAAGGCCTTAATGAATATCTTGTCCCTATTACTGGTGTATCATGTATTGGATAGGGAGACTTAAAAGGGGTGCTCTATTCAGAGCAAGGGGCCCATATATTGTCCTTGCACAGGGGCCCTCTGCTGTCTACATCCCCCCCCTGGTACAGGGCTAGTAGTTGCACCCAGGCCTTGTTGTCTGAGTCGGCCCAAAAACCCCTCTACCATAAAATTTCTTTGGGACCCGAGAGCTACAAGTTACGTCTCTAGCCACATTTTCTGTGTTTTGTGACCGCCACTGCTAGTCTATTCCACCCAAGAAAATAATAATCCATTGGGGCAGTAGAGAAAACTGTAGAAGCAGGGTCAGACCGGCCCATCATCGAACACAGGATCCTCTGGTGGACCTAGGCTTTGAGACAATGATGAGCTCCAAATGTCCAGCAGAAGACAACCCCATCACTGGTGTCTGTGTTTTATGAGTTTATTGACAATAACCTATTAGATCTTATTGATGAACCCCAGCCTGACACTGAGTAGAAGAATTTTTCTATTCTTTACAGGAAATTAGACATTATTTGGCGGATCCCAACGATTTTGACCGGGTCCCCTGACAATCTGGTGTCTATGAGGATAATCATACTGTCCCACCTCTTCTTCTGGGGCCGCACTGGATGGAATTGACCCTATGTAATCCTTTATTTCCCACCGACCAGCTCTTTTAGGCAAAGCCAAGAGGACATTATAATCTCAACAACAGTGCACTATAACTTTTTGACCCACTGTTATAATTTTTGCTACATCAAAGTTCTCCCTCATTGACGTCAATTAATAAAAATACATATGCAGTCATCGATTTTATAATCTTAAAATTTGTAATAATCATAAAGAAATACCACACCGAAATGCGTGGGTTTAATTAATTTTTTGAACATTTTTTATGCAATATTTGGTGTCGTTCTACCTGCACCTCCGGCATACATTGATCCCAATGATTTGATAGTCCATGTCACATTGTATTCCTCTTACAGTCTACTTTATTGAAGACAGGCACAGCAATTGTTGAGAGAGCCGTGATATATCAGACATCTTCGGCTTCCTGTAAAGTACATATGGCTTCAGGGCAGCAGCTAATCATCCATGAAATCCTTATAAATAACGACTGTATTAGTCCTGATGAGAAGAGACAGTTATCTATCTGTATAGCTGTAGTCCCTCAGACAATACCCGGAGCCGGGGTCCATTACTTATCCTGGTAATAGCCGCCTGTCATTTGGAAACGGGCCTCAAATTCTGCTGGGATATGGTGAATCCTGCCGCTATGATACAATTACCTGAGAAGACATTGGGGCCTCCCGTCTCTTCTACACATCCCTTTGTGACAACGAGAGGACTGTAACTTCATCCTAATGAGTTTGATTCTGATCAGCTCCTACATTATGTCAAGGGACCTTGAGCTATGACTGACATTTAACCTTCACCTGACCTCACGTGTCGTAGGTGCTGCACAAGAGTCCTTTGTAGACCGTCCTGGAAGATACTCGTGAGAATGTAGAAGGTTTGCAGAAGAAAATACATCCCTTGCTGTAGGAGCAGGCTTTATTGTTGAAAGGCAATTGCATTTGCGGCGATAGTAACAAAAAAAGTTACAAAAATTACTAAAAATTTTGCTTAATATCTTCTCTAGTTTCCTATGTCGTTTCCGTCCCACCTCAGGATAATGCGCAGATTTAATATTCTCTTTAGACTGGGATGAACTTTTGCTGTGCTCATTGTCGCCCCCTTCTGATTCATCTAGTTTGTATGGGTGGGGGAAGGGAAGTGACAACCATTCTTACCACATTTCTGGATTAGAAAAAGTGGTTGTCGGTGTCAGACTGAGGTTCCTTGGGGAAACGGATTGAGGGCCCATGCTCTAGTTGTACATTACAAGTACATATTTATATTTAATTTTTACCCCCACAGGGCAGAATGACTGATATGTTTATGGTGAAAACACACAAAAAAGTGAACAACCTTGCAGCTCACTCTGGAGGACCTTGTATGCCTATGCATTACACAGATAGCCAATAGGTCTCAATCAGGACTGTGTAATACTCTACTTCTCCTGTGGTGGCACTGCAGGGGAATTGAACACTTGCTGTAAGGTTCCACCAGATTACAGCTGATCTCTGGTCGTTCCCGCAGTAGGACATCCCGTGATCAACTGAAAAGTTTACCAGAAAACTTTTGTCCAAAGTAGACTCTTCTATAATGACAGATTAAGACCCATCTTGCCTGGTTTGTAGATATAATTCCCCCATTTAGGTTAGAATAAGATTTTGTGCTATGAAATGAAGATGAAACTATTGAATGTTGGATGGTAGGAATTTTCATTGTAATCATTTTTGTTTCTATGGCAAAAAATAATCCGACCAACGGAAATCTATTAGAATTTTTTTTTTAAAATGTTCAAAGTCCTTAACTTTTGCTATAGATTTAAATAGATATATTCGAATACATTTTTGGTCTAAGATTTAAGCCTCGGCTTTTGTTGCCCATACCTTAATCTGGCCTTGTTGTGTTTCTTGCTTTTGCTACCTCTATAATACCAGTGACAGGTCCCATATGTACACGGAGATCCTTAATTCCCCAAGGACGCAGCGTTGTCTCAGCTTGTTTTCCAAATTGTAAAATTTACACAAAAAGTGCAAAAACATCAGAAAATAAAATGTGGTTTTATTTAAGCCGCTTCGGGCATTAGCCGGGGGCTTTTTTCTCTGTCAGCTCCTGCCAGCTGGCCAGAAAATTAAAGCAGATTGTTACACCCGTCAAGTCTCAGACCGTGCAGCAGGAAGGAAAAGTGTGAAAACGGCTTCAGGAAAACCCAGAGAGCTTGGAATTCATTGCGTATAATTCCTCTGCGTTCCTTATAGAACCTGAACTGTGACCTTGCAGGCAATGACCTCATTCTTGTCCCATGTTCCTTACAGGCAGGTGCACAAATAATATGATATGTCTACAGACATTTGGGCTCCTATAAATTTCCATTACTTTATTGTCTTTATTTACTTTTACTTTTGTATTGTAAAAAAACATTTTACTAAAAATGTACAATTTTTATTGCCCAATAACAACTTCTAGCAGCAGTAATCAATGAATATATGAGAACGAAACAATTCATGATGATCATTAGAAGCCTGGCTCATCAGTCGATGTTTTATCATCTAGATTTTTGTTTTGTTTTTCCCAATCATGAAATATCTAAATTTACATGTCTGTTGTTTAACCCTTTCACGCCGCAGCCCTTTTTCAGATTTTCATTTTCGTTTTTCCCTCCCCACCTTCCAAAGGTCATAACGCCTTTATTTTTCCGTACTATGAGGGCTTGATTTTTGCGGGACAAGTTGTAGTTTTTTGTAGCACCATTTATTTTGCCGTATAATGTACTAGGAAACGGGGAAAAAATTATTTGTGGGGTAGAAAATGAAAAAAAAAACTGCGATTCCGCCATGGTTTTTTGCGCGCCATTTTTACGGAATTCACTGTATAATTAAAACAACATATTCATTTTATTCTATGGGTCAATACGATTACGCCGATACCAAATATGTGTAGGTTTTTCTATATTTTAATACTTTTACAAGTAAAAACCGAAGTGTAAAAAAGAAAATTTATTTTGCTTCGCCAAATTCCGAGAGCCGTAACGTCTTTATTTTTCCGTCGATTAAGTGGTATAAGGGCTTATTTTATTGTTAGTGGGATAAGCTGTCGCTTTTAATAATACCATTTTGGTGTAAATGTGACGGTTTGATCACTTTTTATTTAATTTTTTGTGGGAGATTAGGTGAACAAAAAATAGAGATTCTGGCGTTTACAATTTTTTTTTTTTACGGCGTTCACCGTGCGAGTTAAATAATGATATATTGTGATAGTTCAGACTTTTACGGACGCGGCGATACCAATTATGTTTATTTATTTAATTTTTTACTATGCTCTAGGGGGAAAATGGGGAAAGGGTTTTTTTTTTGAACTTTTAATATTTTTATTTTTTATTACACAAAAAAAACAACTTTATTTAACTCATTTTTAAATTTTTTATTAGTCCCCCTAGGGGACTTCAACCAGCGATCGTTAGATCGCTTGCACGATATACTGCAATACTAATGTATTGCAGTATATCGTGATTCTGACAGTCTCCTATGAAGCCCTGCCGGAGGCAGAGCTTCATAGGAGTACCAAGATGGCGGACCTGGGAGACTTCGTCAGACACCCAGTCAGCCGTGTGAACCAACGGCTCCCCCCGATATCGCCGCGGGGGGGCCGTTGAGACGTTACAGGGGGTCGCCCCCCTGTTTTTAGTAATTTAAATGCCGCGATCTCTATTGAACGCGGCATTTAACGGGTTAAACAAGCGGGATCGCGCTAAAGCGTGATCCCGCTCGTAACCCGGAAGTGCCGGCTGTAACACACAGCCGACACACTCGCTCTATGGAGCAGACTCAGCCCGTGAGCCCGCTCCATATTCCCCCACCCGGCGTGCGCCGTATATATACGGCGGATGTCGGGAAGGGGTTAAAGCCTATGTTCACCTAATCACCACTTTACAGTTAATTTATAAAATGAATCTACCTAAAGAAAAGTCACTCTGTAAACACATAACATTACTTATCCTGTACAAATCCTGAGTTATATCCTGTATTATACTCCAGAGCTGCACTCACTATTCTGCTGGTGGAGTCACTGTGTACATACATTACATTACTTATCCTGTACAAATCCTGAGTTATATCCTGTATTATACTCCAGAGCTGCACTCGCTATTCTGCTGGTGGAGGCACTGTGTACATACATTACATATCCTGTACTGATCCTGAGTTACATCCTGTATTATACTTCAGAGCTGCACTCACTATTCTGCTGCTGGAGTCACTGTGTATATACATTACTTATGCTGTACTGATCCTGAGTTACATCCTGTATTATACTCCAGAGCTGCACTCACTATTCTGCTGGTGGAGTCACTGTGTACATACATTACATTACTTATCCTGTACTGATCCTGAGTTACATCCTATATCATACTCCAGAGCTGCACTCACTATTCTGCTGGTGGAGTCACTGTGTACATACATTACATTGCTTATCCTGTACTGATCCTGAGTTATATCCTGTATTATACTCCAGAGCTGTACTCACTATTCTGCTGGTGGAGTCACTGTGTATATACGTTACATTACTTATCATGTACTGATCCTGAGTTATATCCTGTATTATACTCCAGAGCTGGACTCACTATTCTGCTGGTGGAGCCACTGTGTACATACATTGCATTACTTATCCTGTACTGATCCTGAGTTATATCCTGTATCTCTTTATTTTATATAAAACTACAAAACATATCATACTCCACAATAATCAAATCAACTTGTTATACTATATACATTACTTTACACATTACTATATACAGAAACAAGCCAGACCTGGCCACCCACCACCCACGCGTCAGACACTTTTTCTCTCACCAACATACCATATTATAACTGTAAATAAACATTACTACTACTAATAATAGAAAAACTAATAATAATATTATAATAATAATAACAACTGAAACCATCTCTAATATAGACTATATATATATATATATATATATATATATATATATATATATATATTTATTTTTTATAAAAAAAAATGTTAATAATTTTTTTTTTTTCCACACAACTACTACCTAACTCTCCCTAACCATCCTTATCTACCTCTCACCACCCTAGCCAGCATCTCGCCTCATGTCCTCCCATGTCCGCATAGTCCAGATGCTGGCCCCTCCACCACACCCTATACCCCAGCCCAACCTCTCGCCCCATGTCTTCCTCATGTCTGCATATTCTAGGGTTGGGCTAGGCACACACCTCCCCCCCAAACTATTTTTTCCCCCATCTAACCCTAATCTAACAGTTTTTATTATATATAAAACTACAATCACCACAAATATATACAATTTACCACAGCAATCTTATCCAATCCATACCCGAAAGCACCAAGTTCGGCCACTTGTAAACCTTTCTTTCTGTCAACTCGAAACAAAACAAAAATTATACTGTTTCATGCCAGCCCACCACCAGAGAGAGAGAAGGGGAGAGCCCCCCCAGCACCCCCCCAGAGGCCGAGGTCCACGCCCACCGACGCACCATCCCTATCGCTTGCCCTATCGCCTTGCCCTACTGCTAGCCCTCCATCTTGCCTTGCAGAAAAAAACTGACCCTATGCTGACCCTCCCTTTCCCTATCCTGACCCTATTGCTTACTTTAAGATGCCCTGGAGGAATGCAGACCCCCACCACCAGCGGAGCACGGGCGACGACCCCCCCACCTCCTCATGGAAACCGACACATTAGGGCACCCTAAAGGAGAAGCCCCTCCGCAGGCGAGAGGCTCTAGATGCACCCAATCTGCCGACCTCAAAAGATTTAACCTTCACCAGGTCACCCAGGATGTTGCTAACGACCTCTTCCTTGAGAAGGATTTTTTTCTGCGTTGACACTAAGCACCGTGCATTCCATATAAAGTGCCTAACTACTATGCTAACTAAAAACATAGTGCACCGGTCCCTTCCACCAAGGTCCCTGAACAGCCCATAGGCCCAACCAGCATGAGAGGCTGGTTAAGCCAGACCAACCTATGGAGGCCCCTACCCTTTTGTATACCTCTGTATTAAAGGGGCAATGAAGCAGAAAATGCTCAATGCTTTCCACCATTCCGCCGCACTCCTCCCTATCATCAGAGTTCCTGCACTTTAGATTACCCCTCACATACAGTCTCCCATGGAAGCAACTCCAAGCCAGATCCCAAAACTTCTGGGGAATCCTCTTCGAATTCAAAAGTCTTAAGCCCACCCTGAGGTCACTACTAGCGCAGTCTTTGAGCGCCAGGGGCTTCTAGAAGTGGGTCATCAGGACCCTCCTGTCAAGAAATTTTCTCGACATGGTCCTGATCTCCCACACTCCCAGACCCCACCGACGAACAACCTTCAGAACCAAGGTGGCATAAGCCGGGAGATGTCCATGGGATGTGCGCAGGTCTTTCACTTGCCCTCCTGTCTCCCATTCCTGGAAGAAGGGCCGAAACCACCCCCTGCAGGAGGATATCCATCAAGGAGGCCTCTCTTGCCAGAGGTTTGCCAGGTTGATCTTAACAAAGGTGTTCACTAGGAACACCAATGGGTTAACCATACCTAACCCGCCTAGTGTACTTGGTAGGCAAGTAACCTCACTCTTGATTAGGTTGAGCCTGTTCCCCCATAACAGCTGGAAGAACAGGCTGTAGACCTGAGTCCAGAGAGGTTCTGGCAGAACGCACACACTGCCCAGGTATAGCAACATGGGCACCGGGTAGGCCTTGGCCAAGTGAACCCTTTCCCTCAGGGTTAAGGACCAACCCTTCCATTGGTCGACCTTCTGGGCAACTAGAGTCAGCCTACCCTCACAGTTTTTCTTGGGGTAATCACCTGGGCCAAATTCCACTCCTAAAATTTTAGCAGACCCTTGAGGCTCTGGAAGGGTGTCCAGGAGGCCAAAACCAGGACCTCCTCCTCCCAGCCAGAGATGTTTGCACTTATCCCGGTTGATCTTGGACCCAGATGGCAACGAGTAACGTTCCACTTCTGACATCACCCATTCTGCCTCCCCTTTCGAGGAGACAAAGATGGAGACATTGTCTGCAACCACCCTCTGAGTGGCCTCTGGCCCTACCAGGCTAGCCCTGACTCCCGCCAATGGTCCACGATCAATCCTTCGGAGAAAGGATCGATCGCAAACACATATAGTAAAGGGCTCAAGGGACAACCCTAGCGGACACCAGACCCAACCTCAAAGGGGGTTCCAACCCAACCGTTCACTAGCGCAAAAGTCTCTGGCCCAGCATATAGGGTCTGGAGCCAATTTACAAACCCTTCCGGTAGGCCGTACCTCAGAAGGACCGACCAGAGGTACTCATGATTCACCCGGTCAAAAGCTTTAGCTTAGTCCAAGGACAGAATGTACCCCTCCCACCGACCAGAATTTCCCTGCTCCACTGCCTCTCTGACACTGAGGACAGCACTAAATGTGCTGCGGCCAGGAACAGAGCAATGCTGGATCAGCGAAAGGAGCCGGGATGCAAACTTCACCAACCGATTAAACAGTACTTTTGCAAGAACCTTTCTGTCTGTATTGAGAAGCGCTATGGGATGGCAATTCTCAATACAGGTCGAATCTTTACCCTTTGATGAAATGATCAAGGCTGACCTCCTCATTGACATTGGCAAAGTACCAGAGGAAAGGCACTCATTAAACACCGCAGTCAAGAGGGGAACTAGGGTTCCCTTGAAGATTTTATAGAACTCGGATGTTAAGCCATCTGGCCCTGGCGATTTTTTGTGGGCAAGCCCATCAATCACCAGTCCCACTTCCTCCTCGTTGATCGAATCCATCAAAACACCAAGAGAGGGGTCTACCCCTGGCTCAGGGATGGTTTCAGCCAGGAAAGCCGACATCTCGTCTCGGTTTGGATCCTGCTTCCCCAAGAGGTGCGAGTAGAAGGATCTGATGACCTCCAAGATCCCTGATTTGGATCTCTTCAGAGATCCTGTACTATCAATCAGTCCTGTCACAACCTTATGACTCACTGGCATCTTACAGTTTCTGTAGGGGTCGGGCGAGCGGTACCTCCCGAAATCCCTCTCAAGAACTAAAGATGCGTGCCTATCATACTGACACCTCCTGAGCAAAGCTTTCACCCCGGAGATCTCCCCCCTACCCCCGGTTGAGACCAGATGTTCGAGTTTCCTCCTCAGTTCCTGATATAGGCGGTACCTGCTCATGGAACTGAGGCTCGAGAGACGGCAGAAAAATCCTGCCACCCGGACTTTAAATAACTCCCACCACTCAGACTTAGTACCACTGATATCATACAAAGGTACCTGGCTCTGAAGAAAATCCTCAAAGGCCTGTCTTATCTCCGCTTCTTCCAAGAGAGTAGAATTCAGCCTCCATATACCTCTTCCCATCTGGAGGGATTCTGCAATGTTCAAAGACAAAATAATCATACAGTGATCGTAGAACTCCACCTCAACAACGGACACTGGTGAAGAGATGGCTTCCTCCTTAAAAAAAAACTGTCTATCCTAGACCTATAACTACCTCTACGATAGGTGAAACCCGAGTGGCCTGGGGTATGCCTGATGTGGATATCCACCAGGTGAGCATCGCTAACTATACTTTTTACTGCTACACTATCATAGGTCAATTTTTTATCTCCGGAACCTACTCTATCTCGGGGCCTCATGACAGTATTAAAGTCCCTCCAAAGATAACTTGTCAGCCTGAAAAAAGGAAAGGCTTAATCCTCATGAAGAGACTTTTACGGTCCCATTTGCTCTGGGGTCCATATATATTAATTAATCTTAATTCCTGTCCCCTCATGACATCTAAGATCAATCACCTCCCCATTTCTAACTCAATCATCCGTCGGCATGTTACCGATGCGGTGAAAAGGACCGCCACTCCGCTATAGGGCTCAGACGCAAGAGACCAGTAGGAGGGCCCGCATCGCCACTCCCTCCTAGATTTAACAACGTCTGCCAAAAGTGACAGCCTGCTCTCCTGCAAAAACAAAATGTCTGCTTCAACTCGGCCAAGAAAATCAAATGCTGCAAAACTCACCCTATCTGACTTAATACTGGCAACGTTAATTGATGCCAGCGTCAACGGAGTGGGTGCCGCCATCATGGATGTTTGAGTTAGACGGCTTTCTTCTTCCCACCCCCCTTCATCTGACGAGGACACCCGTTCTTTGCCTCGCTTCTTGCAAATGGAGGAGTCCATACTCACCACCCTATACCCATCTTCATCCCCAAGTTCCGGGCCAACCTCCCCTTCTGGGGACAACGGCCCCTGCAGCAGGGGAGGCTCAATGTCTCTAAGGTGCCCTACCATGCCCTCCCTCTTAGTATGAGAGGCTGGAACCTCCACAAGAGCAAGGTAGAGCGCACCAGGGGTTACAGGATTTACCTTCCTGGGACAGGGCGGGGCCAGATGTACTTGGCCCTTGGGTTTTGCCCGGTGTCCCTTTTGCTGTAGGCTGAGTCCTCTCCTCTTCCCCCACACTTTTATAGTGGGAGGACTGAGAGTCCCCAGCCCTCTGCTCCCTTTGGATCCTCCTCATCTCCTCGTTCAATCCCCGGCCTCCCCAGGGGCATCAGCTTCAGGGGGAGCATACAGATCCGAATCAGAAGTCATCCAAGTTTCCTGGAGCGCCCTCCGCTCCCCCTCCTTCCTTCGCCTCTCCGCCCTTCTCTGGCGAGAAGGGGGACCCCTCTTTGCGTTCTTCCCTTGCCCCTGTGCCCCATCATGTCTGCCCATACCCTCACCCACGGAGGCCTCCCGCCTTTCATCCTCCGCCGGTCTAGAACAAGCATTGACGACAGAGCGAGGACACCGACTGAATGGGTGACCTAAGTCACCACACAGGTTGCACTGAATCCGGTCACACAATGCGGCTAGATGATCAATCCCCCCACAATGAGCACACTTCTGCACCTTGCGGCCTGCACTCAAATGTGAGGGGTCTCCACCCCGATGACACAGCTTTGGCTGCCCCTGGTAGGAGACAAGGATCCGATCTCTTCCCAGTAAAGCAGACAATGGTATGTGGGACACCGTCTGTCCCAGATGCCTTAGTTTTAACATGCATGTCCAGGCCCCTGACCAGATGCCAAACTAATCTAAGTTCTTCCGTGGCATCTCTACTACCTCTCCGTACCTTCCCAACCAGGTCATGATATTAATACAAGAGAGTGACTCGTTACGGGTAAGAACGGTCACTCTCTTGGGACCACTTTGGCGAGAAATTGCTTGTGCAACAAAGTCTCGCCAACCGGGCTCGTCCTTCACCAGCTTGTAGTTCCCCCAGAAGACCTTAAGGCCCCCTAGGTGAACAAAGCTGATGTCGAACTCGACCGATCCATGAGTATGTACCAAAGCAAAGATGTCACTCACCTTGAAGCCCATCCCCAGCAGCAGCTCCACCACACTCTTTCTGGGAGGGCACGCATCATTGCCACGCCACCGGAGACGGACCACATTCCTCCTGGCTACAGCCTGCCTGGCTGTTGGAAGCGACCACTGATCTCCTCGTTGCTCTCGGAAGGCATTTAGACCATATCTGTCTATCCAGAAAGACAGGTCCTTCTGCACTCCCCCTATGGTTAGGGTTTGTTTTCCCTCTCCTAAAGCGTCCAAGAGACGTTGTTGCAAGTTACCGTCCCCGGACCTTGAGGATGAAGATGGGTGGGCCCGCTGTCCCCCCTCTGCGACACCAACATAAGACCTACCGGATGTCAAAGCAAGAGGAGCGCCAGGCCCATAGCCCCTGGTTGATACCTCATTCCCTCCACCCACCACCTCACCACTTACAGACACAGCACTCAACACCCCATTACCAGCAGACATTCCAGCAACTCTATTTAAAGGACACCTGCATACCCCCAGAACTTTCCACATCCACAGCCGCAACTTTATTTAACCCACCAGGTCCCCCTGCAGTCATCCTTCCGGCCAGGCCTGGTTCTATGTTATGCATTTTTCCTTTAGATTTTGTGTGGGTAGACATCATCAGGCACCTTTGCAGGGACGCCACCAGGTGTTATAAGCAGTGTCCCAACAGTGCCCTCCGCCTAATTAACCTCCATCTGTTCTATGAACTGAACATTTTTGGGAGAGGGGCCACCGTCGTTCCCGACGCCAGCAGCTCCCTTCTCGCCTATACCGCTTTTCAGTGATGCGGACGAAGGAGCCACTGACGTCACTGGAGCCTCCTCCGGCGCCGGAACACTCCCCCTTCCCACAGAGGAGTGGCCAACAGAGCCGGAGCCTCCTCTGTGACCGCCCTTGTCCGGAACGTCTGCCGGCTTTACTGCGTCACTGACAGACTTCCGGCTTTCAGACACCACATCCGGTTTCTGGTTTACCCGTTCTCCTGACCGCTGACTCGCATCAGAGGCCAGTTTCCCGGGCTCGCCATCCACCGGACACGGGGACACACTCCCTGGCGTCACCAGGCCACCATCACCGCCTCTTTTGCAGGGGTTGGCGTCCAGCGCCATTTTGACAATCACGTGTTCTACTGCCGGACCCGTAACACCCTCCCCGCATTCCCGCTCCAGCCCCACTGCAGAGGCTGGAGCTGGGGGTCTTACGGGACCTGTGCCCTGATCCTGACTTTCATCTGGCTCAGAGCACAGGAAGGACCTTGCTGTATACACCAGTTTAGATGAGCCCTTTGCAGATTTTTTTTCCTTTTTCCTTTTTTTTCTTCTTAAATTTTTTTTTCCTTTCTCTTTTCCTCCTCTGCGGGTAACTCCGCACCAAAACAGAATCGCTGGAATGATATCGGCGACTCCACATTACGGATCTGAGTGAGTAACCATGGAGGCCGCTCACTGTCAGTTTCACAGCTCTCGTTAGCTCTCCCAGCTGTGTGTCCACCCTCCTCCTCCTCACTGCTTCTCGTTGACTCAGAATCTGAGTCTTCTCTGGACTTTACTTTTTCACACACCATTTTCTCCACCACATTTTCCTTTGCTGTCTTCCTCCATGCTTTCTATTTTTATAGGTGATGCCATCTCGGCAAACCTCTCTTTGTTTTTTAATTTTTCTCCAAACACCCCTACGCATATTTAACTTGCATACGGTATCGGGTCATCTTACCTCCTGAGGCCTTTGCAGCCCTGCCTCTGGCGACCGCCAAGTCCGCTCGGAGCCGTTGCAGAAACTTCCTGAGGTCCCGATACTCCTCCAACCGCATGGCCAGACGGGAGCTGAAGTTCTCCACCGTCTCTCCGGTCCTCATCTGTCCCCATTCCTCCATTAGACTGTTATCCAAATGTCTGGATAGTGCTGATCCTTCTCCAGGCAACATCACCTCTATCACCCTGCCAGACCGCGTCTCCATACCCTTATCCAGGGTTCCAGCCTCGGGGGGAGCCAGGACAGCCTTGCTCCGAGATGATCTCCTCACCCCCGAGACCATTTGAATATTCCCAGCCAGCTGGGATGACCCACTACCCCCTGCTGGCATGCTCCGGGAGGTAGAGGTCTGAGGCTCCATCCTAGGATGGAACCCCCCTCGGGGTACTTTCAAAGCCCAGGTAGATGTTATGAGGTCTGGGCAGATAGGATAAGGAAAGTCCCTGGATCCAAGGCCTGCACGGATGTCTCAGCAGCTCTCTCCACACGTCCTACTCCACCCACTCCAGAGCTGCACTGACTATTCTGCTGGTGGAGTTACTGTGTACATACATTACTCAGAAGCGTAGCTAGGGGAGGGGGGCAGGCGGGGCATGTGCCCTGGGTGTAATTTAGAGGGGGGCGCCAGCCCCTCCTGCACTATATTTGTACCTGCATCTATAGGACACAGGTACAATTAGAAGCAATGAAAGGCCGGATATGTTCCATACCCGGCCATTCAGCGCTTTTCTATGAGTGAAGCGGTATCGCGCTTCCATCGTTGAAAGGTGCTGAATGACAGGGAAAGTCATTCTGCCCAGCCAATTAGCGCCTTTCATAGACGCTTCGTTCAACCCCAGGAGACCTTCGCAGAATAGAGCAGGTCTCCATTGCTGCCGGCCGGCGTGGGAACGGGATTAAGGCGAGTTTGAATAGTTTGTTATTTTATTGTGATAAACAAGTGTGTGGCTTTATCTACGGGGGTGGCTTTATCTACAAGGGGGGGCTTTATCTACGGGGGTGGCTATATCTAGAGGGGGCTTTATCTACAGGGGGGCTTTATTTACAGGGGGGCTTTATCTATGGGGGGGGCTTTATCTACGGGGGGGCTTTATCTATGGGGGGCTCTATCTACAGGGGGCTATATGCTGGGATGGACTATCTATGGAGCGCCATATACAGGGGTGGGCTATATCTACAGGGGGGCTATATACAGGGGTGGTCTATCTATGGAGCACTATATACAGGGGTGGGCTATATAGGGGGGCTATATACAGGGGTGGGTTATCTATGGGGCACTATATACAGGGGTGGGCTATATCTACAGGGGGCTATATACAGGGGTGGGCTATCTCTGGAGCACTATATACAGGGGTGGACTATATGTGGAGCGCTATATACAGGGGTGGACTATATGTGGAGCACTATATACAGGTGTGGGCTATATCTACAGGGGTGGGCTATCTGTGGAGCACTATAGGGGGAGCTATTTGTGGGACACTATATACAGGGGTGGGCTATATGGGGGCACTATCTACAGGGGGCTCTATGGCAGGAAATATCTATAGGGGGCACGGTGTGTATATTATATTTAGGGGCGTAGTGTGTGGTAAAATGACAACTTTATCTTTATTTATAGGTGTAGAAATGTTGGAAAAGTGAGAAGCTGAAGACATCTGAGCGGCAAACTGCAGAAATGGTCTGTGACTGGGAGAAGTCATCATAGAGGTCTGGACCGGATGGAGAAAAAGAACTAGAATCTGAGACGTTACCGGTGAGTCACTTAATGTAAATGTTTATTCTGCCTCTAATCAGTACTGTAGTCTCTGTATGATCTGCAGCAAGATGATGGGTGGTATGATTATGGTATGATTTATTTTTTGTGAAACCGCATCTGTCAGCATATCCTTACCATTGTTCGGGCCATGCTGCGAGCTGTAGTTTTATGCCGTACAAACCTATATGGCAGGGGTTGCACTAAATTGAGCTGTATTTGTGCTGGTGCTGTATTTATGTACTGAGCTTGGTTCTGGTGTTGTGTATAGAACTATATTGCTTATAAAATGTACAAATGTTTTTATGCTCGAGTTACATAATAAGAAATGTGGAAAAGAAATGACACGTCATTGATTGGTAGAGAAAACAAGCACGGCGAAGGGGAAGGAGATGTCGGGAAAGAGGTTGGGGGGGGCACCAAACTGAATCTTTGCCCTGGGTGCTGGAGAACCTAGCTACGCCTCTGCATTACTTATCCTGTACTGATCCTGAGTTACATCCTGTATTATACTCCAGAGCTGCACACACTATTCTGCTTGTGGAGTCACTGTGTACATATATTATTTATCCTGTACTGATCCTGAGTTACATCCTGTATTATACTCCAGAGCGGTACTCACTATTCTGCTGGTGGAGTCACTGTGTACATACATTACATTACTTATCTTGTACTGATCCTGAGTTATATCCTGTATCTCTTTATTTTATATAAATTTACAAAACATAAACTGAAAAACAAATACATAACTAATTCCATATAACCAAAAAGTCACAACCAAATTCTTATAAACAAATTATCTTATATACATCTCTGTATATGAGAAGAGAAAACGATACTAGACCCGGCCACATACACCCCACTCTTATATACTTACATCTACACTTCGTCCGAAACTAAACAATAACTAGAATATATACAAACATCATATAAACATAATCAAAAGTATTAACAGAAAATCCCCCGACCCGCGTCAACCAAGGGCCTAAAGAAACAACATAATAATGATAATAATAATCAAACAACATAATAATAGCAAATAAAATAATAATAATAAACAAAACAATCCAATCCAAAATATAATAATACTAATCCACACTTTTTTTTTATTTTTTTAAATCACACTATACACATCCTGACTTTCCTTAACCTTACCCTTCTTACCTAATCTCCACCACCCCAGCCAGCATCTCGCCTCATGTCCTCTCACGTCCGCATAGTCCAGATGCTGGCCCCCACCACCACACCCAGCATCCCAGCCCAGCCCCCCGCCCCATGTCCTCCCATGTCCGCATAGTCCGGGGCTGGGTCAGGCACACCCCCCCCCCCGACCCCCCTCCCAACCTATCTATTAACCCCCTTAAGTCTATCCCTATTCTAACAACATTTTTACAATATAATACAATACACATCACCAACTTGTCCAAATACAAAACTATATACAAAATACACCGTACCCGAAAGCACCAAGTTCGGTCGCTTGTAAACCTTTTTCCTGCCATTTCAATCCTAAACAAAACAAAAATCTTCCTGTGCTTACCTAGCCCATCACCCGAGAGAGAGAAGGGAAAGCCCCCCCCCCCCAGAGGCCAAGGTACCACGTCCACCGCTGCACACTCCCTATCGCTTGCCCTATCTCCTTACCCTATTACTAGCCCTTTTCTTGACCCTATTGAAAGCTGACCCTATGCTGACCCTCACCTTTCCCTTATTCCGAGCCCTATCGCTATATTTTTTATTGGTGCCTCAGCGGAACGCAGACCCCCACCTCCAGTTGAGCACTGGTGACGACCCCCCCTCCCTCATGAAAGCAGACACATTAAGGCACCCAAAAGGAAATGCCCCTCAAAAGACGAGAGGCTTTGGATGCTCCCAATCTGCCGACCTCCAAAGAATGCACCTTCACCAGGTCACCCATGATATTGCTAACAACCTCATCCACTAGGAGGATTTTCTTCTGGGTAGAAACTAGACATCGTGTATTCCACATAAAGTGCCTGACCACTATGCTGACTAGAAACAAGGTGCAATGGTCCCTACCACCAAGGTCTCCGAACACTCCATAGGCCCACCCAGCATAGGAGAGGCTGGTTAGGCCTGGCCAACCAATGGAGGCTCCCACCCTTTTGTATACCTCTGTATTGAAAGGGCAATGAAGCAGGAAATGCTCCATGCTTTCCAGCACTCCGCCGCACTCCTCCCGGGGGCAATCCCGATCATCAGAGCTTCTGCCCCTCACATACAGTCTCCCATGGAAGCAACGCCAGGCCAGATCCCAAAACTTCTGGGGAATCCTCGCTGAATTTAAAAGTTTTAATCCCAACCCTGAGGTCACTACTTGGGCAGTCTTTGAGCGCCAGGGGCTTCTGGAAGTGGGTCATCAGGACCCTCCTGTCAAGAAATTTTCATGACATGGTCCTGATCTCCCACACCTCCAGACCCCACCGGCGAATAATCTTCAGCGCCAGGGTGGCATAAGCCGGGAGATGTCCGTGAGGTGTACGCAGGTCTTTCACTTGCCCTCCTCTCTCCCATTCCTGGAAGAAAGGCCGAAACCACCCCCTGCAGGAGGATATCCACCAATGAGCCCTCTCTTGCCAGAGGTTTTCCAGGTTGATCTTAACAAAGGTGTTCACTAGGAACACCACCGGGTTAACCATACCTAACCCGCCTAGTGTCCTTGGTAGGTAAGTAACCTCCCTCTTGATTAGGTTGAGCCTGTTCCCCCATAACAGCTGGAAGAACAGGCTATAGACTCGGGTCTAGAGAGGTTCTGGCAAGATGCACACACTGCCCAGGTAAAGCAACATGGGCACCAGGTAGGCCTTGGCCAAGTGAACCCTTTCCCTCAGGGTTAAGGACCAACCCTTCCATTGGTCGACCTTCTGGGCAACTAGATTCAGCCTATCCTCCCAGTTCTTCTTGGGGTAATCACCCAGGCCAAATTCGACTTCTAAGATCTTAGCAGACCCCTGAGGCTCTGGAAGGGTGTCCGGGAGATCAAAACCAGGATCTCCTCCTCCCAGCCAGAGACTTTTGCACTTATCCCGGTTGATCTTGGACCCAGATGCCAATGAGTAACGCTCCACTTCCGACATCACCCACTCTGCCTCCCCTCTCGAGGAGACAAAAATGGAGACGTCGTCTGCGTATGCAACCACCCTCTGAGTGGCCTCCGGCCCCTCCAGGCCGGCCCCGACTCCCGCCAATGGCCCACGATCGATCCTTTTAAGAAAAGGATCAATTGCGAATGCATATAGCAAAGGGCTCAAGGGACAACCCTGGCGGACACCAAACCCAACCTCAAAGGGGGTTCCAACCCAACCGTTCACCAGCGCAAAAGTCTCAGCCCCAGTGTATAAGGTCTGTAGCCAATTGACAAACCCCCCCGGTAGGCCGTACCTCAGAAGGACCGACCAGAGGTACTCGTGGTCCACCCGGTCAAAAGCCTTGGCCTGGTCCAAGGACAGGATGTACCCGTCCCACCGACCAGAATTTCCCTGCTCCACTGCCTCTCTGACACTGAGGACAGCACTAAATGTGCTGCGGCCTGGAACAGAGCAATGCTGGACCGGCGAAAGGAGCCGGGATGCAAACTTCACCAGCCGATTAAACAGCACCTTTGCGAGAACCTTTCTGTCCGTATTGAGCAGCGCTATGGGACGCCAATTCTCAATACGGGTCGAGTCTTTACCCTTCGATAAAACGATCAAGGCCGACCTCCTCATTGACATTGGCAAAGTACCCGAGGAAAGGCACTCATTAAACACCTCAGTCAAGAGGGGAACTAGGGTTCCTTTAAAAGTCTTATAAAACTCGGATGTTAAGCCATCCGGCCCTGGTGATTTTTTGAGGGCAAGCCCATCAATCGCCAATCCCACTTCCTCTTCCTTGATCGAGTCTATCAAAACACCGAGAGAGGGGTCTGCCCCTGGCTCAGGGATGGTTTCAGCCAGGAAAGCCGACATCTCGTCTCGGTTTGGATCTTGCTTCCCCAAGAGGTGCGAGTAGAAGGATCTGACGACCTCCAAGATCCCTGATTTGGATCTCTTCAGAGATCCTGTACTATCAATCAGTCCTGTCACAACCTTACAACTCACTGACATCTTACAGTTCCTGTAGGGGTCGGGCGAGCGGTACCTCCCGAAATCCCTCTCAAGAACTAAAGATGTGTGCCTATCATACTGACACCTCCTGAGCAAAGCTTTCACCACGGAGATCTCCTCCCCACTACCCCCGGTTGAGACCAGATGTTCGAGTTTCCTCCTCAGTTCCTGATATAGACGGTACCTACTCATGGATCTGAGGCTCGAGAGCCTGCGGAAAAATCCTGCCACCCGGACTTTAAATAACTCCCACCACTCAGACTTAGTACCACTGAGATCCAACAAAGGTACCTGGCTCTGAAGAAAATCCTCAAAGGCCTGTCTTATCTCCGCTTCTTCCAAGAGAGTAGAATTCAGCCTCCATATACCTCTTCCCATCTGGAGGGACTCTGCAATGTTCAAAGAGAAAATAATCATACAGTGATCGGAGAACTCCACCTCAACAACGGACACTGGTGAAGAGATGGCTTCCTCCTTCAAAAAAAAACCTGTCTATCCTAGACCTACAACTACCTCTACGATAGGTGAAACCCGAGTGGCCTGGGGTATGCCTGATGTGGATATGTTATATCTGTTTTTATGAAGAGGTGAGCAGAAGCCTAGACAGAGTGGCCGCTGTGGATTTAGTGTTTTTGGACTTTGCAAAGGCATTTGACACTGTCCCTCATAGACGTCTAATGGGTAAATTAAGGACTATAGGTTTAGAAAATATAGTTTGTAACTGGATTGAGAATTGGCTCAAGGACCGTATCCAGAGAGTTGTGGTCAATGATTCCTACTCTGAATGGTCCCCGGTAATAAGTGGTGTACCCCAGGGTTCAGTGCTGGGACCACTATTATTCAACTTATTTATTAATGATATAGAAGATGGGATTAATAGCACTATTTCTATTTTTGCAGATGACACCAAGCTATGTAATATAGTTCAGTCTATGGAAGATGTTCATGAATTGCAGGCAGATTTAAACAAACTAAGTGTTTGGGCGTCCACTTGGCAGATGAAGTTTAATGTAGATAAATGTAAAGTTATGCATCTGGGTACCAACAACCTGCATGCATCATATGTCCTAGGGGGAGCTACACTGGAGGAGTCACTTGTTGAGAAGGATCTGGGTGTTCTTGTAAATCATAAACTCAATAACAGCATGCAGTGTCAATCAGCTGCTTCAAAGGCCAGCAGGATATTGTCGTGTATTAAAAGAGGCATGGACTCACGGGACAGGGATGTAATATTGCCACTTTACAAAGCATTAGTGAGGCCTCATCTAGAATATGCAGTTCAGTTCTGGGCTCCAGTTCATAGAAAGGATGCCCTGGAGTTGGAAAAAATACAAAGAAGAGCAACGAAACTAATTAGGGGCTTGGAGAATTTAAGTTATGAGGAAAGATTGAAAGAATTAAACCTATTTAGCCTTGAAAAAAGACGACTAAGGGGGGACATGATTAACTTATATAAATATATTAATGGCACATACAAAAAATATGGTGAAATCCTGTTCCTTGTAAAACCCCCTCAAAAAACAAGGGGGCACTCCCTCCGTCTGGAGAAAAAAAGGTTCAAGCTGCAGAGGCGACAAGGCTTCTTTACCGTGAGAACTGTGAATCTATGGAATAGCCTACCGCAGGAGCCGTCACAGCAGGGACAGTAGATGGCTTTAAAAAAGGGTTAGATAATTTCCTAGAACAAAAAAATATTAGCTCCTATGTGTAGAAATTTTTCCTTCCCTTTTCCCGTCCCTTGGTTGAACTTGATGGACATGTGTCTTTTTTCAGCCGTACTAACTATGTAACTATGTAACTATGTAACTATGTAACTATGATATCCACCAGGCGAGCATCGCTAACTATATTTTTTAATGCTACACTATCATAGGTCAATTTTTTATCTCCGGAACCTCCTCTATCTCGGGGCCTCACAACAGTATTGAAGTCCCCTCCAAAGATAACTTGTCGACCTGAAAAAAGGAAAGGCTTAATCCTCATGAAGAGACTTTTACGGTCCCATTTGCTCTGGGGTCCGTATATATTGATTAATCTTAATTCCTGTCCCCTCATGAGGACATCTAAGATCAAGCACCTCCCCATTTCTAACTCAATCATCCGTCGGCATGTTACCGGTGCGGTGAAAAGGACCGCCACTCCGCTATAGGGCTCAGCCGCAAGAGACCAGTAGGAGGGCCCGCGTCGCCACTCCCTCCTAGATTTAACGACGTCTGCCAAAAGTGACAGCCTGGTCTCCTGCAAAAACAAAATGTCGGCTTCAACTCGGCCAAGAAAATCAAAGACTGCAAATCTCGCCCTATCTGACTTAATGCTGGCAACGTTAATTGATGCCAGCGTCAACGGAGTGGGTGCCGCCATCATGGATGTTTGAGTTAGACGGCTTTCTTCTTCCCACCCCCCCCTCTATCTGATGAGGACCCCCCTTCTTTGCCTCGCTTCTTGCAAACTGAGGAGTCCATACTCACCACCCTATTCCCATCTTCATCCCCAAGTTCCGGGTCAACCTCCCCCTCTGGGGGCAACGGCCCCTGCAGCAGGGGAGGCTCAACGACTCTAGGGTGCCCTACCATGCCCTCCCTCTTAGTATGAGAGGCTGGAATTTCCACGAGAGCATGGTATCGATCAGTAGAGCGCACCAGGGGGGTACAGGATTTACCTTCCTGGGCCAGGGCGGGGCCAGATGTATTTGGCCCTTGGGTTTTGCCCGGTGTCCCTTTTGCTGTAGGCTGAGTCCTCTCTTCCTCTCCCACACTTTCATAGTGGGAGGACTGAGAGTCCTCAGCCCTCTGCTCCCTTTGGATCCTCCTCATCTCCTCATTCAATTCGGCCTCCCCAGGGGCATCAGCTTCAGGGCGGGCATCCAGATCCGAATCAGAGGTCGTCCCAGTTTCCTGGAACGCCCTCCAAATCCTCTCCTTCCTTCGCTTCTCCGCCCTTTTCTGGCGAGAAGGGGGACCCTTCTTTGCATTCTTCCCTTGCCCCTGTGCCCCATCGTCCCTGCCCACACCCTCACCCACGGAGGCCTCCCTCCTCTCATCCTCTGCAGGTTTGGAACAAGCATTGACAACAGAGCGAGGACACCGACTTAACGGGTGACCTAAGTCACCACACAGGTTGCAGCGAATACGGTCACACGATGCGGCTAGATGACCAATCCCCCCACAATGAGCACATTTCTGCACCTTGCAGCCTGCACTCAAATGTGAGGGGTCGCCACACCGGTGACACAACTTCGGCTGCCCCTGGTAGAAGACAAGGATCCGATCTCTTGCCAGGAAAGCAGACGATGGTATGTGGGACACCGTCTGTCCCAGACGCTTTAATTTAACCATGAACGTCCAGGCCCCTGACCAGATGCCAAACTCATCCATGTTCTTCCGTGGCATCTCTACTACCTCTCCGTACCTTCCCAACCAGGTCATGATATCAATACAAGAGAGTGACTCGTTACGGGTAAGAACGGTCACTCTCTTGGGACCACTTTGGTGAGAAATTGCTTGTGCAGCAAAGTCTCGCCAGCCAGGCTCTTCCTTCATCAGCTCGTAGTTCCCCCAGAAGACCTCAAGGCCCCCTAGGTGAACAAAGCTGATGTCAAACTCGACCGAGCCATGAGGATGTATCAAGGCAAAGATGTCACTCACCTTGAAGCCCATCCCCAGCAGCAGCTCCACCACCCTCTTTCTGGGAGGGCACGCATCATTGCCACGCCACCGGAGACGGACCACATTCCTCCTGGCTACAGCCTGCCCGGCTGTTGGGAGCGACCACTGATCTCCTCGTTGCTCTCGGAAGGCATTTAGACCATATCTGTCTATCCAGAAAGACAGGTCCTTCTGCACTCCCCCTATGGTTAGGGTTTGCTTTCTTTCTCTTAAAGCGTCCAAGAGACGTTGTTGCAAGTTACCGTCCCCGCACCTTGAGGATGAAGATGGGTGGGCCCGCTGTCCCCCCGCTGCCACACCAGCATAAGACCTGCCGGATGTCACAGCAAGAGAAGCGCCAGGCCCATTGCCCCTGGTTGACACCCCATCCCCACCACCCACCACCTCACCACCTACAGACACAGCACTCAACACCCCATTACCAGCAGACACTCCAGCAACTTTATTTACAGACACCTGCATACCCCCAGCAGTTTCCACATCCACAGCCGCAACTTTTTTATTTAACCCACCAGGTCCCCCTGCAGTCATCCTTCTGGCCAGGCCTGGTTCTATGTTATGTATTTTTTCTGTACATTTTGTGTGGGTAGACACTGCTTCAGTCTCTGCATCATCAGGCACCTTTGCAGGGACGCCACCAGATGTTATAAGCGGTGTCCCCGCTGTGCCCTCCGCCTCATTAACCTCCATCTGTTCTATGCGCGGAACATTTTTGGGAAAGGGGCCACCGTCGCCCCCGACGCCAGCAGCCCCCTTCTCGCCTACACCACTTTTCAGCGATGCGGACGAAGGAGCCACTGACGTCACTGGAGCCGCCTCCGGCGCCGGACCACTCCCCCCTCCCACAGAGGAGTGGCCAACAGAGCCGGAGCCCCCTCTGTGACCGCCCTTGTCCGGAACGTCTGACGGTTTTACTGCGACACCGACAGACTTCCGGCTTTCAGACACCACATCCGGTTTCTGGTTTACCCGTTCTCCCGACCCCTGACTCGCATCAAAGACCAGTTTCCCGGGCTCGCCATTCACCGGACACGGGGACACACCCCCTGGCGTCACCAGGCCACCAGTACCGCCCCCTTTGCAGGGGTTGGCGTCCGGCGCCATTTTGACCACCACGTGTTCTAATGCCGGACCCGTAACACTCTCCCCGCATTCCCTCTCCAGCCCCACTGCAAAGGTTGGAGTTGGGGGTCTTGCGGGACCTGTGCCCTGATCCTGACTTTCATCTGGCTCAGAGCACAGGAAGGATCTTGCTGTATACACAAGTTTAAATGAACCTTTAGCAGATTTTTTTTCCTTTTCCTTTTTTTTCTTCTTAATTTTTTTTTTCTTTTTCTTCTTAAATTTGTTTTTCTTTTTCTTTTCCTCCTCTGCGGGTAACTCCGCACCAAAACAAAATCCCTGGTAGGATACCGGCGACTCCACATTTCGGATCTGTGTAAGTATACCTGGAGGCCGCTCACTGTCAGTTTCAAAACACTCCTGATTATTCCCAGCTGTGAGTCCACCCTCCTCCTCCTCACTGCTCCTGGGTGCCTCCGAATCTGTGCCTTCTCTGGACTTTACATTTTCATGCTCCATTGTCTCCCCCACATTTTCCTTTGCTGTGTCTTCCTCCATGCTTTCTATTTTTATAGGTGCTGCCATCTCGGCAAACCTCTCTTCGTTTTTAAATTTTTCTCCAAACACCCCTCCGCCTGCCACAATCTCCTCACGTCTTTCTTCCACTTCTTTTATTTCCTCCAACAAGGATTTCACATTAAAACGGTATCGAGACCTCTTACCTCCTGAGGCCTTTGCAGCCCTTCCTCTGGCGACCGCCAAGTCCGCACGGAGCCGTTGCAGCGAATTCCTGAGGTCCCGATACTTCTCCAACCGCATAGCCATACGGGAGCTGAAGTTCTCCACCGTCTCTCTGGTCCTCAGCTGTCGCCATTCCTCCACACGACCGTCATCCAAATGTCCGGACAGTGCTGGTCCTTCTCCAGACGACAAAACCTCTATTACCATGCCGGACCGCGTCTCCATACCCTTATCCAGGGTTCCAGTCACGGGTGGAGCCAGGATAGCCTTGCCCCGAGATGATCTCCTCACCCCCGCGACCGTTTGCATATTCCCAGCCAGCTGGGATGACCCTCTACACCCCCGCTGGCATGCTCCGGGAGGTAGAGGTCTGAGGCTCCATCCTAGGATGGAACCCCCCTCAGGGTACTTTCCAAGCCCAGGCAGTTGGTATGAGGCCTGGGCAGATAGGATAAGGAAAGTCCCTGGATCCAAGGCCTGCACGGAAGTCTCAGCAGCTCTCTCCACACGTCCTACTCCACCCACTCCAGAGCTGCACTCACTATTCTGCTGGTGGAGTCACTGTGTACATACATTACTTATTCTGTACTGATCCTGAGTTACATCCTGTATTATACTCTAGAGCTGCAGTCACAATTCTGCTGGTGGAGTCACTGTGTACATACATTACATTACTTATCCTGTACTGATCCTGAGTTACATCCTGTATCTCTTTATTTTATATAAATTTACAAAACATAAACTGAAAAACAAATACATAACTAATTCCATATAACCAAAAAGTCACAACCCAATTCTTATAAACAAATTTTCTTATATACATCTCTGTATATGAGAAGAGAAAACGATACCAGACCCGGCCACATACACCCCACTCTTATATACTTACATCTACACTTCATCCGAAACTAAACAATAACTAGAATATATACAAACATCATATAAACGTAATCAAAAGTACTAACAGAAAATCCCCCGACCCGCGTCAACCAAGGGCCTAAAGAAACAACATAATAATGATGATAATAATAATAAAACAACAACATAATAATAATAAAATAATAATAATAATAACCCCAAAAATCCAAAATATAATAATACTAATCCCAATTTTTTTTTTTTTTTTTTTTTATCCTTTTTTTTTTTTTTTTTTATATATATATATTTTTTAATCACACTATACACATCCTGACTTTCCCTAACCTTACCCTTCTTACCTAAACTCCACCACCCCAGCCAGCATCTCGCCTCATGTCCTCTCACGTCCGCATAGTCCAGATGCTGGCCCCCACCACCACACCCAACACCCCAGCCCAGCCCCCCGCCCCATGTCCTGCCATGTCCGCATAGTCCGGGGCTGGGTCAGGCAAACCCCCCCCCCCCCGACCCCCTCCCAACCTATCTATTAACCCCCTTAAGTCTATCCCTATTCTAACAACATTTTTACAATATAATACAATACACGTCACCAACCTGTCCAAATACCAAACCATATACAAAATACACCGTACCCGAAAGCACCAGGTTCGGTCGCTTGTAAACCTTTTTCCTGCCATTTCAATCCTAAACAAAACAAAAATCTTCCAGTGCTTACCTAGCCCATCACCAGATAGAGAGAAGGGAAAGCCCCCCCCAGCTCCCCCCCAGAGGCCAAGGTACCACGTCCACCGCTGCACCCTCCCTATCGCTTGCCCTATCTCCTTACCCTATTACTAACCCTTTCTTGACCCTATTGAAAGCTGACCCTATGCTGACCCTCACCTTTCCCTTATTCCGAGTCCTATCGCTATATTTTTTATTGGTGCCTCAGCGGAACGCAGACCCCCACCTCCAGTTGAGCACCGGTGACGACTCCCCCTCCCTCATGAAGGCAGACACATTAAGGCACCCAAAAGGAAAAGCCCCTCCAAAGACGAGAGGCTTTGGATGCTCCCAATCTGCCAACCTCCAAAGAATGCACCTTCACCAGGTCACCCATGATATTGCTAACAACCTCATCCACTAGGAGGATTTTCTTCTGGGTAGAAACTAGGCATCGTGCATTCCACATAAAGTGCCTGACCACTATACTGACTAGAAATAAGGTGCAATGGTCCCTACCACCGAGGTCTCCGAACACTCCATAGGCCCACCCAGCATAGGAGAGGCTGGTTAGGCCTGGCCAACCAATGGAGGCTCCCACCCTTTTGTATACCTCTGTATTGAAAGGGCAATGAAGCAGGAAATGCTCCATGCTTTCCAGCACTCCGCCACACTCCTCCCGGGGGCAATCCCGATCATCAGAGCTTCTGCACTTTAGATTGTCCCTCACATACAGTCTCCCATGGAAGCAACGCCAAGCCAGATCCCAAAACTTCTGGGGAATCCTCGCTGAATTTAAAAGTTTTAATCCCACCCCGAGGTCACTACTTGGGCAGTCTTTGAGCGCCAGGGGCTTCTGGAAGTGGGTCATCAGGACCCTCCTGTCAAGAAATTTTCTCGACATGGTCCTCATCTCCCACACCTCCAGACCCCACCGGCGAACAATCTTCAGCGCCAGGGTGGCATAAGCCGGGAGATGTCCGTGAGGTGTACGCAGGTCTTTCACTTGCCCTCCTCTCTCCCATTCCTGGAAGAAAGGCCGAAACCACCCCCTGCAGGAGGATATCCACCAAGGAGCCCTCTCTTGCCAGAGGTTTGCCAGGTTGATCTTAACAAAGGTGTTCACTAGGAACACCACCGGGTTAACCATACCTAACCCGCCTAGTGTCCTTGGTAGGTAAGTAACCTCCCTCTTGATTAGGTTGAGCCTGTTCCCCCATAACAGCTGGAAGAACAGGCTATAGACCCGAGTCCAGAGAGGTTCTGGCAAGATGCACACACTGCCCAGGTAAAGCAACATGGGCACCAGGTAGGCCTTGGCCAAGTGAACCCTTTCCCTCAGGGTTAAGGACCAACCCTTCCATTGGTCGACCTTCTGGGCAACTAGATTCAGCCTATCCTCCCAGTTCTTCTTGGGGTAATCACCCGGGCCAAATTCGACTCCTAAGATCTTAGCAGACCCCTGAGGCTCTGGAAGGGTGTCCGGGAGATCAAAACCAGGATCTCCTCCTCCCAGCCAGAGACTTTTGCACTTATCCCGGTTGATCTTGGACCCAGATGCCAATGAGTAATGCTCCACTTCCGACATCACCCACTCTGCCTCCCCTCTCGAGGAAACAAAAATGGAGACGTCGTCTGCGTACGCAACCACCCTCTGAGTGGCCTCCGGCCCCTCCAGGCCGGCCCCGACTCCCGCCAATGGCCCACGATCGATCCTTTTAAGAAAAGGATCAATTGCGAACGCATATAGCAAAGGGCTCAAGGGACAACCCTGGCGGACACCAGACCCAACCTCAAAGGGGGTTCCAACCCAACCGTTCACCAGCGCAAAAGTCTCAGCCCCAGTGTATAAGGTTTGTAGCCAATTGACAAACCCCCCCGGTAGGCCGTACCTCAGAAGGACCGACCAGAGGTACTCGTGGTCCACCCGGTCAAAAGCCTTGGCCTGGTCCAAGGACAGGATGTACCCCTCCCACCGACCAGAATTTCCCTGCTCCACTGCCTCTCTGACACTGAGGACAGCACTAAATGTGCTGCGGCCTGGAACAGAGCAATGCTGGACCGGCGAAAGGAGCCGGGATGCAAACTTCACCAGCCGATTAAACAGCACCTTTGCGAGAACCTTTCTGTCCGTATTGAGCAGCGCTATGGGATGCCAATTCTCAATACGGGTCGAGTCTTTACCCTTCGATAAAACGATCAAGGCCGACCTCCTCATTGACATTGGCAAAGTACCCGAGGAAAGGCACTCATTAAACACCTCAGTCAAGAGGGGAACTAGGGTTCCTTTAAAAGTCTTATAAAACTCGGATGTTAAGCCATCCGGCCCTGGCGATTTTTTGAGGGCAAGCCCATCAATC
The DNA here is from genome assembly GCF_050947455.1 of Rhinoderma darwinii. Lineage (NCBI taxonomy): Eukaryota > Metazoa > Chordata > Amphibia > Anura > Rhinodermatidae > Rhinoderma > Rhinoderma darwinii. The sequence continues at coordinate 67,643,195 of NC_134699.1, forward strand.
GCCAATCCCACTTCCTCTTCCTTGATCGAATCTATCAAAACACCGAGAGAGGGGTCTACCCCTGGCTCAGGGATGGTTTCAGCCAGGAAAGCCGACATCTCGTCTCGGTTTGGATCTTGCTTCCCCAAGAGGTGCGAGTAGAAGGATCTGACGACCTCCAAGATCCCTGATTTGGATCTCTTCAGAGATCCTGTACTATCAATCAGTCCTGTCACAACCTTACGACTCACTGACATCTTACAGTTCCTGTAGGGGTCGGGCGAGCGGTACCTCCCGAAATCCCTCTCAAGAACTAAAGATGTGTGCCTATCATACTGACACCTCCTGAGCAAAGCTTTCACCACGGAGATCTCCTCCCCACTACCCCCGGTTGAGACCAGATGTTCGAGTTTCCTCCTCAGTTCCTGATATAGGCGGTACCTACTCATGGACCTGAGGCTCGAGAGCCTGCGGAAAAATCCTGCCACCCGGACTTTAAACAACTCCCACCACTCAGACTTAGTACCACTGAGATCCAACAAAGGTACCTGGCTCTGAAGAAAATCCTCAAAGGCCTGTCTTATCTCCGCTTCTTCCAAGAGAGTAGAATTCAGCCTCCATATACCTCTTCCCATCTGGAGGGACTCTGCAATGTTCAAAGAGAAAATAATCATACAGTGATCGGAGAACTCCACCTCAACAACGGACACTGGTGAAGAGATGGCTTCCTCCTTCAAAAAAAACCTGTCTATCCTAGACCTACAACTACCTCTACGATAGGTGAAACCCGAGTGGCCTGGGGTATGCCTGATGTGGATATCCACCAGGCGAGCATCGCTAACTATATTTTTTAATGCTACACTATCGTAGGTCAATTTTTTATCTCCGGAACCTCCTCTATCTCGGGGTCTCACGACAGTATTGAAGTCCCCTCCAAAGATAACTTGTCGACCTGAAAAAAGGAAAGGCTTAATCCTCATGAAGAGACTTTTACGGTCCCATTTGCTCTGGGGTCCGTATATATTGATTAGTCTTAATTCCTGTCCCCTCATGAGGACATCTAAGATCAAGCACCTCCCCATTTCTAACTCAATCATCCGTCGGCATGTTACCGGTGCGGTGAAAAGGACCGCCACTCCGCTATAGGGCTCAGCCGCAAGAGACCAGTAGGAGGGCCCGCGTCGCCACTCCCTCCTAGATTTAACGACGTCTGCCAAAAGTGACAGCCTGGTCTCCTGCAAAAACAAAATGTCGGCTTCTACTCGGCCAAGAAAATCAAAGGCTGCAAATCTCGCCCTATCTGACTTAATGCTGGCAACGTTAATTGATGCCAGCGTCAACGGAGTGGGTGCCGCCATCATGGATGTTTGAGTTAGACGGCTTTCTTCTTCCCACCCCCCCCTCTATCTGATGAGGACCCCCCTTCTTTGCCTCGCTTCTTGCAAACTGAGGAGTCCATATTCACCACCCTATTCCCATCTTCATCCCCAAGTACCGGGTCAACCTCCCCCTCTGGGGGCAACGGCCCCTGCAGCAGGGGAGGCTCAACGACTCTAGGGTGCCCTACCATGCCCTCCCTCTTAGTATGAGAGGCTGGAATGTCCACGAGAGCATGGTATCGATCAGTAGAGCGCACCAGGGGGGTACAGGATTTACCTTCCTGGGCCAGGGCGGGGCCAGATGTATTTGGCCCTTGGGTTTTGCCCGGTGTCCCTTTTGCTGTAGGCTGAGTCCTCTCTTCCTCTCCCACACTTTCATAGTGGGAGGACTGAGAGTCCTCAGCCCTCTGCTCCCTTTGGATCCTCCTCATCTCCCCATTCAATTCGGCCTCCCCAGGGGCATCAGATTCAGGGGGGGCATCCAGATCCGAATCAGAGGTCGTCCCAGTTTCCTGGAGCGCCCTCCAAATCCTCTCCTTCCTTCGCTTCTCCGCCCTTCTCTGGCGAGAAGGGGGACCCTTCTTTGCATTCTTCCCTTGCCCCTGTGCCCCATCGTCCCTGCCCGCACCCTCACCCACGGAGGCCTCCCTCCTTTCATCCTCCGCAGGTTTGGAACAAGCATTGACAACAGAGCGAGGACACCGACTGAACGGGTGACCTAAGTCACCACACAGGTTACACCGAATACGGTCACACGATGCGGCTAGATGACCAATCCCCCCACAATGAGCACACTTCTGCACCTTGCAGCCTGCACTCAAATGTGAGGGGTCGCCACACCGGTGACACAACTTCGGCTGCCCCTGGTAGAAGACAAGGATCCGATCTCTTCCCAGGAAAGCAGACGATGGTATGTGGGACACCGTCTGTCCCAGACGCTTTAGTTTAACCATGAACGTCCAGGCCCCTGACCAGATGCCAAACTCATCCATGTTCTTCCGTGGCATCTCTACTACCTCTCCGTACCTTCCCAACCAGGTCATGATATCAATACAAGAGAGTGACTCATTACGGGTAAGAACGGTCACTCTCTTGGGACCACTTTGGCGAGAAATTGCTTGTGCAGCAAAGTCTCGCCAGCCAGGCTCGTCCTTCATCAGCTCGTAGTTCCCCCAGAAGACCTCAAGGCCCCCTAGGTGAACAAAGCTGATGTCAAACTCGACCGAGCCATGAGGATGTATCAAGGCAAAGATGTCACTCGCCTTGAAGCCCATCCCCAGCAGCAGCTCCACCACCCTCTTTCTGGGAGGGCACGCATCATTGCCACGCCACCGGAGACGGACCACATTCCTCCTGGCTACAGCCTGCCCGGCTGTTGGGAGCGACCACTGATCTCCTCGTTGCTCTCGGAAGGCATTTAGACCATATCTGTCTATCCAGAAAGACAGGTCCTTCTGCACTCCCCCTATGGTTAGGGTTTGCTTTCCCTCTCTTAAAGCGTCCAAGAGACGTTGTTGCAAGTTACCGTCCCCGGACCTTGAGGATGAAGATGGGTGGGCCCGCTGTCCCCCCGCTGCCACACCAGCATAAGACCTGCCGGATGTCACAGCAAGAGGAGCGCCAGGCCCATTGCCCCTGGTTGATACCCCATCCCCACCACCCACCACCTCACCACCTACAGACACAGCACTCAACACCCCATTACCAGCAGACACTCCAGCAACTTTATTTACAGACACCTGCATACCCCCAGCAGTTCCCACATCCACAGCCGCAACTTTTTTATTTAACCCACCAGGTCCCCCTGCAGTCATCCTTCTGGCCAGGCCTGGTTCTATGTTCTGTATTTTTGCTGTACATTTTGTGTGGGTAGACACTGCTTCAGTCTCCGCATCATCAGGCACCTTTGCAGGGACGCCACCAGATGTTATAAGCGGTGTCCCCGCTGTGCCCTCCGCCTCATTAACCTCCATCTTTTCTATGTGCGGAACATTTTTGGGAAAGGGGCCACCGCCGCCCCCGACGCCAGCAGCCCCCTTCTCGCCTACACCACTTTTCAGTGATGCGGACGAAGGAGCCACTGATGTCACTGGAGCCGCCTCCGGCGCCGGACCACTCCCCCCTCCCACAGAGGAGTGGCCAACAGAGCCGGAGCCCCCTCTGTGACCGCCCTTGTCCGGAACGTCTGACGGCTTTACTGCGACACCGACAGACTTCCGGCTTTCAGACACCACATCCGGTTTCTGGTTTACCCGTTCTCCAGACCGCTGACTCGCATCAGAGACCAGTTTCCCGGGCTCGCCATTAACCGGACACGGGGACACACCCCCTGGCGTCACCAGGCCACCAGTACCGCCCCCTTTGCGGGGTTTGGCGTCCGGCGCCATTTTGACCACCACGTGTTCTAATGCCGGACCCGTAACACTCTCCCCGCATTCCCTCTCCAGCCCCACTGCAAAGGTTGGAGTTGGGGGTCTTGCGGGACCTGTGCCCTGATCCTGACTTTCATCTGGCTCAGAGCACAGGAAGGATCTTGCTGTATACACAAGTTTAAATGAACCTTTAGCAGATTTTTTTTCCTTTTCCTTTTTTTTCTTCTTAATTTTTTTTTTCTTTTTCTTCTTAAATTTGTTTTTCTTTTTCTTTTCCTCCTCTGCGGGTAACTCCGCACCAAAACAAAATCCCTGGTAGGATACCGGCGACTCCACATTTCGGATCTGTGTAAGTATACCTGGAGGCCGCTCACTGTCAGTTTCAAAACACTCCTGATTATTCCCAGCTGTGAGTCCACCCTCCTCCTCCTCACTGCTCCTGGGTGCCTCCGAATCTGTGCCTTCTCTGGACTTTACATTTTCATGCTCCATTGTCTCCCCCACATTTTCCTTTGCTGTGTCTTCCTCCATGCTTTCTATTTTTATAGGTGCTGCCATCTCGGCAAACCTCTCTTCGTTTTTAAATTTTTCTCCAAACACCCCTCCGCCTGCCACAATCTCCTCACGTCTTTCTTCCACTTCTTTTATTTCCTCCAACAAGGATTTCACATTAAAACGGTATCGAGACCTCTTACCTCCTGAGGCCTTTGCAGCCCTTCCTCTGGCGACCGCCAAGTCCGCACGGAGCCGTTGCAGCGAATTCCTGAGGTCCCGATACTTCTCCAACCGCATAGCCATACGGGAGCTGAAGTTCTCCACCGTCTCTCTGGTCCTCAGCTGTCGCCATTCCTCCACACGACCGTCATCCAAATGTCCGGACAGTGCTGGTCCTTCTCCAGACGACAAAACCTCTATTACCATGCCGGACCGCGTCTCCATACCCTTATCCAGGGTTCCAGTCACGGGTGGAGCCAGGATAGCCTTGCCCCGAGATGATCTCCTCACCCCCGCGACCGTTTGCATATTCCCAGCCAGCTGGGATGACCCTCTACACCCCCGCTGGCATGCTCCGGGAGGTAGAGGTCTGAGGCTCCATCCTAGGATGGAACCCCCCTCAGGGTACTTTCCAAGCCCAGGCAGTTGGTATGAGGCCTGGGCAGATAGGATAAGGAAAGTCCCTGGATCCAAGGCCTGCACGGAAGTCTCAGCAGCTCTCTCCACACGTCCTACTCCACCCACTCCAGAGCTGCACTCACTATTCTGCTGGTGGAGTCACTGTGTACATACATTACTTATTCTGTACTGATCCTGAGTTACATCCTGTATTATACTCTAGAGCTGCAGTCACAATTCTGCTGGTGGAGTCACTGTGTACATACATTACATTACTTATCCTGTACTGATCCTGAGTTACATCCTGTATTATACTCCAGAGCTTCAGTCACAATTCTGCTGGTGGAGTCACTGTGTACATACATGACATTACTTATCCTGTACTGATCATGTGTTACATCCTGTATTATACTCCAGAGCTGCACTCACTATTCTGCTGGTGGAGTCACTGTGTACATACATTACTTATCCTGTACTGATCCTGAGTTATATCCTGTATTATACTCCAGAGCTGCACTCACTATTCTGCTGGGGGAGTCACTGTGTACATACATTACATTACTTATCCTGTACTGATCCTGAGTTACATCCTGTATTATACTCTAGAGCTGCAGTCACAATTCTGCTGGTGGAGTCACTGTGTACATACATTACATTACTTATCCTGTATTGATCCTGAGTTACATCCTGTATTATACTCCAGAGCTTCAGTGACAATTCTGCAGGCTTCAGAGGCTAAATCATCAAGAATTCCATTGTTGCTCAGTGTCTGCACGGAGCTTTCTCTGGTAATTTAATTCTGGTGATTAATTTAATTTTCTTGCAATTTAACCCCTTAAAGACCAGCCTATTTTAGACGTTAATGACAAAGCCATTTTTTACATTTTTCCATCGTCTCATTCAAAGACCTATACACATTTTATTTTTGCGTCGACTTAGCTGTATAAGGTAATGTTTTTTGCGGGACAAGTTGTAATTTTTAATAGCACCATTTTGGGGTACATAGAATTTATTGATTGACTTTTATTAACTTTTTTTGGGGGTGGAATAGAAAAAAACTGAAATTTCGCCACACTTTTTTGCGTCCTAAATTCACGGCGTTTACCGTGTGGTATAAATAACACAATAACTTTATTCAGTGGTTTGTTGCGATAGCAACGATACCAAATTTGTATCGTTTTTGTATGTTTTACTACTTTTACACAGTGAAAACACTTTTTTTCAAAATTATTTGTTTTTGTGTCTCCATATTTGAAGAGCCGTAACGTTTTAATTTTTTCGCCGATGCAATTGTAGGAGGGCTTTTTTTTGCGGAACGACTTGTCGTTTTTATCGGTATCATTTTTTGATCACTTTATATCACATTTTTTTAAGGCTAGATTCAAAGAAAACAGCAATTTTTGCATGTTTTTTATTTTATTTTTTACGACGTTCACCGTGTGGGTTAAATGATGTAATAAGTTTATAGTTGGGGTCGTTACGGAAGCGAATACCAAGTATGTGTAACTTTTTTACTTTATTTTGTTTGTTAATAATAAAGTAGTTTGTATAGGGGGAAAAGTGGGTTTTTCATATTTTTTTAACATTCTTACTAGTCCCACTAGGGAACTTCACTATGCGATTATCCGATCACATTTATAATACACTGCAATACTTCTGTATTGCAGTGTATTATGCCTGTCCGTGTAAAACGGACAGGCCTCTGCTAGAGGCATGATCTAGCAGGCATTCATTAGAGGCAGACCTGGGGGCCTTTATTAGGCCCCCGGCTGCCATTGGAGATACAGACACTCGGCGATCTTATCGCCGGGTGTCAGTGGGATGAGAGGAAGCTCCCTCTCCCTCCCTCTCTCCAAAACCACTCAGATGTGGCGCTTGCTATTGTGCACTGCATCTGAAGGGTTAAACGGGTGAGAGCGATACTAATATCGATCTCACCCGGTCGAGCAGGGATGCCCCAAGCCCTCAGCTACCTCTGGCAGCTGAGAGCAGGGAGATTTGACAGCTCCCTGCTCTGTTTACTTATTCCGATTCAGCAACGTAAAAAGTCCATTGCATCGGAATAAGGCCCGTTAGTGACCGACGTAGAAACACTATGGGCCAGTCACTAACTGGTTAATCGGACATGCCAAAACGGGTTTTGAAGTGGAGCCTTTGCTGCGCCTATGATGTCATCTGCTGAACACCTGCAAAAGCAAAGGCAGCAAAGCAAGCAGCTGTTTTCGAGTGGTCTCCGCAGTGATATTGGGGGTTGTGCATGGATGGGATGCAACCAACAAATAATTTCCTAACTGTTTCAAAGAAGCCATTTCTTGTCACTGCTAGTACAGAAGCCAATGTAAAGGAAACAGACAATACAGGGCATATTTTTGCCCCCCCCCCCTAGGAAATAGGGACCCTGGGCAATTGTCCAGTTTTTCACCCCCTAAAATTGACCTTGAGGCTACATGAGAACTAACATCTCATCCATAAACACACCAATGGCAGCTTTCATCTTACTAGAAATTTGACTATACCATATTATAAATTAATGTCTTACTCAAAACCCAGAAAATTCAGATATGAAAGCAGTTAGCGTCAATTTTTCACTCCTCCCTCCATGTCACACTCACAAGGGTCCCAGAAGCTGAGATATGAGGGACTGTCTGGTGGGGTCTTCACATCTGCTTTAGATGTCCAGGTATCTCCAAAAGCCTAACTTGAAATTCTTAAGCCCCAATCCAAAATCTATAACATGGCCCCTAGCTACCATGTGACATTTATAATACTGGTGCCTTCTCATGTGGCAGAGGGGCCATTGCGCCCCCTCAAGTACCAGGTGAATTGCCTATAGCTACATCCCTGGGTGTACTGTGGTCATTGATGATTGTCAGCAATGGCCGTAGGTAATTGAGAAGGTTCTGAGGGAGCTTTTATATCTTCGAATAGGATGAACATTGGCCCTTTGCCCAACATAAGCGATAGCTGAATATAACAGCATGGGCATTAATGGCTTCTCCCAGGCAGGTTTCTTTAGTCTCGGTAGTGGCGGTAACAACTCTCTAAAGAGCATTCAAGTTCTTCTTTGTGTCTTTGTTTGGAGGTAAAATGGCCATTCATCAGATGAGTGATGTCTTAAAAACATGGCTTCCTGCAACTGTGAGCTCGCCAGGTATGACAGGGGGCGAGGCGGTATTATAGGTGAAAATAAACTAAAGAACATCATGTTTAAGAGGTTGTCTGGTTTAGATAATCCATTTTTAAATACCTTATTATAATAGAGATTCAAGATTCTCGTCCAGAAGGACCCGACGCATCTGTAAATGATATAAACAGCCCATTGATTTCAACGTGATAATGTGTAATGCCTTATTTCGGTCTGTGGCGGTGCTGCAGGCAAATTGGGCACTTGCTGCCAGGTTCTCCCACAGGTTACTGCTGATCGCTGGGGGTCGCAGAAGCAGTAAAATATTCTGTGATCACCTTATTGTCTGTAGGCTATTCTAAGAAAAAGTGGGGAACTAGGAAATGTTCACTTTAATGGGGGCTTACTAAAGTACCTTTACATAGTGGAGATTAGGACCTTCATTAAGAACTATCCTACCGTTTGTGTATACAGCCCCAGTACAGACTTAAGGCCCTATTACATGGGCCAATGATCGGGCAAATGCTCGTTCATTGGCTGATCGTATCTTTTATGCAGCATGAAAAATCATCGTTGTCGGCAGCAAATCTTGGTGTGCAAACAGGGAAAAGCGCTGCCGACATGATGGTAATATATGGGGACGAGTGATCGTAGTAACAAGCGCTCGTCCCCATACATAACCATTAATAGCTTCTTGAATTGAGTAGACCATAGGCCCTGGGCTGTTCCCCAAACTCGGGCCCCTCGTCTCCACCGCCGCTCTGCCGTGTCTATAGTGAATACGAACTTTCTGTGTGAGCATTGACAAATGGGTCAATGCTCACACAGCTCCCGTGGAGCCCTTCTGCTCCACATGAGTTTTTTGTCCTCCAATGGGTGTTACGATTTCCCTTGTCAAAGTGCTGTGTTCCTCCATACTGACAGTCTCTAGCCATCGCTGGCAATATCACACCGTGTAGTGACACATCTTCTTGATAATGGGAATAGTAACACCCATTTGTCTATTAGTCCTGGATAGAGATGAGCGAACCGGGACAACCGAACCCGGTTTCGGTCCGAACTTCCGGAAAAGTTCGGTTCGCAGCGGATCCGAACTTCACCGGGTTCGGCCGAACCCGTTTTGACCGAACCCGGTCAAAAATATTATACAAATCGGCAGCCACTTATCTCTATCAATCACTGATAGAGAAAAGAGGCTGCTGATTAAAAATAAAATAAAAAGCATTTCATACGTACCTGGTCGTTGTCTTGCGGACGAGTCCCTCTTCTTCCTCCAGTCCGACCTTCTCTTCTGACGCGGCAGCCTGTGATTGGCTGCAGAGGCCTCTGCAGCCTGTGATTGGCTGCAGAGGCCTCTGCAGCCCGTGATTGGCTGCAGCGCTCACATGGGCTGCATCGTCATCAAGGAATGTCGGGCCGGATGTCGCGAGGGACGCGTCACCAAGGCAACGGCCAGGAGACCTGACTGGAAGAAGCAGGGAGTTCCCGGTAAGTATGAACGTCTTTTTTTTTTTTACAGGTACTCTATATTGTGATCGGTAGTCACTGTCCAGGGTGCTGAAACAGTTGCTGCCGATCAGTTAACTCTTTCAGCACCCTGAAGAGTGACTATTTACTGACGTCGCCTAGCAACGCTGCCGTAATGACGGGTGCACACATGTAGCCACCCGTCATTACGGGGCCTCATGCACACGACCGTAAAAACACCCGTTATTAAGGGTCGTAATTACGACCCGAAATAGCGGACCCATAGACTTCTGTTAGCCACGGGTACCTTCCCGTTTTCTCACGGGAAGGTGCCCGTGCCGTTAAAAAGATAGAACATGTTCTATTTTTTTATTTTACGGGCCGTGCTCGTAATTACGACTCGTAATTACGAGCACGGCCGGCCACGGGCAGCCGGCCGCTTTTACGAGCCGTGCTGTCATTATAAGGGTATGTTCACACGACAGCGTCCATTACGGCTGAAATTACGGGGATGTTTCTGCCTGAAAACATCCCCGTAATTTCAGCCGTTACGGCATGTGCAGGCGCTTGAACGCCGCGTCCATTACGGACGTAATTGGCGCTGCTATTCATTGGAGTCAATGAATAACGGCTCCAATTACGGCCAAAGAAGTGACAGGTCACTTCTTTGACGCGGGCGTCTATTTACGCGCCGTCATTTGACAGCGGCGCGTAAATTACGCCTCGTGTGAACAGACAAACGTCTGCCCATTGCTTTCAATGGGCAGATGTTTGTCAGCGCTATCGAGGCGCTATTTTCGGACGTAATTCGGGGCAAAAACGCCCGAATTAAGTCCGTAATTAGTGCGTTTGAACATACCCTGTGTTCACACGCACTAATTAATTGCTAGGGAACCCGCTCGATCCACTATATAAGGCTGCGCTACAGTGCAGCATTTAAAAGAAACAGGATCCTGACCTGTCCACAGAGTTTAAGGTAGCACAGAGTATTTCAGGAGATGAGCGTGCAGATTCAGTGCTGCTGTGAACTCTGCTCTTACCATTACGTAGCTCTCAGTCTGTTACCTCTCCTCCACTACTGTCCTCAATAACACCTTCATGATTGGCAAGTCACCACGTAACGGTAAGAGCAGAGTTCACAGCAGCACTGAATCTGCACGCTCATCTCCTGAAATACTCTGTGCTGCCTTAAACTCTATGGACAGGTCAGGATCCTGTTTCTTTTAAATGCTGCACTATAGCGCAGCCTTATATAGTGGATCGAGCGGGTTCCCCAGCAGCATTTAAAAGAAACAGTGTGTGTGTTTGGGTATGTGTCTTTGTCTGTTTTTATATGTGTGTTTGTGTATATGTGTGTTTATGTGTGTTTGTGTATATATGGGTGTGTTTGTGTATATGTGTTTGTGTATATGTTTGTGTATATGTGTGTGTATATATGGGTGTATGTGTATATGCTTGTAGATGTTTGTGTGTGTGTGTTTTTGTATATGTGTGTGTTTGTGTATGTGTGTATATGGGTGTGTTTATGTGTGTGTTTGTGTATATATGGGTGTGTTTGTGTATATGTGTTTGTGTATATGTGTGTGTATATATGGGTGTATTTGTATATATGTTTGTGTGTAGATGTTTGTGTGCGTGTGTGTGTTTTTGTATGTGTGTGTTTGTGTATATGGGTGTGTTTGTTTATATGTGTGTTTGTGTATGGTTGTGTGTGTGTGTGTGTGTGTGTGTGTGTGTGTGTGTGTGTGTGTGTGTGTGTGTGTGTATATGTGTGTAGGTGAGTAGAAGTATTGTTATTGTTCACATTGATAACAGTTTTTTTATGTTGTTGCAGATTTTGATGTACCGATTGGACTACGTCTTCGATTCGTTGGACTACTGCGTAGATCTAAGTTTTTTAAAATTTTAATAAAATGGTTAACGAGGGTTTTGTTGGGGATTTCTTATTTCAATAAAAAGAGAATTGTCTTTGTGTTTTTTTTTAAACTTTATTAGTGCCTAGATAATGGTAGTTGGCTGATTGACAGCGTCCATTATTAAGGCGAGGCTTAGTGTTAGCCGGTGCAGAGGCTAGCACTAACCACCCATTATTACCCCGGTACCCACCACCATCAGGGGTGCCGGGAAGAGCTTGGTACGATCCAGTACCCGACCATCTGTTGTGATGGTTGGGTACTGGGGCAGCCGTAGGCTGGTATTATGAGGCTGGGAAGGGCCAAAAACAGTGGACCTTCCCACCCTTGTAATGCTAGGCTGCTGCTGCTGTGTTGTATCGGGCTGGTTATAAAAATGGGGGGTTATAAAAATGTGAAAAGAAAAAGACAAAGATATAGATAAAATATTTTGTTGAAATAAAGCACCCCCAACACAACCCTCATTAACCATTTTATTGTAGAAAAAAAAACCGTCATCGAAGTAGTCCTCGAAACCGACGTAGTCCAAACACCAAACCTGTAAAAAAAAAAAAAAAAATGAAATAAAACATGCTGTAGGCTTAGATTCAGTTTAATGTGTGATACTGACTGTTATACCATGTATAGAAGCCTGCCGCGAAGTTGACTTAGATACAGGGCGCCGGCAGACAGTATCATACATGGCCATACAGACATATATACAAACAAACATACAAACATACATACAAACATACATATATACAAGCATGCACATATATACATGCAAACATACACACATATATACATACATACATACATGCAAACTATCATACATACATGCATACACACACACGAAAACATACATACATACAAACATGCAAAGATACATACATACATGCAAACATACATACATATATACAAGCATGCACAAATATACATGCAAACATAAATACATGCAAACATAATTACATACATGCACATATATATAAACATACATGCAAACATACATGCAAAAATAAAAACATGCAAACATACATACATACATGCAAATATACATACAAAGATGCACATATATACATACATGCCAACATACATGCACATATATACATACATGACAACATACATACATGACAACATACATACATACATACATGCAAATATACATTCATGCAAACATACATAAATGCAAACATACATACATGCAAATATATACATGCAAATATACATACAAACATGCACATATATACATACATGCAAACATACATGCACATATATACATACATACATGCAAACATACATACAATGCAAACATACATACATACAAATATATACATGCAAATATACATACACACATGCACATATATACATACATGCCAACATACATGCACATATATACATACATACATGACAACATACATACATTCATGACAACATACATACATGCCAAAAAAAATAATAATACGTTCATACTTACTTTCCTCCTGTCCGGCCTCCAGCGATGACGTTTCATCCATGTCGCCGCTGCAGCCTGAGATTGGCTGCAGAGGCGGTCACGTGGGATGAAGCGTCATCCTGACGTGCGTGACCGCCACTACAGCCTGTGATTGGCTGCAGCGGCGAAAGGGATGAAACGTCATCGCTGGAGGCCGGACAGGAGGAAAGTAAGTACGAACGTATAATTTTAATTTTTTTATTACATTTAAAATTGTATTTTCCGCGCGCCGAGCATGTACTGTCAAGGTTGCTGAAAGAGTTAGTGCAGCCCATTAACTCTATCAGCACCCTGGACAGTAGCATGCTCGGCGCACGGAAGTGACAGGTTCGGTCCGAACTAGTTCGGTCCGAATCGAACTTTTTTGTGAAATTCGGCGAACTAGCCGAACCGAACTTTTGAAAAGTTCGCTCATCTCTAGTCCTGGACTACACAAAGACTTTATGTGAAATACAAGGATTTCCTATAACAGACATGTCAGGAGAGGGGACAGCTCCTCTATAAATCCAGTGACTCACAGGTGATGTATTCTCTAAAGGAAGTCATTCTCGTTTCTTTTCTTCTCCATCTGACACAGACTGTTATCGCGACTTCTCCTGTTGAGACATCTTTGCCCCTCGCTTCTGCAGCCATTTCCAACCTCTATAGAAACACAAAAATTCAAACATTAAAGAGGCTCTGTCACCACATTATAAGTGCCCTGTCTCCTACATAAGGAGATGGGCGCTGTAATGTAGGTGACAGTAATGCTTTTTATTTAAAAAAACGATCTTTTTTCACAAAGTTAGGAGCGATTTAAGTTTATGCTAATGAGCTTTCTTAATGCCCAGGTGGGCGTACTTTTACTTTCGACCAAGTGGGCGTTGTACAGAGGAGTGTATGATGCTGACCAATCGGCATCATGCACTCCTCTCCATTCATTTACACTGCACTAGCGATATAGTTATATCACTATGTGCAGCTACATACACAAGCCCTAACATTACTAGTGTCCTGATAATGAATACACATGACCATCCAGCCTGGACGTCATGTGTACTCAGAATCCTGACACTTCTGAATCTTTTTTTGTGAGATTCCGGCAAGTGAAACCAAATCTCGTTTAGCTCCGTGATCTCGCGAGATTTGGTTTCACTTGCCAGAATCTCACAAAAAAAGATTCAGAAGTGTCAGGATTCTGAGTACACATGACGTCCAGGCTGGATTTCATGTGTATTCATTATCAGCACACTGTAGTAATGTTAGGGCTTGTGTATGTAGCTGCACATAGTGATATAACTATATCGCTAGTGCAGTGTAAATGAATGGAGAGGAGTGCATGATGCTGATTGGTCACTGATTGGTCAGCGTCATGCACTCCTCTGTACAACGCCCACTTGGTCGAAAGTAAAAGTACGCCCACTTGGGCATTAAGAAAGCTCATTAGCATAAACTTAAATTGCTCCTAACTTTGTGAAAAAAGATCGTTTTTTTAAAATAAAAAGCATTACTGTCACCTACATTACAGCGCCCATCTCCTTATATAGGAGATAGGGCACATATAATGTGTCGACAGAGTCTCTTTAAGGCCCAGGCCCATACATTAAAGGGGTTGTCTGGGTACGGACTGGTTTATTATACTGATGACCTATCCACGTGCCCGGACAACTAATACAGACCCCAGGCACCCTAAACAGACCCTCAAATCTAGACACCTAAATTAATAAAGACCCCAGACCAGGCCCCCTAAATATAGACACCAGAACCCCTAAATACAGACCCCAGACCCCTAAACTAATTCATTCCCCTGATACTTACATAGAAGCTGTCTTCTCTATGGAGTCTTGCTGCTGTACTAGGACTTGCAGTCATTTGACCTTTAGTCTGCAGGTCTTTTGCAGGACATACACAATGGAGTTCTGTCGTGGTTTTTTATGCTATTTGCGGCAAAAACTCGACAAAACTGCAATGTACTTTGGGCGGCCATGGCCCCCCTGGAAGTCTCGGGCGGCTGCCCAAAACGCCCCAATGATGATGCGCCATTTTCAACGAGCTGTCTCGTAAATTGGCGCTCGTTTACATGGTTCACCAAGCCTATGCAGCTGATACATCAGGGTTACTGATAGAAAATCAACTCTATGTTTTATCTGATAGTGCAGTCATGTAGTCTCCCCTCCTTCTGCCTTCTACTTCTGGCTAATTCATCCATGGACACTATATAGATATCTTTAGTTAGTATATTTCATTATTATTCACACATAACAGATTTCTGAACTCCATTTACTCACAGAAATCAAAGGGTATATGGGATAGATAGACACACAGGGTAGAGCAGAACAGATGGAGAGACCGAACAAGCAGGGAACGCCCACTGAGCTCTGAACCTGCAGCTCCACCAGCAGAATGTCAAAGAAAGCAGGTCCAGAAATTAAAAAAAGCCATAAAGAAATCCACCTATATGACAGTGACACTTCAAAGGGGATGCAATACCAAATACAGCCCATGCACAGGGGTGGCGCCGTTTCTCAAGAAAAATCAAAATCATTTTATAAAGTCATACAGCCCCTTTAGTATTAACATATCCACCTCCTTCTGCATAGTTACATAACTATTATGGAGCAACAGATAGATATTGACCTGGACGTTAGGACCTCTGAGGAACCAAACCGTATCCCAAAGAAATAAAATCAGGACAAGATAGAATTCAGGAATGCTCGAGATTTCCACGCTCTAATGGGCTTCAAAAATGGGGATCAGATGAACTTTATCCATTTCAAACAATTAATACCATCTTCTCTCTTTGCTTCCAGCAGCTGTGAAAACAACGTTTCTTCTTCCGAGTCAAAGCGTCTGCAGCAGCGAAAAATAGTGAAGGAAATAAAAACTGTTTAGAAAGTGGAGCACATGGTATTTACCCTGGTGACTTCCCGAATAAGCGCCAAATCATGCACCCAGCGTGGTCACGCCACTGTAGATGTGGATAGGTTTAATACCTGACAGATGTCACGGACAAATATTGACTTTCTGTGTCAAGTCATCGTGGACGCTGGTACAGGTTAGTTTCCCCAGGAATTACACGCCTCATAAAAGATTATGGTTTAGCCCGGTCTATGGAGAGGGTTTGGTTACAGTGCTTCAACCTTGGAGCTTAAGAAGTTTATTATTAACACGAGAAGGAAGAATATGAAGCAAACCTAAAAGGTAATTCAAGCCAGAGTTCATATGGTACTGCCCCCTATGTATTAGAATATAACTACTGTAATACTGCCCCCTATATACAAGAATATAACTACCATCATACTGCCCCCTATATACAAGAATATAACTACTATAATACTGCCCCTATATACGAGACTATAACTACTATAATACTGCTCCTATATACAAGAATATAACTACTGTAATACCTTCTCCTATATACAAAAATATAACTACTATAATACTGCCCCCTATATACAAGAATATAACTACTATAATACTGCTCCTATATACAAGAATATAACTACTATATTACTGCCCCTATATACAAGAATATAATTACTATAATACTGCCTCCTATATACAAGAATATAACTACTATAATACTGCTCCTATATACAAGAATATAACTACTATAATACTGCTCCCTATATACAAGAATATAACTACTATAATACTGCTCCTATATACAAGAATATAACTACTATAGTACTGCCCCTATATACAAGAATATATAACTACTATAATACTGCCCCTATATACAAGAATATAACTACTATAATACTGCTACCTATACACAAGAATATACTATAATACTGCTGCCCCCTATATACAAGAATATAACTACTTTAATACTGCGCCCTATATAGAAGAATATAACTACTATAATACTGCTCCTATATACAAGAATATAACTACTATAATACTGCCCCTATATACAAGAATATAACTACTATAATACAGCCCCCTATATACAAGAATATAACTACTATAATACTGCTCTTATATACAGGAATATAACTACAATAATACTGCTCCTATATACAAGAATATAACTACTATAATACTGCTCCTATATACAAGAATATAACTACTATAGTACTGCCCCTATATACAAGAATATAAGTACTATAATACTGCTCCCTATATACAAGAATATAACTACTATAATACTGCCCCTATATACAAGAATATAACTACTATAATACGCCCCCTATATACAAGAATATAGCTACTTTAATACTGCCCCCTATATACAAGAATATAACTACTATAATACTGCTCCTATATACAAGAATATAACTACTATAATACTGCCCCTATGTACAAGAATATAACTACTATAATACTGCCCCCTATATACAAGAATATAGCTACTTTAATACTGCCCCCTATATACAAGAATATAGCTACTTTAATACTGCCAATATATACAAGAATATAACTACTATAATACTGCCTCCTATATACAAGAATATAACTACTGTAATATATTCTCCTATATACAAAAATATAACTACTATAATACTGCCCCTATATACAAGAATATAACTACTATAATACTGCCTCCTATATACAAGAATATAACTACTATAATACTGCTCCTACATACAAGAATATAACTACTATAATACTGCTCCTATATACAAGAATATAACTACTATAATACTGCCTCCTATATACAAGAATATAACTACTATAATACTGCTCCTATATACAAGAATATAACTACTATAATACTGCCCCTATATACAAGAATATAACTACTACAATACTGCCTCCTATATACAAGAATATAACTACTATAATACTGCTCCTATATACAAGAATATAACTACTATAATACTGCCCCCTATATACAAGAATATATCTACTATAATACTGCTCCTATATACAAGAATATAACTACTATAATACTGCCCCTATATACAAGAATATAACTACTATAATTATCTTTTTTATTTGAAAACTTGCAACAAATTATTACAATACCTTTGCAATACACTCATAACAGATAAAGAAAATAAACGTATGTCTCTTAATAACATCACAATCATTAAACAAACCATAATATATGAATATTTCGCCAGTATAGATTGTTTCAACTATTTTTCATGATATTATTCTAGACAGTATTACAGGAGAGTTCTTCTTTATTGGTGACCGGGCAGCATCGGGCACACCACAGAGGGTACACGGTCACCACATTTATGACATATAGTAAACCTCTATGATATAAACGGAGTTCGGGCTAGAAGTCTCCATACAGCAGCTGAGAGTTTCACCGTCCCATTAGATGTGGTGACTGCAGGGACACAGCAGGGACATTACTCTGTAGATAAGTCTCTTGTATAAAGATGACATTATTTTTGTCGTCAGACAGACGCTGGAATATCGCCTGCCGCCTGCTCCTATTCTTCACACTGTTCACATTGATGGAGGTGATTTTCAGCCTCATCCTGGTTACATGTCTTTCCTACTTTTTTTCCTTCTTCCACTGCTATGTCCCGTTACACCCCATCTTTTGGTAGACATTGGGGGGTCAGCGTCTTCATCCTGAGGTTCGTCATCTGGGATGTGTGAGGAGACTTGCTCCATCTCTGCTTCTTCTTCTTCCTGGTCATCTTCCCCCAGCGCACAGTAACGTCCCCCAGTTATCGCCAGCACTGGAGACTCCGGTGATTTCTTTGCAGCAGTGATTTTTTTTCCTAGAAGAACCCTCTGTTTTACTTCTCCTTTTAACCTTCTGAAATCCCTCCTCATCGATACTGGTTGCTGCGGCTGGATCAGCTGGTTTTTTACTGGTCGCTGCGGCTGGATCAGCTGGTTTTTTACTGGTCGCTGCGGCTGGCCCAGCTGGTTTTTTACTGGTCGCTGCGGCTGGATGAGCTGGTTCCTTACTGGTGTCGGGCAGATGTTTGGTGACAGAGTGACTGGATATTTTACTTTTAGCATGACCTCTATTTTCAGTGGCTGGTGACACTTGTGCAGCATCCACAGATGGGACATTGGTCTCTGGAGCAGGGTCTCTGGTACTTTGGCTCACATCATCGTTGGGGTTTCCAGGTTCTGGGGTTGTATCTACACATATGGAGACATCCTCCTGGTCTTCCTCCATGGCTTCTTTAAAGGTCTCCTCCTTATTATGTTCTGCATGCGTACACTCCCGGAATGTATGTCCAGGTCCTAAGCACAGGTTACAGATGACAGGTCCTGTACAATCATCCTTCACATGCCCAAACTGTCCACATAGTGAGCACTTAATACGGGAACAGTTGAATGCCAGGTGTCTGCCCCCACATCTATGGCACAGTCGCGGTTGACCAGGGTAGTAACATACGCCTCTCTCCGAGCCCAGGTAGAAGGAGTGCGGCAGATGTCTGGTCACTCCATTCTCCTGAACCAGCTGGATCTTGACAGAATATCCTCCATTCCGGATCTCCTCCTCATCATAGATCTTTGTTGGCAGTCTCTTCACCTCACAATATCTGCTCAACCAGTGCTGCAAATCTGCCAGAGCCACCACCTCAGACTGGAACAGGACGGTGGCGGTGACTACCTGGGGTTTAGTCAGCTGGATGACATGTAGATGCTCCCACATCGAGTGCTCCTTTGTATCGTTATAAATACTCCAGAATAAGTCTAGACTATATTGCAGCTTGAAACTGATGTCATAATTCCTGCTGGAGGGAACGTGGATCAGAGCGAACACCTCAGAAGCTTTAAACTTCATAAACTCCTTCAACAAAACTTTCCCAATGTAGAGTCTGGAGGGGAGGTTTTCCTGTGGTCCTGAGTACCTGATTCTGACCGCGTTCCTCCTCTGAGGTGTGGGGTTAGTCGGTCTTGTGACGCTGGAGAACAGTCTCCTGTACTGAGGTCTGTCAGCAGGTGGGTCAGGACTGGACCTCTCCTCAGCTGATTGTACTGCAGATCCTCCTGTGTCTGCTCCTGATCGCTGTGTAACCTGCACTCCATTCACTGACACTGCGGACGTCTGAACCTCCAGAACAGGGTCTGCAATGTCCGCCTCAGCCTGTGCCGCTGGTTCATCCGATATCAGACTGTCAATCACCGCGCTGAGCGAGGTCTCACTTATAATATCAGGACATGAGGCACTTTCTTGCTCACTCACAGGAGTGCCACTCGCATTCACTTCATCAGTATTGCACATAGAGTCTACTGCAGTTAACCCCTCGTCAGCTGCCACACATTTCTCTGCAGCTTTAGCAGCATTTTTGTTGGCTGATTGCACAGAACCCACACATGATGAGAGATGTGATCCTCCAGCCACTGCACACTCATATCTTCCAGGGTTTCCCTGTGCCACAATATTATAGTCAGTGTCTTTTTTTGCAATTATATTTTTTCTCTTCACAGTTTGGGCTCTGGTCTCCCTTTTGTTCTCAATTGCCCGATTCTTTATTTTGGGTACTGTGCATGATTCTTTCTGCAATCTCTCCTTCAATATAACCAGCTCACGTGTGCAAACATCCAGACACTCACATTTCATCAGCTTTGCCTTTGGATCAGTCTCTTGGTTAATTTCAGTTCTCAATTTGAGAACTTGCATTTCCATTTTAAAGATATTTTTCTTTGTCATTTTTTGTGCACAATTCACCAACATCATGAGATTCAGTTGACTCACCAGCCACCATTTCCAGATCATCACCTCCACCATCTCCATGCTGCAGGCCAAACTCCAGACTCTGGGCTTTCCCAGGATCATCAGCCCAGGACCCCTCCCCTCCACCTGGGTCAGAAGCCATGCATAGTCCTAACAGGGAGCTCACAAGCACATGTCTATCCTCTCCTATGGACAAGAATATAACTACTATAATACTGCCCCTATATACAAGAATATAACTACCATCATACTGCCCCCTATATACAAGAATATAACTACTATAATACTGCCCCTATATACAAGACTATAACTACTATAATACTGCTCCTATATACAAGAATATAACTACTGTAATACCTTCTCCTATATACAAAAATATAACTACTATAATACTGCCCCCTATATACAAGAATATAACTACTATAATACTGCTCCTATATACAAGAATATAACTACTATAGTACTGCCCCTATATACAAGAATATATAACTACTATAATACTGCTCCTATATACAAGAATATAACTACTATAATACTGCCCCCTATATACAAGAATATAACTACTATAATAATGCCCCTATATACAAGAATATAACTACTATAATACTGCTCCTATATACAAGAATATAACTACTATAATACTGCCCCCTATATACAAGAATATAACTACTATAATACTGCTCCTATATACAAGACTATAACTACTATAATACTGCCCCCTATATACAAGAATATAACTACTATAATACTGCTCCCTATATACAAGAATATTACTACTATAATACTGCTCCTATATACAAGAATATAACTACTATAATACTGCCCCCTATATACAAGAATATAACTACTATAATACTGCCCCTATATACAAGAATACAACTACAATAATACTTCCCCCTATATACAAGAATATAACTACTATAATACTGCCTCCTATATACAAGAATACAACTACAATAATACTTCCCCTATATACAAGAATATAACTACTATAATATAATGTTAGAAGTTACGCAGGAAGAGTTTGGATACCATCCTCACATTTTCTATGTCATACATTATTTAAAGGCATGGTGTCGCCCCAAAAACATGTTTTTTTTTTAAAATTTAAACATTTAGTGTGTGGGTGATAAAACATTGTTCAAATTTTTTTTATTTTTTTCGCGAGTCAGGAAATATTATAAATTTTTTCAAATTTATAATACTACCCATTTTTGGTCACTAGATGGAGCTGTTTGGAGCTAGTTCCCAAAATTGCAGCATTGCAACATTGGGTTAAAAGCTATCGCTCTAGTGAGCGCTCAGCATCCCCCCCTCCTTTATCCTGGCTAGTGCCGGGATAAACGAGGGGTTTGAAAGGTTTAACCTGCTACACTGTGCGTCGCCATTTTTTGAGGTAACCCACAGTGTAGTAGGTTTACATGCAGTAGTAAACACACACAAACACTAACATACATTGAAATCGCTTACCTGCTCCTGCCGCCGCGGCCCGTCCGCTCCCTTTGCTGCCGCTGTTCCATGTGCACTTGTCCGGAAGCCGCGACCGGAAGTAGTAATATTACTGTCCGGCCGCGACTTCCGGTCCACAGGAAAATGGCGCCGGACGGCGCCAATTTCGAATAGGACTGTGTGGGAGCGGCGCATGCGCAGTTCCCACACAGACGCCGTACACGGCAGTCAATGGGACGGGAGCCGTTCGCAGTCCCTATGGGACTGTGGCTGCCGTATTCCATGTCTGTGTGTGTCGTTAATCGACACACACAGAAATGGAACAAAAAATGGCAGCCCCCATAGGGAAAAAAAAGTGTGAAAAAAAGAAACAGTAAAACACAAACACACAAATGAAAATAAACGTTTATATTAAGGCACTAACATCTTTAACATATTAATAAAATATTTGTGATGACACTGTTCCTTTAAGTGACTAGCTTCTCATCCTCCTATTTTCCTTTCTTGCCCCCTATTACAGAGATACATAACGCATGCTGACAACATATGTCTGATAATAATTTCACACTGTGCGGCCTTTGAATTGTACAATTCCCACGTCAGACCGTGCAGTGAGGACGTTCACATCTGGCAGCTGCGTTTTGCGATGTCTCCACTAGTCAGTGCTTTATTTTGTATAATATCCTGGAGACGTGAGGTCGGGCTCTTAAGACCAGACATTGGCTCCTTATTGATATTTGTCCTTGAATTGTTCTGTCTAATCAAGTTGTTCAAAATATTACTCAGCATTATCATAGGGGAAGACCAAAATAGTTGCTGATGTGATGTCACCTCCACATTGGTTGTCACTCAGCTTTCTCAGATCCCTGACTGGCAAATACCCTAATTATGCACTGATCCACCTGTGGACGATTTGACATTCACATACTAACCAGCATTTGAATCCCAAATTGCAGGACATTTATAAGCCACGCCCCATATTCCACTAGGAATGCCCCTTTTTCTGCTAATTTGCATAAGATCCACCCTTCCGTGGTCCTTTTTGATGGACTGTCCCACAAGTAATGGGGCTGTTGGCCGAGAAAGCCTTACTTCATATACACAAACTTTTGACCTGCTATTAAAGGTTCTTTTAACTGACAGATACCCTTTATATGGGTTTAATTATGCAACTATTTCGAGGAATGATTGTTCCCCCTTCCCTCACTGCCACCATCATTCTCTGTTCTAAAGAATTCCTTTTAAAAGGCCCCGCAAAAATAAACAAAAGATAGAAAAAAGTATTGCGTATACATTACATTTTATTGTTTAGGCTTTAAGTGATGCTGCTATTAAAAGGGGCAGAGCTGTGACAACATCTCATGAATTGTCAAATTGAATAGATGTCAGCTGTTTCTGTTGTAGGTCTTAAGGGGCTTTTCCCATAATAAACATTGAAAGAAAATGGATGAGATAGGCCATCGGGGGTCCTACTAATGGGACTCCCACCAAAAACTACAACATTGCGTTTTTGACACAGGACTAGAATGGAAAACCCCTTTAAGGGCATTGATAAGGTTTAAGGTGTAATGTAATAATCAAATCAATAGAAGCCCTCTACCTTGTCACCAAAGCTGTGGGTCTCAGTCACCACTTTTCTGAGGAGGACCTCGAGGGTTGTCTTCAGGAGTCAATGACGTCTTTCCCATATGGTTTGCTCCTTCTCCCTTCTTTATATCATCTATTGGGGTGAGCATTGGTGCCAACTATGTAGGTTTTACCCCTACATTCTCAGGCTAGCGAACTTCTGTAAGTCTGATTTAGCAATGGCAGCACTGGGGCATTATTTGGCGCCATTGGTCAACAAAGCAGCAATACAGTAAATATGGCAGCACTGGGGTGGAAATGAAGCATTATGGGAATGACTATTATAGAAGCACTGATACAATTGAGGCAACATTGACAGAATTGCAGCCACATATAGCCATTGAAGTGGCGTGGCTGAATTGTTGCAGCATTGGTACCATTGAGTATGTATTGTCAGCAATGACGCCGCAAGGAGGCATTAGCATCATTGACATAGAAATGGCACTACCGAGGCAGGACTGATTTTCACGGCGTTGGTACAATTGAGGCAGCATTGACAGAATTTTCACAGTATTGCCATTAATCGGGACCAGTGGCGGATTAAGGAGACCATAGGCCCTGGGCTGTTCCACAAGCTTGGGCCCCCTTCTCCACCACCGCCCTGCCACGTCGTGTCTATATTAAACACCACCTTTCTGTGTGAGCATTGACAAATGGGTGTTATGATTCCCCTTGTCAAAGGGCTGTGTCCCTACATACTGACAGTCTCCAACCATTGCTGACAGTATCACACATCCTCCCGACAAGGGGAATGGTAACATGCATTTGTCTATTAGTCCTGGGTACACAAAGATTTTTTATAGATTACAAGGATTTCCTATAACAGGCATGTCAGGAGAGGGGACAGATCTATAGATCCAGTGACTCACAAGTGATCTCTTCTCTGATGGGAGTCGTTCTCTTTTCTTCTCTTCTCCATTTGACACAGACCGTTATGGCGACTTCTGATGAGAAATCTTTGCCCCTCGATTCTGCAGCCATTTTCAGCGTCTATAGCAACACAAAAATTCAGAAACTAAACACCCTAAATTGTTTTATACCCCAGACCAAACTCCTAAGCAAATTAAGACCCCAGGCCCACACATTAAGACCAATAAATTCAGTCCCCAAGTGGTAACTAAACTTTTAAAAAACTTTTGGCATGTCATATTGATATGTCAGAAGTTTTGATCGATGGGGGTCCGAGCACCCCCACCGATCACTAAAACAAAGTGGCAGAAGTGCTTGGGTGAACGCTGTTCCACTAAATTTCTGATCTCGGAGCAGTGTACGGACTCATAGACTTTCTATTGTGCCCGTACACCGCTTGCTCGGCTATCAGAGGAAAGACGATCAGGAACGATCAGGAAGTGGCTCATCACTCACCTGAGCGCTTCTGCCACTTTGTTTTAACGATTTGTGGGGTCTCAGTGCTCGGACCCCCACTGATCAGAAGTTTTGACATGTCACTATGACATGTACATTTTTTTTTAAAAGTTTAGTTACCCTTTAGGGCATGACCACACATGGCGGAATTCCTCCGCAACTGTCCGCATCAATGCCGCACCTAATCCGGGTTGCGGATTACGGCTGCGGATCTGCACAAAATGTGCAGAAAATTGATGCGGACTAGCTGCTGCGGACTGCGGGAAAAGTGCTTCCCTTCTCCCTATCAGTGCAGGATAGAGAGAAGGGACAGCACTTTCCCTAGTGAAAGTAAAAGAAATTCATACTTACCGGCCGTTGTCTTGGTGACGCGTCCCTCCTTCGGCATCCAGCCCGACCTCCCTGGATGACGCGCCAGTCCATGTGACCGCTGCAGCCTGTGCTTGGCTGCAGCCGTCACTTAGACTGAAACGTCATCCTGGGAGGCCGGACTGGAGACAGAAACAGGGAGTTCTCGGTAAGTACGAACTTCATTTTTTTTTACAGATACATGTATATTGGGATCGGTAGTCACTGTCCCGGGTGCAGAAACAGTTACTGCCGATCGCTTAACTCTTTCAGCACCCTGGACAGTGACTATTTACTGACGTCTCCTAGCAACGCTCCCGTCATTACGGGAGCCCCATTGACTTCCTCAGTCTGGCTGTAGACCTAGAAATACATAGGTCCAGCCAGAATGAAGAAATGTCAAGTTAAAAAAGCAAGACGCATCCGCAGCACACATGACATGTGCATGACAGCTGCGGACTTCATTGCGGAACTTTGAATCTCCATTGAAGTCAATGGAGAAATTCCGCCATGAGTCCGCCACTGCTCCGCAACAGACAGAGCATGCTGCGGACACCAAATTCCGCTCCGCAGCCTATGCTCCGCAGCGGAATTGTACGCATCGTGTAAACGAACACTGCTAAATTAAAGTGAAAGTCAATGGAGAAACGGCTCCGCTGCGGATTAACGCTGCGGAGTGTCCGCAGCGGAATTTAAGTGAAATTCCGCCATGTGTGAACCCGCCCTTAAGCAGTCAGACACCCCTCCCCAGTGCGGCTGACTGCTGAGTGCTCTATGGGATGGTCAGAGTGTCTGACTCTTCGGGTCTGTTCACACGGCTTATTGTCGGCCGTTTTTCAGGCCATATACGGCCAGATAGCGCCAGGAAAATCGGAAGCAGAACGCCTCCATACATTTGCGCATTGATTTCAATGGGAAAAACAGCGTTCTGTTTCGACAGGCCGTTTTTTTATGCGGCTGTTTTGAGAAACGGGCGCATAAAAAAACATCCGCGAAAAGTAAGTGCATGCCACTTCTTGAACCATTTTTGCAAAAACAGCTCCAAAAACGGCCGTAAAAAACGCCAAGAAAAACGTGAGTCTGCTTAAAAAATGGCTGAAAATCAGGAGCTGTTTTTCCTTGAATACAGCTCCGTATTTTCAGACGTTTTTTGCTAAGCTTATGAACATAGCCTCATGACTTTGGGGGGAAGGAATTAATCCCCCATAGAGACCTCAGCAGACCCCCCCCCCCCCCCCCGTTGCAGTATAATAACTAATGAGGGCTCTATGGGGGGGATTATACTGCAAGGAGGGTTCTGAGCTTCTCACTGACTGCAGAGGGCCCTATGGGTGGGAAATAATATCACACACAAAAATTTAGAAACTAAACACCCTATATACAATTCACACTAACACCACACAATATATATTCAAACCACACACTATATACACACACTCACTTACACTATATAGACTTACATTATACACACTATAAACGCTATACACGCAGCACACACTATATAGACTTACATTATACACACAGCACACACTATATAGACTTACATTATACACACAGCACACACTGTATAGACTTACATTATACACACAGCACACACTATATAGACTTACATTATACACACAGCACACACTATATAGACTTACGTTATACACACAGCACACACTGTATAGACTTACATTACACACACAACACACAATGTAGACTTACTTTATACACACAGCACACACTATATAGACTTACATTATGCACACAGCACACACTGTATAGACTTACATTATATGCACAGCACACACTGTATAGACTGACATTATACACACAGCACACACTATATAGACTTACATTATGCACACACTATATAGACTTACACTATGTTCCCTATATACACACCACACACTTATCAGAGCCTCTTTCTCTGCGGTGCTTGTGCTCTGGTACAGCCTACAGGACCTTAATCATGTGGCTGTGATGTCACTACAGGTCCTTCACCTCCTAGTTGCAGTCTAGTTGCAGACTCCAGCACCTCCCATCACTATGTCTGACAGTCTGTTCTCTACAGCTGATGTGCTCTGCCGCCCGCCCCCTGTTCCATGGCCGAAATTGACTCCCCCTGCACATTCCCACCACCACCTCCTCTTCATCAGCAGGTGGGACCGATGACCGCAAGAATGCGGCCGGCAGCAGCCCTGGATAGTTTTTATTTTAACGTTCGGGCATATGAGGATCCGCCACTGATCGGGACACATTGGCACCATTAAGACAGGATTGGCATCAGTGAGGCCCCATGCACACGAACATAAAAACGCCCGTAATCACGGGCCCATAGACTTCTATTGGCTACGGGTACCTCCCCGTATGCTTAAGGGAAGGTGCCCGTGCCGTTGAAAAATATAGAACATGTCCTATTTCAGGCCGTAATCACGGCACGGGCAGCCCATAGAAGTCTATGGGGCTCCCGTAATTACGGGTGACTACGTGTGTGCACCCGTAATTACGGGAGCGTTGCTAGGCGACGTCAGTAAATAGTCACTGTCCAGGGTGCTGAACGAGTTAAGCGATCGGCAGTAACTGTTTCAGCACCCTGGACAGTGACTACCGATCACAATATACAGCAACCTGTAAAAAAAATAGAAGTTCATACTTACCGAGAACTCCCTGCTTCTTCCTCCAGCCTCCCGGGGTGACGTTTCAGTCCAAGTGACGGCTGCAGCCAATCACATGGACTGCCGCGTCATCCAGGGAGGTCGGGCTGGATGTCGAAAGAGGGACGCGTCACGGCCGGTAAGTATGAAATTCTTTTACTTTTACCTTGGAAAGGGCTGCCCCTTCTCTCTATCCTGCACTGATAGAGAGAAGGGGCTGCCGATTAGTGCAGTGCAATTTTGCAGCGAAAACGTGCCCGTAAATACGGGTAGAATACTGGTGACACCGGACCCGTATTTACGGGCACGGGTCCGTAAATACTGGTGCAATACGGGTCGAATACGTGTGACCAAGGACCCGTATTTACGCCAATATTTACGGGAGGGAAATCGTTCGTGTGCATGAGGCCTTAGTGTTGTAAATAAAGGGGACAAATTGGCAACATAGAGGAATTTTCACACTATTGACTTGATTGCGGATGTATTGGCACGATTGAGACAGGATTGGCACCATTGAGGCATTGACAGAATTTTCGCAGTATTGCACAATTTAGGCAGCATTGATAGAATTTTCTCAGAATTGGCACCATTAAGGCAGCATTGGCACCACTGAGGCAGCATTGATAGAATTGTTGCAGTATTGACTCTAGTGGGGACGTATTGGCACCATTGAGGTAGCCTTGACCGGATTTTCAAAGAATTGGCAGCACTGATAGAATTTTTGCAGTATTGACTTGATTGGGGACGTACTGGCACCATTGAGACAGAATTGACAGTCTTCTGAATATTGGCAGTAATGGGAACACATTGGCACCACTGAGGCAGCATTGATATAATTTTCTCAGCATTGGCACCATTGAAGCAGCATTGATAAAATCTCAGCATTGGCACCATTGGGGACGTATTGGTACCATTGAGACAGAATTTGCACAATTGAGGAATGGACAGAATTTTAACAGCATTGGCACCACTTAGGCAGCATTGATAGAATTTTCTCAGAATTGGCACCATTGACAGAATTGACTCCATATTGGCACCAGTTGTGACACATTGGCATTATTGATATGATGTAGCAGTACAAACGTGGCATTCAGTAGGGCAGCAATAGAGGTTTGATACAGAGAGCCCCAATACATAATCTGTAACAGGACCCCCCCCCCCCCCACCTACCTGGTGCCATAATATAATACTGGTCTACTCCTTGCCCCTCAGGCACCAGGGCTCGGTGACTGCCACCTCTGCACCCCCTGTATCTATGCCCCTATATGTAGCTTATGATAGACAGTAAGGTTAGCATCACCTTTTATGACACCGGCACCAGGAGACACCAGAGATTTCCAGACGTGTTACTCACAATAAAGCTGAGAAGACATAAAGTAAAAGACAGCGCCATAAAGCAACCGTCTTCACAGCGTCCCAGAAAAATGTGGATTGTTGTAAACATTATCAGTCTGTTCACATAGCGCAGTGTCCAGGGGGAGCGAGAATCCATATGGTATTATAATTCCTCGTCTCTCATATGTGGAAGGTGTCGAAGCATTAATGTTTAGACCACTGACCCCACGAACCCAACGTGGTAAAATCAACCACAGTCTCCTGGTAAAACAGAATATTTAGGAAGAAAGCATTCAATGTGCACAACTGTCTATATAGAACTCTTTATAGTGTCAGAATTCAGTTTTTCTGATACAGCGCTCCAAATCCTCTGCATAGACAGGTTTAATAAAGAACATGCTATCTGCCTGCAACCACCACTAGGGGGAGCCTACTGAATACTGAGTTATTATTGAGCCCAATATATGAACAGTATGCAGTAATCTCATAGGCTCCCTCTAGTGGTGACCGCAGGAAGCCAGGATATTCTCTATGAAATCTATGTATATACAGGGGATTTGGAGCATTGGATCCCCTGGTACATATTAGGACTTGGGGCGCTTCTTCAGGTATCATTGGTAGATCTGCTGCCTGATCCATGGGGCAAAAAAAGAAGGAATGATGTCCAGTTCAGATGTAGCTAGATAGTCTATTACTTGAGTATGAGTGAACAGATCACTGCCTTCAACTACACCATCTCTTGAAATACTCTGTGATGCTGGAGGACTCTGCTCCTTCCGCAGTGTAACTCAGTCTGTGACCGCCCACAAGTTTAGCACACTCCTCTCTTGAAATACTCTGTGCTGGCCCTGCTCCTTCCACTATGTAACTCAGTCTGTGACCTCCCACAGGATCAGCACACGTTTCTCCTGAAATACTCTGTGCTGTTGGAGGATCCTGCTCCCTCCACAATGTAACTCCATCTGTGACCTACCACAATATAAGCACACTGCTCTCCTGAAATACTCTGTGCTGAACCTGCTCCTTCCACTATGTAATTCTTACTCTGTGACCTCCAACAAGATAAGCATAATTCTCTCCTGAAATACTCTGTACTGGGGGAGACCCTGCTCCTTCTAAAATGTAACTCTCACTCTGTGATCTCCCACATGATCAGCACATTCCTCTTCTGAAACACTCTGTGCTGAACCTGCTCCTTCCACTATGTAATTCTTACTCTGTGACCTCCCACAAGATAAGCACAATTCTCTCCTGAAATACTCTGTGCTGCTGAGGACCCTGATCATTCCACTATATAATCCTCAGTCTGTGACCTCCCTCAAGATCAGCCCAATATTCACTTTTGGAGGAAGAAACCATAGGTCTTGAAGACCCGGAAGAAGGGTTAAACTCTTGTCCCTGTAGCCATGAAGCCCACCACGGCCCACAACTTATCTTATATCTCCACGCTGGCTGCGCTGTATTTAATAAGCATAGACAGTAATTGGCTTGAAAGAAAAATATTCCGACAGATGGCGAGCGGCCTGCCCTCAGCTATGTATCTGACTGTGAGGAATGACATCACACCCACCGAGAGGAAGAAGTTCGTTTGCTGTATGTGAAGGGCCCAGTGGGTGATCTGCACTGAACAATTAGTTGGGTCGAGCTGCTGGAGCTTCTCTGTCCAGGAACGAGACTTCGTCATTTGTTGACTTTCAAAGCAAATCTTAGAAACTGAAGTGAACATCTAATCAGCTTGTCTGGAGGACGTATCCTTGTCATGTACAGAAGAGTAGGTGGAAGTAGCCAACCAAGACGACTGCTGGGCGGCATAATGTGGAAAGAAACGGCCTGGACTGGGAAGAAGTGAACGGGGAGGTCACGTGACTTGGAAAGAACATAATAAGGCTTAGGACTGGGGGAGAAAGGTAAGGGGTTAAGCAGAGAAGGGGTAAGTGTGATATAACTGGAGGCAAGATAAGGAGATGGGAGGCAACAATGACTGGTGAGGGGCATGTAGAGATGGCAGCACATCACGTCCATGGTGCCAGAGTTGGCCCAAAGTAGGACCACAGTGCTATGAAGGGCAGGTGATGACTGGAGGGAGCACTGTTACAGATTGGCAACATGGAGCTTCAAGCTTCAGAAAGGGGGTACGTGTAGGGTTTGTCTCTACAATAGAAGCTATGGGGGTACGAGTAGGGTCTTGACTAACCTTAGACATAATAGTGTACCTTCTCTCTACTTACCCTACGCTTAACCCTATACATTGTCTCTACTAACCCTACATGTAATCCCGTACCTTCTCTCTACTTACCCTACGCTTAACCCTACACATTGTCTCTACTAACACCAAACATGTATCCCTGTACCTTCTCTCTACTTACCCTACGCTTACCCCTATACATTGTCTCTACTAACCCTACATGTATCCCCGTACCTTCTCTCTACTTACCCTACACTTACCTCCGTAAATTCGCACTACTAACCCTACACTTTCTACCCACTAGAACTTAATGCACCCAATACCTTCTCTTCCCTCTCAACCTACAGACCACAATACTTTGTCTACTTACCTTACACACATACCGTAGTCTCTCTACTAACCCTTCACTAACTCCTATACTTTCTCTCCACTAACCCTTTATGTACCCTGTACCTTCTCTCTATTTACCCTACATTTACCCCCATATTTCTTTCTACTAGCCCTACATGTACCCCTGTACCCTCTGTTGACTCAAGAGAAGGTACGGTGGTACATGCAGAGTTAGTAGAGATAAAGTATAGGAAGTAGTAGAGTAAGGAGAGAGGAGGTACGGGGTACATAAAGTATTAGTGGAGAGAAAGTATAGGAGGAAGTGTAAGGTTAGTATAGAGGAGGTACGGGGTACATAAAGTATTAGTGGAGAGAAAGTGTAGGAGTAAGTATAGGGTTAGTATAGAGAAGGTACGGGGTGGTGCTGAGAGATATTTCTACTTTTGTACTGGTACACATAAGGATCGTAGAGAGAAGAAAGTCAGCATCCGGCCTGTCCACCCATGAAATGATGTAGCCTTAGGAGTAGGAGTCTGTGAAGGGTTCACAATGGTGGAAAAGTAGGTCCACCTGAGGTACAGTCATTACTGGTCTAGTTCAGTCTGGTCTAAATATTATTAATGGTAGTCCTATGGGGCGAAGGTCTCAATGGGGTGGTGTTATGGAGTCAACACCAGTAATCCGGCACCTTCTGTGGTGCTGAAGATGGTGGACCTTCAAAGACACCTCCATGTTGATTATGGGTTATGGTTGAAAAAAGGAGTACCCCATAACAACTTCAATTTAGGGGCCACCTTTTCAGCAATGCTATCTGTCTGACCTTATTCCCACACCCAAGTGATCATTTTTGACCCTGGAATCTCCAGTTGAGGGCATTGCATGCTGGTACAAGACCATATGGTGCTGTCATGGTCTACTGCTATGATAGGGGGCGCCACTGCCATTAACCTTTTTTAATTACCCCCAATTTCTCATTCTTGTGGACAATGTATAAGTTATTTCCTTATATATTGTTGAAAGGGGCTTTCGGGTGGCTCTATTACAGGACTTTTTATTCTGCCTTCAGAAGTGAATCTTCTCATCCATGAAAGAGTTAATGAGAATGTAGATTTTTACATAGCGGCTTCCCTATTACTGCACCCGATGTGGTCGTGTCATCCCAAGGCTGAAGGATTTGAGTGTCACGGACCTGTAACTTATATACATATATATCCTGCTATTAATTGACTTGATTATACCATGGCAGGCTCCTGACTGGGGTGCGATGCCATTCTACGCTGCCAAGGTTAATTTCAATGGTTCCGGATGGAAAGACACATTCACTTCTCTACTGACTGATGTTAACGTGACGCTTAGAATTGAGGGCTAATCCTTTTCAATTTGGGTTTCTGTTAAAATTCTTAAAGGGGTTGTATAGGATTTAAAAAACACAGCTGTTCTTCCATGAACAGCGCCACACATGCCCACAGGTTATGTGTGGTATTGCAGCTCAGCCCCATTCACTTCAATAACACGACATTCGTGTTTTTTCTCTCCACTTTTCAATAGAATCTGTATGTAACCATCAGGTGACATTTTTATGGTTTGTTGCATGGGCACGTGCTGCAGTGTCGTTTCATTAACACAGTACCCATGATAGTTAGCAAGTGACAGATCACTCAAAGCCTAAATCCACTCAACCTTAAAAATCAGGTAGGACTGACGTTAACGCAAAGATCCACCTACCCTATATCACACCTGCAGGGGTCCAGGAAGCTGAGATATGAGGGCGTGTTTGGTGAAGTCCTTAATCTCCAGAGCCGATTAGCCGCCCCAGTGTTGCCTGTGACAGGGGAAAAACAAGGATTTACTTACCCTGACAAAAAAAAACAACATAGCAGCTCTACAGGGTCAAATACTGAGGACAGAGGAGTAGCTCTACAGTGTGAGGACTGTCACTTGTTATCAGTGAGCACCCCAGCAATACTGACCCCCAAAAAACACCCCAAACCTCAGTTTAAGGCATATGTATAAAGATAGATACATAGATAGATAGATATTAGATAGATAGATAGATAGATAGATAGATAGATAGATAGATAGATAGATAGATAGATAGATAGATAGATAGATAGATAGATAGATAGATAGATAGATAGATAGATAGATAGATAGATATGAGATAGATAGATAGATATTAGATAGATAGATAGATAGATAGATAGATAGATAGATAGATAGATAGATAGATAGATAGATAGATAGATAGATAGATAGATAGATAGATAGATAGATAGATAGATAGATAGATATGGGATAGATAGATAGATAGATAGATAGATAGATAGATAGATAGATAGATAGATAGATAGATAGATAGATAGATAGATAGATAGATAGATAGATATGGGATAGATAGATAGATAGATAGATAGATAGATAGATAGATAGATAGATAGATAGATAGATAGATAGATAGATCGATAGATAGATATGGGATAGATAGATAGATAGATAGATAGATAGATAGATAGATAGATAGATAGATAGATAGATAGATAGATAGATAGATATGAAATAGATAGATAGATAGATAGATAGATAGATAGATATGGGATAGATAGATATGGGATAGATAGATAGATAGATAGATAGATAGATAGATAGATAGATAGATAGATAGATAGATAGATAGATAGATAGATAGATAGATAGATAGATAGATAGATATGGGATAGATAGATATGAGATAGATAGATAGATAGATAGATAGATAGATAGATAGATAGATAGATAGATAGATAGATAGATAGATAGATAGATATGAGATAGATAGATAGATAGATAGATAGATAGATAGATAGATAGATAGATAGATAGATAGATAGATAGATAGATAGATAGATAGATAGATATGAGATAGATAGATAGATAGATAGATAGATAGATAGATAGATAGATAGATAGATAGATAGATAGATAGATATGAGATAGATAGATAGATAGATAGATAGATAGATAGATAGATAGATAGATAGATAGATAGATAGATAGATAGATAGATAGATAGATAGATAGATAGATAGATAGATAGATAGATAGATAGATAGAGGATGCAGAGGACGTCACTGCTCTGGGCCACGGACAACAGGCAGACGATCTTTTCGCTTGTCCTGGGAACAGGTCAAGTGAGATTTTTTTTCTCCAATGATGCAAATGGGAGCCAAACTGTATGGAGGGAGACAAAGGGGGCTAAACTACTATATGGGGGTCAAAAAGGGGCCTAACTACTATATGGGGGGGCAAAAAGGGGTCTTACTAAATGGGGGGCAAAATGGGGCCTAACTACTATATCGTCAGTACAAATGGGTCCTAGCAACTATAGGGGGCGGCACAAAGGGGGCCTAACTACTATATGGGGGGCACATAGGGGGCCTAACTACTGTAGATATGATAGATTGATCGCTTTTAACCCCTCACAGACCGGACTGTGCGGTTTTCTCTTTACACTTGTAAATATAGAATTCCCTTTTTTCCTATTTTACAAGCAACTAAAGTAAATTCCCACAATGCCGCTGTCTGTCCTGCGTTTGATGTCTGCGCCAACGGTTATAACGCAGGCTGCCACGGAGCGGAGGTGGCGCAGCGTCCCCCGGAGGAATTCACTCCATAGCTGCCTGTATTCTGCGGAATGTAGTGACTGTGATCTGCAGTTTGTCTCGGCTACAGAGGTTGACACTTTGTCATGTGGAATTGGAGAGCGACTCATAGATGTATGACAGGTCCAGCTAATGAGTGACAGCACAACAAAAATCCTACTGCAACTGCACGAGCCATGATCAGGAGCAAGTAGACATGGATGTGGACTGACTGGAAATACAATGCTGTCTTGTTATATACTCTATCTATCTATCTATCTATCTATCTATCTATCTATCTATCTATCTATCTATCTATCTATCTATCTATCTATCTATCTATCTATCTATCTCATATCTATCTATCTATCTATCTATCTATCTATCTATCTATCTATCTATCTATCTATCTATCTATCTATCTATCTATCTATCTATCTATCTATCTATCTATCTATCTCATATCTATCTATCTATCTCATATCTATCTATCTATCTATCTCATATCTATCATATATCTATCTATCTATCTATCTATCTATCTATCTATCTATCTATCTATCTATCTATCTATCTATCTATCTATCTATCTATCTATCTATCTATCTCTCTATCTATCTCTCTCTATCTATCTCATATCTATCTATCTCATATCTATCTATCTCATATCTATCTATCTATCTATCTATCTATCTATCTATCTATCTATCTATCTATCTATCTATCTATCTATCTATCTATCTATCTATCTATCTATCTATCTCTCTTTCATATCTATCTATCTCATATCTATCCATCTCATATCTATCTCTCTCATATCTATCTCTCATATCTATCTCTCTCATATCTATCTCTCTCATATCCATCTCATATCTATCTATGTCATATCTATCTATGTCATATCTATCTCTCTCATATCTATCTCTCTCATATCTATCTCTCATATCTATCTCTCTCATATCTATCTCTCTCATATCCATCTCATATCTATCTCT
This sequence comes from Rhinoderma darwinii, assembly GCF_050947455.1. NCBI lineage: Eukaryota > Metazoa > Chordata > Amphibia > Anura > Rhinodermatidae > Rhinoderma > Rhinoderma darwinii. Next base: position 67,679,487 of record NC_134699.1, read on the forward strand.
CTCATATCCATCTCATATCTATCTCTCTCATATCTATCTCATATCCATCTCATATCTATCTATGTCATATCTATCTATGTCATATCTATCTCTCTCATATCTATCTCTCTCATATCTATCTATCTATCTATCTATCTATCTATCTATCTATCTATCTATCTATCTATCTATCTATCTATCTATCTATCTATCTATCTATCTATCTATCTCATATCTATCTATCTCATATCTATCTATCTATCTATCTATCTATCTATCTATCTATCTATCTATCTATCTATCTATCTATCTATCTATCTATCTATCTATCTATCTATCTATCTATCTATCTCATATCTATCTCTCTCATATCTATCTCTCTCATATCTATCTCTCTCATATCTATCTCTCTCATATCTATCTATCTCATATCTATCTATCTCATATCTATCTCTCTCATATCTATCTCTCTCATATCTATCCATCTCATATCCATCTCATATCTATCTATCTCCATTAAATGATCTTGTTTATTTTTTTTATCTGTACTCCCACACTTCCATGCACTGCAACACAATATAAAACACTGTTAATACTGAGTTTCCTAGTTCATGAATAGAATGCCAGAATTACAGTGAAGACTGACATACATGCACAGCAATGATGTCTGCTTGTTGCTCTTTAAAACCGACTGGCTATACACACTCTGCACACAGACATGTGACCCACCACCTTAGTTCTTACTGTGTACTGTGTCATCTGACCTCCCACAATGCACTGCTCTCTGGTAACAGGAGACCAGCAGAATTCATAATGCAGCTCTAGTTGTGACTGGAGCATAGCACATGAGAAGTAAAGTGTTTGCAGTCAACATTATATGTAGAAGTCAACTGTGCAATGTTACACACCGCTGGAACGTTATACAGCAGCATCCCGGTATATTTGCCGCCTTGGCCGTGGTGTATGATGTGACCCTAAAACAAGGAGAAATGACAGAAATGGTAATGGAGACCAATGAGGTTGTGCAGCACGTTGACCCGGGGTCATTACACCCAATCTTTGTATTGTCATCTTCTATCAGGGTATTGGTGTGTTAGTGGGGTCCGCAGGGCTGTCTGACCTGTCATTGGGTGGACGTCGTGCCGTGAGGCTGAGCAGACGGTGTGAAAAGACATAACTTCAATGTAAACACGTGTCATTTCTTTACAATTAAAAGACCGACCCTGGAAACCATCCAAGGTGTCTCCGATTCGGCCTCCATGCCCTGACAGTGCGCCCTCGCTGGGCAGGACAATACCACTCTTTACAGGGCCAGACAGTGGAGGAAACTCTCCGAGTCTCCCCCCGCAGAGCAGCATTAATCATCATTCTGACACCATGTATATTTAACAACACTGCTCTTTTCTCCTGCCCGCGCTTTTCATGGTGGTGTAAGGAACACGCGGTCGCAGTGGGCCGGGAGCCCGACATTGAAGAAATCCAACTCGCATTTTATTATATAGGTAGATTCTACGTTTATAGTACACACACCCCCACCAAAAAATATATACTGACTGATCACTTTCATTTCTCTGAATATTTTGTTTAAAAAAAAATAAGGAAAATTGGCATTTTGTATACTTATCTGCAAATAAAATATTATAGAATGTATTGTTACATAATGTGATACAATGATATATAATATGTTAAACAATGTAATGTAATACAATGTAATATAATGTGATACAATGTAATATAATGTAATGTAATGTAATATAATATGTGATATAATGTAATATAATGTGATACAATGTAATATAATATGTGATACAATGTAATATAATATAATGTGATACAATGTAATATAATATGTGATACAATGTAATATAATATGTGATATAATGTAATATAATGTGATACAATGTAATATAATATGTGATACAATGTAATATAATGTGTGATACAATGTAATATAATATGTGATATAATGTAATATAATGTGATACAATGTAATATAATATGTGATACAATGTAATATAATGTGTGATACAATGTAATATAATATGTGATACAATATAATATAATATGTGATACAATGTAATATAATATGTGATATAATGTAATATAATGTGATACAATGTAATATAATATGTGATACAATGGAATGGAATATAAATGTGATACAATATAATGTGATACAATGTAATGTAATATAATATGTGATACAATGTAATATAATATGTGATACAATGTAATATAATATGTGATACAATTTAATATAATATGTGATACAATGTAATGTAATATGTGATATAATGTAATATAATGTGATACAATGTAATATAATATGTGATATAATGTAATATAATATGTGATACAATGTAATATAATATAATGTGATACAATGTAATATAATATAATGTGATACAATGTAATATAATATGTGATACAATGTAATATAATATGTGATACAATGTAATATAATATGTGATATAATGTAATATAATGTAATGTAATGTAATATAATATGTGATATAATGTAATATAATATGTGATACAATGTAATATAATATGTGATATAATGTAATATAATGTGATACAATGTAATATAATATGTGATATAATGTAATATAATATAATGTGATACAATGTAATATAATATGTGATGCAATGGAATGGAATATAAATGTGATACAATATAATGTGATACAATGTAATGTAATATAATATGTGATACAATGTAATATAATATGTGATACAATGTAATATAATATGTGATACAATGGAATGGAATATAAATGTGATACAATGTAATGTAATATGTGATACAATGTAATATAATGTGATACAATGTAATGTAATATAATATGTGATACAATGTAATATAATATGTGATACAATGTAATATAATATGTGATACAATGTAATGGAATATAATATGTGATACAATGTAATATAATATGTGATATAATGTAATATAATGTGATACAATGTAATATAATATGTGATATAATGTAATATAATGTGATACAATGTAATATAATATGTGATACAATGTAATATAATGTGATACAATGTAATATAATATGTGATACAATGTAATATAATATGTGATACAATGTAATATAATATGTGACACAATGTAATATAATATGTGATACAATGTAATGGAATATAATATGTGATACAATGTAATATAATATGTGATATAATGTAATATAATGTGATACAATGTAATATAATATGTGATATAATGTAATATAATGTGATACAATGTAATATAATATGTGATACAATGTAATATAATGTGATACAATGTAATATAATATGTGATACAATGTAATATAATGTGATACAATGTAATATAATATAATGTGATACAATGTAATATAATATGATGTGATACAATGTAATATAATATGTGATACAATGTAATATAATATGTGATACAATGTAATATAATATGTGATATAATGTAATATAATGTAATGTAATGTAATATAATATGTGATATAATGTAATATAATATAATGTGATACAATGTAATATAATATGTGATACAATGTAATATAATATAATGTGATACAATGTAATATAATATGTGATATAATGTAATATAATATAATGTGATACAATGTAATATAATATGTGATACAATGTAATATAATATAATGTGATACAATGTAATATAATATAATGTGATACAATGTAATATAATATGTGATGCAATGTAATATAATATGTGATACAATGGAATGGAATATAAATGTGATACAATATAATGTGATACAATGTAATGTAATATAATATGTGATACAATGTAATATAATATGTGATACAATGTAATATAATATGTGATACAATGTAATATAATATGTGATATAATGTAATATAATGTGATACAATGTAATATAATATGTGATATAATGTAATATAATGTGATACAATGTAATATAATATGTGATACAATGTAATATAATGTGATACAATGTAATATAATATAATGTGATACAATGTAATGTAATATGTGATACAATGTAATATAATATGTGATACGATGTAATATAATATGATACAATGTAATATAATATATGTGATACAATGTAATATATGTGATACAATGTAATATAATATGTGATACAATGTAATGGAATATAATATGTGATACAATGTAATATAATATGTGATACAATGTAATATAATGTGTGATACAATGTAATATAATATGTGATACAATGTAATATAATATGTGATATAATGTAATATAATGTGATACAATGTAATATAATATGTGATACAATGTAATATAATGTGATACAATGTAATATAATATGTGATACAATGTAATATAATGTGATACAATGTAATATAATGTGATACAATGTAATATAATGTGATACAATGTAATATAATATGTGATACAATGTAATATAATATGTGATACAATGTAATATAATATGTGATATAATGTAATATAATGTAATGTAATATGTGATACAATGTAATATAATATGTGATACAATGTAATATAATATGTGATACAATGTAATATAATATAATGTGATACAATGTAATATAATATGTGATACAATGTAATATAATATAATGTGATACAATGTAATATAATATATGTGATACAATGTAATATAATATGTGATACAATGTAATATAATATAATGTGATACAATGTAATATAATATATGTGATACAATGTATTGTAATATAATATGTGATACAATGTAATATACTATGTGATACAATGTAATATAATGTGATACAATGTAATATAATATGTGATACAATGTATTGTAATATAATATGTGATACAATGTAATATACTATGTGATACAATGTAATATACTATGTGATACAATGTAATATAATGTGATACAATGTAATATAATATGTGATACAATGTAATATAATATGTGATACAATGTAATATAATATAATGTGATACAATGTAATATAATATATGTGATACAATGTATTGTAATATAATATGTGATACAATGTAATATACTATGTGATACAATGTAATATAATGTGATACAATGTAATATAATATGTGATACAATGTAATATAATATGTGATACAATGTAATATAATATGTGATACAATGTAATATAATATAATGTGATACAATGTAATATAATATGTGATACAATGTATTGTAATATAATATGTGATACAATGTAATATACTATGTGATACAATGTAATATACTATGTGATACAATGTAATATAATGTGATACAATGTAATATAATATGTGATACAATGTAATATAATATGTGATACAATGTAATATAATATAATGAGATACAATGTAATATAATATGTGATACAATGTAATATAATGTGATACAATGTAATATAATATAATGTGATACAATGTAATATAATATGTGATACAATGTAATATAATATGTGATACAATGTAATATAATATAATGTGATACAATGTAATATAATATGTGATACAATGTAATGTAATATGTGATACAATGTAATGTAATATGTGATACAATGTAATATAATGTGATACTATGTAATATAATATGTGATACAATGTAATATAATGTGATACTATGTAATATAATGTGTGATACAATGTAATATAATGTGATACTATGTAATATATGTGATACAATGTAATATATGTGATACAATGTAACATAATGTGATACAATGTAATATAATATGTGATACAATGTAATATAATATGTGATACAATGTAATATAATGTGATACTATGTAATATAATGTGTGATACAATGTAATATAATGTGATACTATGTAATATAATATGTGATACAATGTAATATATGTGATACAATGTAACATAATGTGATACAATGTAATATAATATGTGATACAATGTAATATATGATACAATGTAACATAATGTGATACAATGTAATATAATATGTGATACAATGTAATATAATATGTGATACATTGTAATATAATATGTGATACAATGTAATATAATATGTGATATAATGTAATATAATATGTGATACAATGTAATGTAATATAATGTGATACAATGTAATATAATATGTGATATAATGTAATATAATATGTGATACAATGGAATGGAATATAATGTGATACAATGTAATATAATATAATGTGATACAATGTAATATAATATGTGATACAATGTAATATAATATAATGTTATAAAATGTAATGTAATATGTGATACAATGTAATATAATATGTGATACAATGTAATATAATATGTGATACAATGTAATATAATATGTGATACAATGTAATATAATATAATGTGATACAATGTAATGTAATATGTGATACAATGTAATATAATATGTGATATAATGTAATATAATATGTGATACAATGTAATATAATATGTGATACAATGTAATATAATATGTGATACAATGTAATATAATGTGATACAATGTAATATAATATGTGATACAATGTAATATAATATGTGATACATTGTAATATAATATGTGATACAATGTAATATAATATGTGATACAATGTAATGTAATATAATGTGATACAATGTAATATAATATGTGATACAATGTAATATAATGTGATACAATGTAATATAATATGTTATACAATGTAATATAATATGTGATACAATGTAATATAATATAATGTGATACAATGTAATATAATATAATGTTATAAAATGTAATGTAATATGTGATACAATGTAATATAATATGTGATACAATGTAATATAATATAATGTGATACAATGTAATATAATATGTGATACAATGTAATATAATGTGATACAATGTAATGTAATATAATATAATGTGATACAATGTGATATAATATGTGATATAATGTAATGTAATATAATATGTGATATAATGTAATATAATATGTGATACAATGTAATATAATGTGATACAATGTAATGTAATATGTGATACAATGTAATATAATATAATGTGATACAATGTAATATAGTATGTGATATAATGTAATATAATATGTGATACAATGTAATATAATATGTGATACAATGTAATATAATGTGATACAATGTAATATAATATAATATGTGATACAATGTAATATAATATAATATGTGATACAATGTAATGTAATATGTGATACAATGTAATATAATATGTGGTACAATGTAATATAATATGTGATATAATGTAATATAATATGTGATACAATGTAATATAATGTGATACAATGTAATATAATATGTGATACAATGTAATATAATGTGTGATACAATGTAATATAATATGTGATACAATGTAATATATGTGATACAATGTAATATAATATGTGATACAATGTAATATAATATGTGATACAATGTAATATAATGTGATACAATGTAATATAATATGTGATACAATGTAATATAATATAATATGTGATACAATGTAATATAATATAATGTGATACAATGTAATATAATATGTGATATAATGTAATATAATATGTGATACAATGTAATATAATATGTGATACAATGTAATGTAATATGTGATACAATGTAATATAATGTGATACAATGTAATATAATATGTGATACAATGTAATATAATATGTGATACAATGTAATATAATATGTGGTACAATGTAATATAATATGTGATATAATGTAATATAATATGTGATACAATGTAATATAATGTGATACAATGTAATATAATATGTGATACAATGTAATATAATGTGTGATACAATGTAATATAATATGTGATACAATGTAATATATGTGATACAATGTAATATAATATGTGATACAATGTAATATAATATGTTATACAATGTAATATAATATGTGATATAATGTAATATAATATGTGATATAATGTAATATAATATGTGATACAATGTAATATAATATGTGATATAATGTAATATAATATGTGATACAATGTAATATAATATGTGATACAATGTAATATAATATGTGATATAATGTAATATAATATGTGATACAATGTAATATAATATGTGATACAATGTAATATAATATGTTATACAATGTAATATAATATGTGATATAATGTAATATAATATGTGATATAATGTAATATAATATGTGATACAATGTAATATAATATGTGATATAATGTAATATAATATGTGATACAATGTAATATAATATGTGATACAATGTAATATAATATGTGATATAATGTAATATAATATGTGATACAATGTAATATAATATGTGATACAATGTAATATAATGTGATACAATGTAATATAATATGTGATACAATGTAATATAATGTGTGATACAATGTAATATAATATGTGATACAATGTAATATATGTGATACAATGTAATATAATATGTGATACAATGTAATATAATATGTTATACAATGTAATATAATATGTGATATAATGTAATATAATATGTGATATAATGTAATATAATATGTGATACAATGTAATATAATATGTGATATAATGTAATATAATATGTGATACAATGTAATATAATATGTGATATAATGTAATATAATATGTGATATAATGTAATATAATATGTTATACAATGTAATATAATATGTGATATAATGTAATATAATATGTGATATAATGTAATATAATATGTGATACAATGTAATATAATATGTGATATAATGTAATATAATATGTTATACAATGTAATATAATATGTGATATAATGTAATATAATATGTGATATAATGTAATATAATATGTGATACAATGTAATATAATATGTGATATAATGTAATATAATATGTGATACAATGTAATATAATATGTGATACAATGTAATATAATATGTGATATAATGTAATATAATATGTGATACAATGTAATATAATATGTGATACAATGTAATATAATGTGATACAATGTAATATAATGTGATATAATGTAATATAATATGTTATACAATGTAATATAATATGTGATATAATATAATATAATATGTGATACAATGTAATATAATATGTGATACAATGTAATATAATATGTGATATAATGTAATATAATATGTGATACAATGTAATATAATATAATGTGATACAATGTAATATAATATAATGTGATACAATGTAATATAATATGTGATACAATGTAATATAATATGTGATACAATGTAATATAATGTGATACAATGTAATATAATATGTGATACAATGTAATATAATGTGTGATACAATGTAATATAATATGTGATACAATGTAATATATGATACAATGTAATATAATGTGATACAATGTAATATAATATGTGATACAATGTAATATAATGTGATACAATGTAATATAATATGTGATACAATGTAATATAATATAATGCGATACAATGTAATATAATATAATGTGATACAATGTAATATAATATGTGATATAATGTAATATAATATGTGATACAATGTAATATAATATGTGATACAATGTAATATAATGTGATACAATGTAATATAATATGTGATACAATGTAATATAATGTGTGATACAATGTAATATAATATGTGATACAATGTAATATGATGTGATACAATGTAATATAATATGTGATACAATGTAATATAATGTGTGATACAATGTAATATAATATGTGATACAATGTAATATAATATGTGATACAATGTAATATAATGTGATACAATGTAATATAATATGTGATACAATGTAATATAATGTGATACAATGTAATATAATATGTGATACAATGTAATATAATGTGTGATACAATGTAATATAATGTGATACAATGTAATATAATATGTGATACAATGTAATATAATGTGTGATACAATGTAATATAATATGTGATACAATGTAATATAATATGTGATACAATGTAATATGATGTGATACAATGTAATATAATATGTGATACAATGTAATATAATGTGTGATACAATGTAATATAATGTGTGATACAATGTAATATAATATGTGATACAATGTAATATAATATGTGATACAATGTAATATAATGTGATACAATGTAATATAATATGTGATACAATGTAATATAATGTGATACAATGTAATATAATATGTGATACAATGTAATATAATATGTGATACAATGTAATATAATATGTGATACAATGTAATATAATATAATGTGATACAATGGAATGGAATATAATCTAGTACAATTTATTATAATAAAATGTGCAATATAATTTATAATATGATATAATACAGTCAAATAATATAATGGGATTGAATGGAATATCATATACCATAATATAATGCAATATGATGTAATATAATTAAATATAATGCATTATAAAAAAATTATGTATTATGTTATACTGTATATCAAATAATATAGTCCAATAAAATATAATACAATACGATTTATTATAACATAACATAATCCAATATAACATAATAGAATGCAATCCATTTAATGTTTGGGGATTTTCTAGGGAAAATTGCGATTTATTAGGACCCGTCTACACAGGGATTTCTGCATGATGTACCCAGCACAAGTGAGTTCTGTGACTAGACCTGTATTTCCAATCACAGCTAATTTTTTCTTATCAATGCTCAGTGGTATAGTGTATTCTGAGAAATTTATCGTATGTTCACACGGCTTATTTACGGATGTAATTCGGGCGTTTTACGCCTCGATTTACGTCCAAAAATGCGCCTCGATAGCGTTGGCAAACATCTGCCCATTGAAAGCAATGGGCTGACGTTTGTCTGTTCACACGAGGCGTATATTTACGCGTCGCTGTCAAAAGACGGCGCATAAATAGACGCCCGCGCCAAAGAAGTGTCATGTCACTTCTTCAGACGTAAATGGAGCCGTTTTCCATGGACTCCATGGAAAACCAGCTCCAGTTACGTCCATAATGGACGCGGCGTTCAAGCGCCTGCACATGCCGTTACGGCTGAAATGACGGGGCTGTTTTCTCCTGAAAACAGCCCCGTAATTTCAGCCGTTACGGACGCTGCCGTGTGAACATACCCTTAGGGTATGTTCACACGGCCTATTTACGGACGTAATTCGGGCGTTTTAACACCCGAATTACGTCCGAAATTACGGCTTGAAAGCGTTGACAAACATCTGCCCATTGAAAGCAATGGGCTGACGTTTGTCTGTTCACACGAGGCGTAATTTCGGCCGTTACGGACGCTGCCGTGTGAACATACCCTAAGAGAGCTTGACAGACTCTGAAAAAGCAGGGAATGCTGGGAGATTTCAGCTCTAAAGCCTGCAGTTCTTGAGTACAATAAAGGATGTAACTCAGAGTCAGTACAATATAAGTAATGTCATGTATGTACACAGTGACTCCACCAGCAGAATAAGGAGTGCAGCTCTGGAGTATAATACAGGATGTAACTCAGGATCAGTACAGGATAAGTAATGTATGTACACAGTGACTCCACCAGCAGAATAGTGAGTGCAGCTCTGGAGTATAATACAGGATGTAACTCAGGATCAGTACAGGATAAGTAATGTAATGTATGTACACAGTGACTCCACCAGCAGAATAGTGAGTGCAGCTCTGGAGTATAATACAGGATGTAACTCAGGATCAGTACAGGATAAGAAATGTAATGTATGTACACAGTGACTCCACCACTGAATAGTTTGTGCAGCTCTGGAGTATAAGGGCATGACCACACGTGGCGGATTTCCTCCGCAACTGTCCGCATCAATGCCGCACAGAATCTGCGTTGCAGATTCTGCTGTGGATCTGCACAAAATGTGCAGTAAATTGATGCGGACTAGCTGCTGCGGACTGCGGTAAAAGTACTTCCCTTCTCCCTATTCAGTGCAGGATAGAGAGAAGGGACAGCACTTTCCCTTGTGAAAGTCAAAGAAATTCATACTTACCGCCCGTTGTCTTGGTGACGCGTCCCTCCTTCGGCATCCAGCCCGATCTCCCTGGATGACGCGGCAGTCCATGTGACCGCTGCAGCCTGTTATTAGCCTGTGATTGGCTGTAGCCGTCACTTAGACTGAAACGTCATCCTGGGAGGCCGGACTGGAGACAGAAGCAAGGAGTTCTCGGTAAGTATGAACTTCATTTTTTTTTACAGATACATGTATATTGGGATCGGTAGTCACTGTCCCGGGTGCAGAAACAGTTACTGCCGATCGCTTAACTCTTTCAGCACCCTGGACAGTGACTATTTACAGACGTCTCCTAGCAACGCTCCAGTCATTACGGGAGCCCCATTGACTTCCTCAGTCTGGCTGTAGACCTAGAAATACATAGGTCCAGCCAGAATGAAGAAATGTCATGTCAAAAAAGCAAGACGCATCCGCAGCACACATAACATGTGCATGACAGCTGCGGACTTCATTGCGGAATTTAGAATCTCCATTGAAGTCAATGGAGAAATTCCGCCATGAGTCCGCCACTGCTCCGCAACAGACAGAGCATGCTGCGGACACCAAATTCCGCTCCGCAGCCTATGCTCCGCAGCGGAATTTTACGCCTCGTCTAAACGAACACTGCTAAATTAAAGTGTAAGTCAATGGACAAACGGCTCCGCTGCGGATTAACGCTGCGGAGTGTCCGCAGCGGAATTTAAGTGAAATTCCGCCACGTGTGAACCCAGCCTTATGCAGGATGTAACTCAGGATCAGTACAGGATTAGTAATGTAATGTATGTACACAGTGACTCCGCCAGCAGAATAGTGAGGGCAGCTCCGGAGTATAATACAGGATATAACTCAGGATCAGTACAGGATAAGTAATGTAATGTATGAACACAGTGACTCCACCAGCAGAATAGTGAGTGCAGCTCTGGGGTATAATACAGGATGTAACTCAGGAATAGTATAGGATAAGTAATGTAATGTATGTATACAGTGACTCCACCAGCAGAATAGTGAGTGCAGCTCTGGAGTATAATATAGGATGTAACTCAGGATCAGTACAGGATAAGTAATGTAATGTATGTACACAGTGACTCCACCAGCAGAATAGTGAGTGCAGCTCTGGAGTATAATACAGGATGTAACTCAGGATCAGTAATGTAATGTATGTACACAGAGACTCCACCACTGAATAGTTTGTGCAGCTCTGGTGTATAATACAGGATGTAACTCAGGATCAGTACAGGATAAGTAATGTAATGTATGTATACAGTGACTCCACCAGCAGAATAGTGAGTGCAGCTCTGGAGTATAATACAGGATATAACTCAGGATCAGTACAGGATAAGTAATGTAATGTATGTACACAGTGACTCCACCAGCAGAATAGTGAGTGCAGCTCTGGAGTATAATACATGATATAACTCCGGATCAGTACAGGATAAGTAATGTAATGTATGTACACAGTGACTCCACCACTGAATAGTTTGTGCAGCTCTGGTGTATAATACAGGATGTAACTCAGGATCAGTACAGGATAAGTAATGTAATGTATGTATACAGTGACTCCACCAGCAGAATAGTGAGTGCAGCTCTGGAGTATAATACAGGATGTAACTCAGGATCAGTACAGGATAAGTAATGTAATATATGTGCACAGTGACTCCACCAGCAGAATAGTGAGTGCAGCTCTGGAGCATAATACAGGATATAACTCAGGATCAGTACAGGATAAGTAATGTATGTACACAGTGACTCCACCAGCAGAATAGTGAGTGCGGCTCTGGAGTATAATACAGGATGTAACTCAGGATCAGTACAGGATAAGTAATGTAATGTATGTATACAGTGACTCCACCAGCAGAATGGTGAGTGCAGCTCTGGAGTATAATACAGGATGTAACTCAGGATCAGTACAGGATAAGTAATGTAATGTATGTACACAGTGACTCCACCACTGAATAGTTTGTGCAGCTCTGGAGTATAAAACAGGATTATGTGCTAGTTCTTTGTATTGACCACACATATACTTATACGGGTTAATAAGATCACCGTTAAGGAGTCTTTTTTCCAAGCTGATCAAGCCCAATTTTTTTCAGCCTTTCATTATAAAAGACACTTTCCAACCTATTTAATAATCTAGTCGCCCGGCTTTCAACCCTCTCCAGTTCTCATATCTTTTTTAAAATTTGGAGCCCAAAACTTAATCCCATATTCAAGATGGGGCCTTAAAAGGGATTTATAGAGGAGTAATATTACTATTACATTTTAATCACTGTTTTTTATATGATGGATCTGATTGAGGTAGTATTTGCCCTGCAGGATTAATCTTTACCTTTCGAGCTCTATGACTTTCACTCAGCACCTTGAAGGCTTTAAGACAGATTATGTGGTGTTCTGAGCCGAGTCACTAGAACATGAGCAGCCCCCAATCACATCAACACTAGCGCACAGATGTAGATGTCTTATGGGTATCAGATGTCTGACAGAAAGGTCTCGTCCAGCTCTACTAACATCTAAAGCAATACCATAGACGCTTGGTAAGAATGTACGTTAAATAGTTCATGTGCATTAGAGCCAGTGTTGGACTGGGTTTCTGTAGGCCCACCAGCGGTAATGATTCTGAGGTCCCTTGCTCCATCTATACAGAAAATGTCCAAGTTCTAATAGGTCTAACAAAAAAATAGACCCTGGTGGCAAGTGATTGCCTCCAAAGTCAGCTACTAATCAGTTGACTTCTCCAACACTCTTTGGGTCCATTACTGTGACAGCCTAAGAGTGGTGTCAGACTGAGATTTCATGGACTAACCAGAGGAAATTAATATTAGGGATCAACATGGGGCAAGTGATTGACTCCAACTAGGGTTGTCTTCTCCTGCAAGACATTTGGAGCCTGTTATTCGGTCAGAGCCTTGTCACATCGAAGGGTCTTCTAGAACTCTGGTAGGGTTTGCCCCAAAGCATCTTCTGGTGGAATGTAAGGGCTTTGTAGAGTGCCTCAACTCCTTCATTCTACGGAAGGGTGGGCTCTAAGATCATGGACCCTCCCCAATGCTATTGTTTTATGGATCATTACTTTAACTATGGCTGGAACAGCATTCAGGCTGTAGCCTAAGTAACATGGAAAGTTTTGACTGTTAGACTTACTGTCCCATAAAGTCCCTGAGGCAGTGAATTGCCAAAACCACTCTTGAAATCTTTGGAGCTGATCTTCCTACTTTAGAAGGGAACAGGAAATTGCAACCATAGTCAGCCATATTGTAGTTACAAGGCTGCGTTTTATGGTCACCCAGTCACCCACTTGCATGCTATTATATACTCTCCATTTCTGTCAGGTTTGACTCATTAGAGATGAGTGAATCAGTAGGAAGTAGCTTTGACTATTTCCTATTCCAGAGCCATATTTCCCTCGTATAAGACAATGGGGCTGAAACAGGGATTTGTTAGAACCTATTTTAGCCTCCATTGTCTTATAAACCACTCTGCATTGAGAAATATCTCTTACACAGGTAAGAACGCCCACATAACATCCCACACTGGGGAAATCTTAGGAACTACGTTTATTTTGAAGAAGGTCAAAGCCTTGGAAGAAAAAGCTATAATAATATAGGTATTCATTCAATTGCTCTTTTTTTCCTTTTTTTTTTTTAAACTAAACATTGGATCATAATTGACTTAATCAATTGCACCAGTTTTTTTTACGGTTGTAGAAAGTCTATTTGTTAGAAACGTTTCCCCCAAATAAGATGATCAGAGGTTGTCCCACTGCTGGGACCCCTACCAATCAGCTGTAAGCTGTTCGGTGTAACGTCTATGGCCATGGCCCGTCGTTCTGACTTAAACCTTGACGGCCTTGGCCATGGACATCTTTCCTGTGTGCAGCGTCGTCCTCCTGTGAGGTGCCGGCACTCACTTCCGGACATCGAGATTATCTCTGGCAGGCGCATGCACGATCTTAAAGGACCAGTGCGCACATTTTGCAGGAATTCTGCAATCTAGCCCAGGATGCCCTGGGCTATAAAAAGGGCTCTGTCCTCTTGCTCTTTGCCAGAGCGTTGTTTGTTACCCATAGTTTGTCCTGCTAACGGTCTCCCAGTGTATTCCAGTTTCCCAGTATACCTTTTTCCTGTATCCCGTATCCTGTTTCCGTGTTACCCAGTTCTAGTGCCGTGCTGTTGCCGTTCTACAGTCTATGCTTGTTTTGCTACGCCTCACCTGACGTCCTCCCGCCGCCTGGTCCTGGACATGCCTGCCTCGCTACTGTCTACGTTGCCACAGGTATCTTCGCTGAACTATAGAACTCTGTACTTTACCTGTTTGGCTAGCTGCCATCCCGCTAGGCGGTACGGCCCAGTGGGACCACACCCCACTACGTGACATTCGGTAAGCAAGTGTTCACTTTCCCTGCAGTGACTCAACAGGAGAAATGAAGTATTGCATGGTCTATTTGAAATTGAAATTGCATTTACTTACCGGGTCCTCCAGCGTAATAGAGATCCCTCTGAATAGGAAAGCCCTTGTATTAACTCAAAATGCACTATGTGTATGTGAAAAAAAGTGTTCTCTAAACAAGACAACCCATTTAAGGGTGAAGTCACACTGTTTTCAAGGTCAAGTTCTGCTACTTCTAGGTCAAGGTTTCCGTAGTTCAGACATCTGTCAGGAATGTATGTGAGATATCAACACTCTGCCTGGTTCCACCAAGATCTGGTGCCCTGGTGTCTTTATCCAGATAAGGGAGCTGTGAGGTCATGTCTACGCTGCTTGAAATACCTCAACAAAGGTCCTTTGAGAAGACCCTGTACAGTCTGAACGGCTTCTACCCTCAACGTTCCCAACTTATTGCTCTAATTCTTTCCCTATATATAAAATTAAATATAAAATTGTATCAGAAAAAAATTAATGGGGGTAAACGAATGTGGATAATATTCAGCCAAGCATTGATGACACTGGAACAGTAAATAAGTCCATAAAGATCTTCTGTCACCTCCAGGCCTCGTTTCTTATCCCGGTCTCATTAACTTTCCCCTAGGTTTGAATAATTCCAGAAGCTTGCTGTATATTAAATAAACATCAGTGTAACCTGCAGAGTAGACGTAACACATCCATTGTATATATTGTTTATAGTCCTTTGGATTGTTCCTGCAATGCTAGACATTTGCCGGCTGTCAGCCAAGATATCTGAGAAATAAAGAACTCAGTTCGATCTCTCTGTGAGCGATGATGGACCCGAAGGTCAATAGCAAATACATACAGGCAATGGATTTCTGCTGACTTCACATGCATCATGCTCTATCTGCTCTTAACACTAGGGGGAGCTAATTTACTCAAATTGTATGAAGCCCCTGTAAAGAGGTAAACTTCTTATAGTCATCCAAGGGAATTCTTCCTCTCACACACAATGACATAATTATTACTTATAATTATCTATAAAATTAAGGAGGATTGAATGCCATAGTATAAATATTTTGTACTCTTAGCATTTTTTTTTTTTCAAAACAAAATAAGTAATGCCTCCATTCATGCTTTAGGATGGAGCACGGTAAGTCAAATTGCTCTTGAAGAGTTATAATACTGCCCCCTATGAGCAAAAACCTATAACTACTATACTACTGTACCCTATGTACAACAATATAAATACTATAATACTGCCCCTATATATAATAACATAGCTACTATAATACTGCTCCTATATACAATACTATAACTACTATAATACTGTTCCCTATATACAGGAATATAACTACTCTAATACTGCCCCCTATATACAAGAATATAACCACTATAATACTGCCTCTATATACAAGAATATAACTACTATAATACTGCCCCTATATACAAGAATATAACTACTATAATACTGCTCCTATATACAAGAATATAACTACTATAATACTGCCCCCTATATACAAGAATATAACTACTATAATACTGCTCTTATATACAAGAATATAACTACTATAATACTGCCCCTATATACAAGAATATAACTACTATAATACTGCCCCCTATATACAAGAATATAACTACTATAATACTGCCCCTATATACAAGATTAAAACTACTATAATACTGCTCCTATATATAAGAAAATAACTACTATAATACTGCCTCCTATATACGAGAATATAACTACTACCGTGTTTCCCCGATAGTAAGACACCCCCGATTGTAAGACGTATCGGGGGTTTCAGGGGGGTCGGCTAATATAAGCCGTACCCCGAAAGTAAGACATATGTCTTACTTTCGGGGAAACACGGGGGTATTGCCGCCTCCTGCCCACTTCCGCGCCGCCCCCCTCTCCATACGTCACCGCGCCGTCCTGTGATAGCGCGGGTACTGAGACTGTACCCACGCGATCAGCGGCAGGAGCACGGCTGTTATACACAGCCTGGCTCCTGCTGCAACTGCCGGAATCGAAGCGCGCGCCGATTCCGGCAGTTTAACCCATTAAATGTCGCTGTCAATAGTGACAGCGGCATTTAATGTGTTTGACAGAGGGGGGAGCTCCCTCTGTCACCCGATCGGCGCCCCCGCAAACAAATCGCGGGTCGCCGTCGGGTTTCCATGACAGCCGGGGGTCTAACAAAGAGCCCCAGGTCTGCCTTCAGCATCTGCCTGTTAGGCGATGCCGGAGGCATGACCTAATAGGTTGCCTGTCAGTTTTACTAAGTATACCAAAGCATTATATATGCGATCGGCACATCGCATAGTGAAGTCCCCTGGTGGGACAAAAAAAAAAAATTTAAAACAGTTAAATAAAGTTTGTGAAAAAAATAAAAAAAATAATTCGACAATTTTTTTCCAATATAAGACATACCCCGATAGTAAGACATAGTGGGGCTTTTTGGGATAAAAAGAAAGTAAGACACTGTCTTACTTTCGGGGAAACACGGTATATACTGCTCCTATATACAAGAATAAAACTACTTTAATACTGCTCCTATATATAAGAATATAACTACTATAATACTACCACTATATACAAGAATATAACTACTATAATACTGCCACCTATATACAAGAATAGAACTACTATAATACTGCTCCTATATACAAGAATATAACTACTATAATACTGCCCCCTATGTACAAGAATATAACTACTATAATACTGCCCCTATATACAAGAATATAACTACTATAATACTGCTCCTATATACAAGAATATAACTACTATAATACTGCCTCCTATATACAAGAATATAACTACTATAATACTGCCCCCTATATACAAGAATATAACTACTATAATACTGCCCCCTATATACAAGAATATAACTACTATAATACTGCCTCCTATATACAAGAATATAACTACTATAATACTGCTCCTATATAGAAGAATATAACTACTATATTACTGCTCCTATAAACAAGAATATAACTACTATAATACTGCCTCTATATACAAGAATATAACTACTATAATACTGCCTCCTATATACAAGAATAGAACTACTATAATACTGCCTCTATATACAAGAATATAACTACTATAATACTGCTCCTATATACAAGAATATAACTACTATAATACTGCCTCCTATATACAAGAATAGAACTACTATAATACTGTTCCAATATACAAAAATAAAACTACTATAATACTTCTCCTATATATAAGAATATAACTACTATAATACTGCTCCTATATATAAGAATATAACTGCTATAATACTACCCCTGTATACAAGAATATGACTACTATAATACTGCCCCTATATACAAGAATATAACTACTATAATACTGCCACCTATATACAAGAATAGAACTACTATAATACTGCTCCTATATACAAGAATAGAACTACTATAATACTGTTCCAATATACAAAAATATAACTACTATAATACTGCTCCTATATACAAAAATAAAACTACTATAATACTTCTCCTATATATAAGAATATAACTACTATAATACTGCCAACTATATACAAGAATATATCTACTATAATACTGCCCCTATATACAAGAATATAACTACTATAATACTGCCCCTATATACAAGAATATAACTACTATAATACTGCCACCTATATACAAGAATATAACTACTATAATACTGTTCCAATATACAAAAATATAACTACTATAATACTGCTCCTATATACAAAAATAAAACTACTATAATACTTCTCCTATATATAAGAATATAACTACTATAATACTGCCCCTATATACAAGAATATAACTACTATAATACTGCCAACTATATACAAGAATACTGCCCCTATATACAAGAATATAACTACTATAATACTGCCCCTATATACAAGAATATAACTACTATAATACTGCCACCTATATACAAGAATATAACTACTATAATACTGCTCCTATATACAAGAATATAACTACTATAATACTGCCACCTATATACAAGAATATAACTATTATAATACTGCCCCTATATTCAAGAATATAACTACTATAATACCGCCCCTATATACAATAATATAACTACTATAATACTACCCCTATATACAATAATATAACTACTATAATACTGCCCCCTATATACAAGAATATAACTACTATAATACTGCCCCCTATATACAATAATATAACTACTATAATACTAACCCTATATACACTACCATTCAAAAGTTTAGGGTCGCTTAGAAATTTCCTTATTTTTGAAAGAAAAGCGCAGTTTTTTTCAATGAAGATAACATAAAATTAATCAGAAATACACTCTATACATTGTTAATGTGCTAAATGACTATTCTAGCTGCAAACGTCTGGTTTTTAATGCAATATCTACATAGGTGTATAGAGGCCCATTTCCAGCAACCATCACTCCAGTGTTCTAATGGTACATTGTGTTTGCTAACTGTGTTAGAAGGCAAATGGATGATTAGAAAACACTTGAAAACCCTTGTGCAATTATGTTAGCACCGCTGTAAACAGTTTTGCTGTTTAGAGGAGCTATAAAACGGACCTTCCTTTGAGCTAGTTGAGAATCTGGAGCATTACATTTGTGGGTTTGATTAAACTCTCAAAATGGCTAGAAAAAGAGAGCATTCATGTGAAACTCGACAGTCTATTCTTGTCCTTAGAAATGAAGGCTATTCCATGCGAGAAATTGCCAAGAAACTGAAGATTTCCTACAACGGTGTGTACTACTCCCTTCAGAGGTCAGCACACACAGGCTCTAACCAGAGTAGAAAGAGAAGTGAGAGGCCCCGCTGCACAACTGAGAAACAAGACATGTACATTAGAGTCTCTAGTTTGAGAAATAGACTGTAAAGGATCTGCCTGACACAGCTTCTGTGTCGACGCCCGTGGTTACTCACTCTGCACCTGCTCCTAAGTCTGGTCGAGTGACTCCTTCTTCCACCAATCAGCCTGGGAGGCTGAGGAGTGGGAGAGCCTATCACAGCCTGGCCAGACGGAGCTAGCTCCCGCCCTCTGTCTATTTATACCTTCACTTCCTGCTCCTCCTTTGCCTGTGATTCTTTCAGTCTGTTTCCTGGCTCTGCTCTGCTACTTACTACTTGTCTTCTGCTTCATATTGACCCTGGCTTGACTGACTATTCTCCTGCTCTGTGTTTTGTACCTCGTCCACTCCTGGTTTGACTCGGCTCGTTCACTATTCTCCTGCTCTGCGTTTTGTACCTCGTCCACTCCTGGTTTGACTCGGCTCGTTCACTATTCTTGTTGCTCACGGGGTTGCCGTGGGCAACAGCCCCATTTTCCTTAGCTTCTGTGTACCCTTGTCTGTTTGTCTGTTGTGCACATAGTGAGCGTAGGGACCGTCGCCCAGTTGTACGCCGTCGCTTAGGACGGGCCGTTGCAAGTAGGCAGGGACTGAGTGGCGGGTAGATTAGGGCTCACCTGTTTGTCTCCCTACCCCGCCATTACATAATCACAGGCCCATATACCTTTTCTACCCTGGTCCCTGTCACAACTATGGACCCCCTTGAGACCCTGGCTCAGCAAATGCAGGGTCTCTCCCTACAGGTCCAAGCCCTGGCTCAGAGCGGCAACCTGCAAGATGCTACCCTGGTAGTGCCCCCCACCTCACCTCTTGAACCCCACCTCAAGTTGCCTGACCGGTTCTCAGGGGACCGGAAGACTTTTTTCTCCTTTCGGGAGAGTTGTAGGCTCTAAGTCCCCACTCCTCAGGTTCCGAGAGCCAGCGAGTGGGTATAATTATGTCCCATCTCCAGGACGGGCCCCAAGAATGGGCCTTCTCCTTGGCTCCCGACGCCCCTGAACTTTCCTCTGATCTCGGGCTCATATATGACGAGACTGACAAGACTGCCTTTGCCGAGAGTCAGCTGGTGACCTTACGTCAGGGTAAGAGACCCGTTGAGGAGTACTGTTCGGACTTTAGGAAGTGGTGTGTAGCTTCTCGGTGGAATGACCCTGCCTTGAGGTGCCAGTTTAGATTGGGTCTGTCGAACGCCCTGAAGGACCTGTTAGTTAGCTACCCCTCTTCTGACTCTCTAGATCAGGATATGGCTTTAGCGGTACGACTTGACCGACGTCTCAGGGAACGACGACTTGAACGTTTTTGTGCCTTCTCCTCTGGCTCCCCCATGATGGCTCCCGAGGTTCCGTTGCTTCGTTCTTCCACGGAAAACTCGGATGAACCAATGCAACTCGGGGCCTCCGTGTCTCCCCAACAACGTAGAGACTTCCGCAGGAAGAATGGTCTCTGCTTCTACTGTGGGGAGGACAAGCATCAAATGAACAACTGTCCTAGGCGTAAGAATAAGCAGCCGGTAGAACTTCCGCGCCTAAGTGATCATCGGGGAGGTCACTTGGGCGCACAGGTATTTCCCGTAAATATGAAACCTAATAAGATCTAGCTTTCCTTTCAGGTCTCCTTTGGTGGTAGGTCTGCTACGGCAGTGCCTTCATGGATTCAGGGTCTTCTGCTAACATTATATCTGTGGAATTTGCTATGTCTCTAGCTATGCCATTGATTGATTTGCCTAAACCTGTTCCGGTAGTGGGTATCGACTCCACTCCTCTTGCTAATGGTTATTTTACGCAGCATACCCCTGTTTTTGAACTCCTTGTTGGCTCCATGCATTTGGAGCAGTGCTCTGTACTGGTGATGCAGGGGTTATCGTCCGATTTTGTTTTAGGCCTTCCCTGGTTGCAGTTGCATAATCCCACGTTTAACTGGAATACTGGGGATCTTACCAAATGGGGTAATGAATGCTTGACGTCATGTTTTTCTGTTAATTGTATTTCTCTCCCTGAGGAGGTGAACACTCTACCTGAGTTTATTCAGGACTTCACTGATGTTTTTTCTAAAAATGCCTCTGAAGCGTTACCTCCTCATAGAGAATACGATTGCGCAATCGATTTGGTACCAGGAGCTAAGCTCCCTAAGGGTAGGATATTTAATCTCTCTTGTCCCGAACGTGAAGCCATGAGAGAGTATATCCAGGAATGCCTGGCCAAGGGTTACATTCGCCCCTCTACGTCGCCGGTAGGTGCTGGCTTCTTCTTCGTAGGGAAGAAGGATGGTGGTCTTAGGCCGTGCATTGATTACCGAAACTTGAATAAGGTCACTGTAAGGAACCAGTATCCCCTTCCTTTGATTCCTGATCTCTTCAATCAGGTTCAGGGGGCCCAATGGTTCTCTAAGTTTGATCTACGGGGGGCTTATAACCTTATCCGCATCAAAGAGGGGGATGAGTGGAAGACTGTGTTTAACACGCACGAAGGTCATTTCGAATACCTCGTCATGCCCTTTGAGTCGTGTAATGCTCCCGCGGTCTTCCAGAATTTCATAAATGAGATTTTAAGAGACTACCTGGGGGTATTTCTTGTAGTGTACCTTGATGACATACTGGTGTTTTCCAAGGACTGGTCCTCCCACATTGAGCATGTCAGGAAGGTGCTCCAGGCCCTTCGGGAAAACAAACTGTTTGCTAAAACCGAAAAATGTGTTTTTGGGGTGCAGGAGATACCATTTTTGGGTCAAATCCTCACTCCTCATGAATTCCGCATGGACCCTGCCAAGGTTCAGGCTGTGGCGGAATGAGTCCAACCTGCCTCCCTGAAGGCGTTACAGTGCTTCCTGGGGTTTGCTAATTATTACAGGAGATTTATTGCTAACTTCTCAGTCATCGCTAAGCCTCTTACGGATCTCACTCACAAAGGCACTGATCTCCTCCATTGGCCTCAAGAGGCGGTCCAGGCTTTTGAGATCCTTAAGAAGTGCTTTATCTCGGCCCCAGTGCCGATTCAGCCTAACCAAATGGAGCCATTTATCGTGGAGGTTGACGCCTCCGAGGTGGGAGTGGGTGCTGTCTTGTCCCAGGGTACCAGGTCCCTCACCCATCTCCGTCCCTATGCCTACTTCTGCAGGAAGTTCTCACCCACTGAGAGTAACTACGACATTGGCAACCGCGAACTCTTAGCCATTAAATGGGCATTTGAAGAGTGGCGCCACTTCCTGGAGGGGGCTAGGCACCAGGTTTCGGTCCTTACCGACCACAAGAATCTGGTTTTCCTAGAATCTGCCCGGAGGCTAAACCCGAGACAAGCTCGATGGGCGTTATTTTTTACTAGATTCAACTTTTTGGTCACCTATATGGCTGGGTCTAAAAATATTAAGGCTGATGCACTGTCGCGTAGCTTCATGGCCAGCCCTCCTTCGGAGGAGGATCCTGCTTGTGTTTTTCCACCAGGTATAATCATTTCCTCTGTTGATTCTGACTTAGTCTCCGAAATTGCGGCTGATCAAGATTCAGCTCCCGGGAACCTTCCTGAGAACAAGCTGTTTGTTTCCCTGCAATTCCGGCTAAGGGTACTCAGGGAAAATCATGACTCTGCACTATCTGGCCATCCAGGCATCCTGGGTACCAAGCACCTCATTGCCAGAGACTATTGGTAGCCTGGTTTGCTTAAAGACGTTAAGGCCTACGTCGCCGCTTGTGAAATTTGTGCTAGGTCCAAGACTCCCAGGTCCCGACCAGCGGGCTTACTATGCTCTCTGCCCATTCCCCAGAGACCTTGGACCCATATCTCCATGGATTTTATCACCGATCTGCCTCCATCTCAAGGCAAGTCAGTGGTATGGGTGGTAGTGGACCGTTTCAGTAAGATGTGCCACTTTGTGCCCCTCAAGAAACTACCCAATGCTAAGACGTTAGCTACCTTGTTTATCAAACACATCCTGCGTCTCCATGGGGTTCCTGTCAATATTGTTTCTGACAGAGGGGTACAATTTGTTGCATTGTTTTGGAGAGCCTTCTGTAAGAAGCTGGAGATTGATCTGTCCTTTTCCTCGGTCTACCATCCTGAAACTAATGGCCAAACTGAGAGGACTAATCAGTCTCTAGAACAATATTTAAGGTGTTTTATCTCTGACTGTCAATATGATTGGGTCTCCTTCATTTTCCTCGCTGAATTTTCCCTTAATAACCGGGTCAGTAACTCGTCAGGGGTCTCCCCCTTTTTCTGTAATTTTGGGTTCAATCCACGGTACTCCTCTGTTTCACCTGGTGGTTCCAACAATCCTGAGGTAGATGTCGTTCATCGGGAACTTTGCACAGTCTGGGCCCAGGTTCAGAAGAACCTAGAGGTGTCCCAGAGCATACAATAGACCCAGGCAGATAGAAGACGTTCTGCTAACCCCTTGTTTGCGGTCGTGGATCTGGTGTGGCTGTCTTCAAGAAATTTGCGCCTTAAGATCCCGTCCAAAAAATTTGCTCCCAGGTATATAGGGCCGTACAAGGTCATTGAAGTCCTTAACCCTGTCTCCTTCCGACTGAAGTTACCCCCGTCTTTTCGAATACACGACGTGTTTCATGCCTCCCTCCTGAAACGCTGCTCCCCGTCCTTTGCTCCCTCGAGGAAACCTCCGGTCCCTGTTCTCACCCCTGAAGGGGTAGAATTCGAGATGGCCAAGATTGTGGACAGCAGGATGGTCCAAGGCTCTCTCCAGTACTTGGTCCATTGGAGAGGATACGGGCCTGAGGAGAGGACTTGGGTACCCGCCCGGGATGTTCACGCTGCAGTATTGCTCAGGAGGTTCTATCTTCGGTTCCCCTATAAGCCAGGTCCACCTAGAAAGGGTCCAGTGGCCCCTCATAAAATGGGGGGTACTGTAAAGGATCTGCCAGACACAGCTTCTGTGTCGACACCCATGGTTACTCACTCTGCACCTGCTCCTAAGTCTGGTCGAGTGACTCCTTCTTCCACCAATCAGCCTGGGAGGCTGAGGAGTGGGAGAGCCTATCACAGCCTGGCCAGACGGAGCTAGCTCCCGCCCTCTGTCTATTTATACCTTCACTTCCTGCTCCTCCTTTGCCTGTGATTCTTTCAGTCTGTTTCCTGGCTCTGCTCTGCTACTTACTACTTGTCCCTGCTTCATATTGACCCTGGCTTGACTGACTATTTTCCTGCTCTGCGTTTTGTACCTCGTCCACTCCTGGTTTGACTCGGCTCGTTCACTATTCTCCTGCTCTGCGTTTTGTACTTCGTCCACTCCTGGTTTGACTCGGCTTGTTCACTTTTTTGTTGCTCACGGGGTTGCCGTGGGCAACAGCCCCATTTCCCTTAGCTTCTGTGTATCCTTGTCTGTTTGTCTGTCGTGCAATTAGTGAGCGTGGGGACCGTCGCCCAGTTATGCGCCGTCGCTTAGGACGTGCCGTTGCAAGTAGGCAGGGACTGAGTGGCGGGTAGATTAGGGCTCACCTGTCTGTCTCCCTACCCCGCCATTACATAGACGCCTCACAGGTCCTCAACTGGCAGCTTCATTAAATAGTACCCGCAAAACGGGATGCTGGCCTTGTGGGCAGAGTGGCAAAAAAAAAGCCATATCTGCGACTGCCTAATAAAAGGAAAAGATTAATATGGGCAAAAGCACACAGACATTGGACAGAGGAAGATTGGAAAAAAGTGTTATGGACAGACGAATCGAAGTTTGAGGTGTTTGGATCACACAGAAGAACATTTGTGAGACGCAGAACAACTGAAAAGATGCTGGAAGAGTGCCTGACGCCATCTGTCAAGCATGGTGGAGGTAATGTGATGGTCTGGAGTTGCTTTGGTGCTGGTAAAGTGGGAGATTTGTACAAGGTAAAAGGGATATTGAATAAGGAAGGCTATCACTCCACTTTGCAACGCCATGCCATACCCTGTGGACAGCGCTTGATTGGAGCCAATTTCATCCTACAACAGGACAATGACCCAAAGCACACCTCCAAATTATGCAAGAACTATTTAGGGAAGAAGCCGGCAGCTGGTATTCTATCTGTAATGGAGTGGCCAGCGCAGTCACCAGATCTCAACCCCATAGAGCTGTTGTGGGAGCAGCTTGACCGTATGGTACGCAAGAAGTGCCCATCAAGCCAATCCAACTTGTGGGAGGGGCTTCTGGAAGCATGGGGTGAAATTCCTCCCGATTACCTCAGCAAATTAACAGCTAGAATGCCAAAGGTCTGCAATGCTGGAATTGCTGCAAATGGAGCATTCCAAGACCAAAGCAAAGTATGAAGGAGAAAATCATTATTTCTAACCTGGTCAATGTGTTGACTATATTTTATAGTCATTTTGCAACTCATTTGATAAATATAAATGTGAGTTTTCATGGAAAACACAAAATTGTCTGGGTGACCCCAAACTTTTGAACGGTAGTGTACAAGAATATAACTACTATGATACTGTCCCCTATATACAAGAATATAACTACTATAATACTGATCCTATATACAAGAATATAACTACTATAATACTGCCCCTATATACAAGAATATAACTACTATAATACGGTCCCCTATATACAAGAATGTAACTACTATAATACTGCCCCTATATACAAGAATATAACTACTATAATACTGCCCCCTATATACCAGAATATAACTACTAAAATACTGCCCCCTATATACAAGAATATAACTACTATAATACTGCTTCCTATATACAAGAATATAACTACTGTAATACTGCCCCCTATATACAAAAATATAACTACTATAATACTGCCCCTACATACAAGAATATAACTACTATAATACTGCCCCTATATACAAGAATATAACTACTATAATACTGCCCCTATATACAAGAATATAACTACTATAATACTGCTCCTATATATAAGAATATAACTACTATAATACTGCTCCTATATACAAGAATATAACTACTATAATACTGACCCTATATACAAGAATATAACTACTATAATACTGCCCCTATATACAAGAATATAGTTACTAGAATACTGGCCCTATATACAAGAATATAACTTCTATAATACTGCCCCTATATACAAGAATATAACTACTATAATACTGTCCCCTATATACAAGAATATAACTACTATAATACTGCCCCTATATACAAGAATATAACTACTATAATACTGCCCCTATATACAAGAATATAACTACTATAATACTGCTCCTATATACAAGAATATAACTACTATAATACTGCTCCTATATACAAGAATATAACTACTATAATACTGACCCTACATACAAGAATATAACTACTATAATACTGCTCCTATATACAAGAATATAACTACTATAATACTGCCCCCTTTATACAAGAATGTAACTACTATAATACTGCTCCTATATACAAGAATATAACTACTATAATACTGCTCCTATATACAAGAATATAACTACTATAATACTGCTCCTATATACAAGAATATAACTACTATAATACTGCTCCCTATATACAAGAATATAACTACTATAATACTGCCCCTATATACAAGAATATAACTACTACAATACTGCCCCCTATATATAAGAATATAACTACTATAATACTGCTCCTATATACAAGAATATAACTACTAAAATACTGCCTCTATATACAAGAATATAACTACTAAAATACTGCTCCATATATACAAGAATATAACTACTATAAGGCTGGGTTCACACGTGGCGGAATTTCACTTAAATTCCGCTGCGGACACTCCGCAGCGTTAATCCGCAGCGGAGCCGTTTGTCCATTGACTTTCACTTTAATTTAGCAGTGTTCGTTTAGACGATGCGTAAAATTCCGCTGCGGAGCATAGGCTGCGGAGCGGAATTTGGTGTCCGCAGCATGCTCTGTCTGTTGCGGAGCAGTGGCGGACTCATGGCGGAATT
The DNA here is from genome assembly GCF_050947455.1 of Rhinoderma darwinii. Lineage (NCBI taxonomy): Eukaryota > Metazoa > Chordata > Amphibia > Anura > Rhinodermatidae > Rhinoderma > Rhinoderma darwinii. The sequence goes on from NC_134699.1 coordinate 67,708,368, forward strand.
TCTCCATTGACTTCAATGGAGATTCTAATTTCCGCAATGAAGTCCGCAGCTGTCATGCACATGTTATGTGTGCTGCGGATGCGTCTTGCTTTTTTAACTTGACATTCCTTCATTCTGGCTGGACCTATGTATTTCTAGGTCTACAGCCAGACTGAGGAAGTCAATGGGGCTCCCGTAATGACGGGAGCGTTGCTAGGAGACGTCTGTAAATAGTCACTGTCCAGGGTGCTGAAAGAGTTAAGCGATCGGCAGTAACTGTTTCTGCACCCGGGACAGTGACTACCGATCACAATATAAAGCAACCTGTCAAAAAAATAGAAGTTCATACTTACCGAGAACTCCCTGCTTCTGTCTCCAGTCCGGCCTCCCAGGATGACGTTTCAGTCTAAGTGACGGCTGCAGCCAATCACAGGCCAAGCACAGGCTGCAGCGGTCACATGGACTGGCGCGTCATCCAGGGAGGTCGGGCTGGATGCCGAAAGAGGGACGCGTCACCAAGACAACGGCCGGTAAGTATGAAATTCGTTTACTTTCACTAGGGAAAGTGCTGTCCCTTCTCTCTATCCTGCATTGATAGGGAGAAGGGAAACACTTTTCCCGCAGTCCGCAGCAGCTAGTCCGCATCAATTTTCTGCACATTTTGTGCAGATCCGCAGCAGAATCTGCAACGCAGATTCTGTGCGGCATTGATGCGGACAGTTGCGGAGAAAATCCGCCACGTGTGGTCATGCCCTTACACTGCTCCTATATACAAGAATATAACTACTATAATACTGCTCCCTATATACAAGAATATAACTACTATAATACTGCCCCTATATACAAGAATATAACTACTACAATACTGCCCCCTATATACAAGAATATAACTACTATAATACTGCTCCTATATACAAGAATATAACTACTAAAATACTGCTTCTATATACAAGAATATAACTACTAAAATACTGCTCCATATATACAAGAATATAACTACTATAACACTGCCTCCTATATACAAGAATATAACTACTATAATACTGCCCCTATATACAAGAATATAACTACTATAATACTGCTCCCTATAGAAAAAAATATAACTACTATAATACTGCCCCTATATACAAGAATATAACTACTATAATACTGCACCTATATACGAGAATATAACTACTATGAGGCTGGGTTCACACGACCATGTACAAGAATATAACTACTATAATACAGCCCCCTATATACAAGAATATAACTACTATAATACTGCTCCTATATACAAGGATGTAACTACTATAATACTGCCCCCTATATACAAGAATATAACTACTATAATACTGCTTCTATATACAAGAATATAACTACTATAATACTGCTCCCTATATACAAGAATATAACTACTATAATACTGCCCCCTATTTACAAGAATATAACTACTATAATACTGCTCCTATATACAAGAATATAACTACTATAATACTGCCTCTATATACAAGAATACAACTACTATAATACAGCCCCCTGTATACAAGAATATAACTACTATAATACTGCTCCTATATACAAGAATATAAGTACTATAATACTGCCCCTATATACAAGAATATAACTACTATAATACTGCCTCCTATATACAAGAATATAAGTACTATAATACTGGCCCTATATACAACAATATAACCACTATAATACTCCCCCCTATATACAAGAATATAACTGCTATAATACAGCCCCCTATGTACAAGAATATAACCACTATAAAATAATACATCAGTCACTAGAATCATGTGAATTTTCTATAATTCTTGTGACATATGACATATTTGTTATATATTAGTAAGTTGCAGGCTATCTGCTGCTGCCTGATATCGGAGTATGTGACATTATTGGTCTGTGTTTCTTCACAATTATATATTGGTTTATGAGGATGTTGTTCTCTCCAGTTGCGCTCTCGGCTGCGTCATCTATGAATTGCATTACTTTATATGAGTCTCCCCATACACAGGTCCCTATTGTACGTCAGTCTGGCTGGGGGGCTGCTCCGTCATCCATGCTTTCAACAGAAAGTCTATCGACCTTCAGATCCTGGCTCCGTGGCGTTCTATACATTCCTTCTGTCTACACTGCGCTGCTCCGAGTCTTTTATAGTATTTTATGTACATGTCCCATTAATCAAGCCTGATCTTAATCTTCTATCAGATTATTTCAATACAATAACAGCCAGCCCAGTAAATGAACATAATTCTGCTCCCCAGTCACATCATCGTCCCCATTATTTTTTCAGGTATCCCTATCATTTGAGTTTTACAGCCCTCAACGTTTCTGGGGCAGCACAAGTTCTTTTAGATCCAAAAGCAGACATGCCAAAATGTGCTCCATAAGGGCACGTTCACACGTGGTGGAATTGCTGTGGAATTCTCCAGCAGACGTTTTTTTACATTTGTTTCAATAGATTTTGAGGCAAGTTAGTTCAGACGTTGCGGAAAACTCCGCTGCTGTGCAGAATTTTCTCTCCGCAGCACGCACTGTTGCGGAGAAGAAGCGTAATTTCACTGCGGATTTCAGCCTTTGCAAAGCAAAAACTGAAATCTGTGGCAAGTCCGCTGTCTTTTCGGCAACGTCTGAATTACCTGTCAAATATGCAAATGTTGCTGCAGATTCGTTGCGTAATTGTCCCAAATCTGCACCAACATTTGCAGCGGAAAATCTCCGCCACGTCTGAACATGCCCTTACAGTGACAGCCACAGTGTCCCCATATTAGGGTCTCACAGAGTTTTCACATAAAAATGACAGACACAGTTCCCCCATAACAATGACAGCCAAAGTACCCTTATAATAGTGTCATCCAGAGTATCCACATAAAAGTGACAGCCTCAATGTCCCCATATTAATGTCATCCAGAGTATCCACATACAATTGAAAGCAGCAGTGCACCTGTAACAGTGGCAGGCACTGTTTCCTCATAATAGTGTAAGCCACAGTGCCCACCAACTCCATAAAAGCGTGAGATAGAGTATCTATATAAAAGTAAAAGCCATAGTGCCCCCATAACAATGTCAACCACAGTGCCTCCATAATAGTGTCAACCACATAACACTGATACCCACAGCACCCTCACACCGTGAAATCAATAGAGACAGCCTTAATTATTCCACCTATGAGTACTTGTCACAATGTCAACCATGAATTCCAGCCATATTGCCCCAACTATTACCAGCCACAATGCCCTCCGTGATTAACAGCACCAATTAGTGCCAGGCACAATACCTGCTGTACCAACGACTTCTGAAGTGATCTCTATGGCCAGTGCAGGAAAGAGAAGGGGGGACAGTTAAGTGCATTCTTACCAGCAGGTGCATCTTTCTATATAATCGTTAATAGTGATGTGGGTGCTACTGCTGATCAATTTGAGGGGCATTGCCTCTCCTGCTTACCTCTTACATGATCAAATTAGATTACTAGTTATACTCCATTCACATCCAGAGCTGCATTGACCATTTTGGTTTCTTGATAGCTTCCAGGCTGCAGAACCAAAAGTGCCCCTGCTGCCCCTGCTGGTTCAGTGTCTGTGGGAAAAATAACTGTTGTTATTGTTGTTGTTATTATTATAAAGATTATTATTATCGGCATCATATTTTTCTCATTATTATTTTAATACTATCATATTATTATTATTATTATTATACTATTATTATTCTTCATTTTAATTATCAGCATCATCATATTAGTTTTTACATTATTAACATTAATATTTTTTAATTATTTTAACTATTATGAATATTATTATCCAAGTCATCATATTATTGTTATTATTATTTAATTTGATTTTTATTTGTATTAATATTATCTTTATAATATTAAATTATTAATTTACATTTTTTATTCATAATATTATATTAGTATCATTATTACTATTATTTTAATACTGTTAAATTATTTTTTCATATTATTACTTTCAAAATTATTTTCAGATTGTATGATTTCATTATTTCTTCTTCTTATTTTAAATTAATATTATAATTAATAATTATTGTAAGCATATTCTTTTTACATTTCTGTTTTATAATTTTTATTTGTATTATTATCTTTATTAATATTACTATTAATTGTATGTTTATTATTTTATTTGTGTTACTATTGCTACAATTGTTATTTGTATTATTATTTTATTATTAGTTATTGTAAGCATAGTATTTTATTATTTATGTTATTTTTAAATGTATTATTATTATCATTATTAATATTATTATTAATAATTGTATTTAATGTGTTTATTATTTTTGTTGTTATTATTGCTATCATATTCATATCATTATTATTTATTATTTATTATTGTAAGCATAGTTTTTATTATTTTATTATTTGTGTTGGTATTGTTGCTGTTATTATGTGTATTATTATTATTTATTATTGATTATTGTAAGCATAGGTTTTATTATTTGTGTTATTGCTATCATCTTCATCATTACTTCTATTGAATTATTTTGTATTATTTGTGTTGTTGTTAGTTTTGCTCTTATCATTTGTATTATTATCTTTATTTTCTGTACTTTTAGCATTATAACACAGTCTGCTCCATAATAGTCATTAAAAACCCACGCTATGTTCTTATTGCCTTATCGTAACTATCCCCTCTGGCAGCATTACATATTACACCACTGGGTTTAACCCCATCATCTACAATACTCTTAACCTCCCCCATGCAGTGTCACAGGGAGGTGTAATCTGCAATATCGCCTTTGTTTAATTTCATGCTCAGCTGCTCGGGTTATTATACATTAATAATAAAACCAATAATTACTTTTTTCCCCTGTTTGACATGAAAACTCGTCGGTGCGACAGGACCAGGGAGGGTGATGTGATGCAGACAACTGACAAATATACTGGTGAAACCCAAAATGTCACTCCTTGCATTCAATCTGTATCCAGACAATAAGATCATTGGCGTAACTACCGCTGTATCAGCCATAGCGGCATGTGGGGGCCCTGTGCAGCCAGCCGTCACAGCTCCCCCCATGCCCGGAGGCTTCGCTAGCAGCCACTATGGCTGCTAGAGTGGTAGCGACGCCACATTCAATAGTGTCTGCGTCGGACATAGATGCTATCGAACACTATGACAGAGCAGTGTGGTATCTCCCTGCTCTGCCATAAGCTACTGTAACAGTGGCATAGCTCTAGGGGTCGCAACGGTCGCAATTGCGACGGGGCCCTTAATACTGGGGGGACCACAGGGCCCCCGTAGCCACACAGCTCTGACCGCGCTGGTCCCGCTTCCTGAATGCTAGACGGGTCCTGGCTCCAGCATTCACTCTGCTGTGAGCAGCTCGGCTCAGGCAGGCGCGATGTAGTGACATTATCGTGCCTGTCTGCGCCGAGTCACTCACAGCACAGACTGGAGGAGAAGGATCCTCCACCTGTCGTGGGAACGGGAATAGGTAAGTAATTATGTTATTATTTTTATTTTAGGCACTATGGGGCATTATACTGGGTATGAGAGGGGAGGCTGATATGGTGGCTGCTATATGAGCATTTTACTATATGGGGGCATTATATACTATATGAAGAGCATTATACTGTGGGGGCGGCTATGGGGGCATTATACTGTGGCCGCATTATATTGTGGGGGCACCTATGGGGGGCATTATACTGTGGGACAGATATGGGTGGCATTATACTGTGGGGCAGCTATGGGGGGCATTATATTGTGGGGGCATTACATTGTGGGGGCAGCTATGGGGGGCATTATACTGTGGGACAGCTATGGGTGGCATTATAGTGTGGGGGCAGATTTGAGGGGGCATTATACTGTGTGGGGAATTCTACTGTGGGGGCAGCTATTGAGGCATTATACTGCATGGGGCATTATACTGTGGGGGCTGCTATGGGGGTCAATATACTGTGGGGGCAGCTATGGGGAGCATTATACTGTGGGGGCATCTATGGGGGTATTATGCTGTATGGGGCATTAGGCTGTATGAAGGAATTTGTTTGGGCATTGTACTGCATGGGGGGATCTGTGAGGGCATTATACTGTATGGGGGCATCTGTGTAGGTATTATACTGTATGGGGCAGCTATGGGGGTATTATGCTGTATGGGGCAGCTATGGGGAATTATGCTCTATGGGGGAATTTGTTTGGGCACTGTACTGTATGGTGGCATCTGTGTGGGCATTATACTTTATGGGGCATTATACTGTGTGGGGGCAGCTATTTGGTATTATACTGTTTGGGAGCACTATGGGAGCATGATACTGTGTGGACTGAACCGGGTGTGTATGGGCGGGGATAGGGGGCGTGGCTTAAAATAAAAAATGTGCCGCTGCATCGGTTGTCCTTCTTTGTGATACTTGAAAGTAAAGAACTGTCTAGAGGGAGGGCTGTATAGCACTGTAAGGGAAGGCTGTATATCCCTGCCTACAGGGGGCACTGTATAGCACTTTCTACAGGGCGGGGGGCTGTATAGAACTGTCCACAGGGGGGCTATATAGCACTGTATGGGGAGGCTGCATAGCACTGTATGGGGAGGCTGTATAGCACTGTCTACAGGGGACGCTGTATAGCACTGTCTACAGGGGGGGCTGTATAGCACTTTCTACAGGGGGGCTGTATAGAACTGTCTACAGGGGGCTGTATAGCACTGAATGGGGAGGCTGTATAGCGCTGTCTACAGGGAACGCTGTATAGCACTGTCTACAGAGGGAGCTGTATAGCACTGTATGGGAAGGCTGTATAGCCCTGCCTACAGGGGGCGCTGTATAGCACTTTCTACAGGGGGGGCTGTATAGAAAGGTCCACAGGGGGCGCTGTATGGCACAGTCTACAGGGGGGTTGTATAGCACTGTCTACAGGGGGGGCTGTATAGCACTGTCTACAGGGGCTGTATAGTACTGTCTACAGGGGGGGCTGTATAGCACTGTCTACAGGGGGGGCTGTATAGTACTGCCTACAGCGGGGGAACATATGGCACTATTTACAGGGGGCACTATCTGCAAGGGCGAGCTGTGTGTGGCACCCAGGGGAGGGGGCCCTAGTCAAAAGTTTGGTATGGGGCTCAGTGTTCCTAGTTTCGCCCCTGAATAAGATATTTGTATTCTCATGAACTGTGTACTTAAAACTGTATCAGCGCAGTCTTCAAATACTAATAATGCAAAAAAACTAATAATAATTTTGTGCCAAAATTCCTCCACTCATAACATATACGGTCATCTTCTACTTACCCACCCAATAATAACTCATATTATCCATCATTCCTTGTGCTGTCTGCCTGCAGCTACCACTAGGGGGAGCGTAGAAGTTTACTGCATACTGTAAATAAATATGTATGCAGTAAGCTCCTAAACGCCCCCTAGTTGTGATTACAGGAAGCCAGAATTTTATCATTTAACTCTTTCTATGCAGGGGAATGATTCAGTTCAGAATGGTGAACAAAAAAAGAAATTATGGCGACAACCAAACTTCATATTCTCATCACCCTGTGCACTAGTAAGTATTAGAATAATGTTATGTGTTTATAGCGTGGCCCAGACAAGCCCGCGTCAGTGTGCGTCCTTCATTAAACATTACGTTGATTATAACTAGCAGTGACTCTGGACTAACACTAGAACGGCATAAACATGGCGCTGGATTTTAATGGAAGTGGTGTTTATAATTAGTGGTTGTGTTTGACAGCGACAGGTCATTTTATGTAATAGGGGCCGACAGCCAAACTGACACATATAGCGTTTAAAGGCAATAATATAAGACAGATGGTGCCGGCCATGATAACATCTGCTCACCTCTAATGTGAAACACTCAACCTTTCAGTATAGTACAATGGAAAGGAGAAAATTAAGTGTAATAATATTAATAATAATAAAAATACCAATAAATAATAATAATATTAACAGTACAAAATAATGAAAATACCAATAATAAAATACGAATAGTAAAAATACCAATAAATAATAATAATATTCATACAAAATAATAATACCAATAATAAAATACTGTTATTATTTTTAACAACAATAATAATTACCAATAATATTGAAAAAAAAATGAAATACTAATAATAAATAATATCAATAAATCATATTAATAATATTGAATAATATTAATACAAATAATATTATAAAAATAATAAAGCTGATAATTAGAAAACATAGCACAATACATAATAGTAGTAATAATTTAAATTACAATACCAATAATAAATATATACCAATAATAAAGAATGAAAATAATAGTCATAGTATTTTTAACAATACAAATACAATATAATAATAATAATAATAAGAAGAAGAAGAAGAATAATAATATAAATAGTAATAATGATACATATGTATAATTGCAATGATAATTATAATATTATTGTAGAAATTATAAAACAAATAATAAATACTAATAACAAAAATACAAAATAAGGTAATACAAAATATCGCACATTATAATAACTGATGATGAAAATACTATCATAATAATGATACAATGTTGCTAATAACAATAATCAGAATATTGATCAGACAGGTAATAGTAATAATACCCATTAATAAGCTCAGACATTTTATTGGTAAAAGATATAAAAGACTTGTAAGTCTACGGGCTGTAGGGGTTTGAAGTCACAACCAGACTTCAAGCAGGCGATATACATTGGTGCAATAACATTATAAAATAGTGGCACAATGATGCAATTACAGTAGATTAAGTTGACCAAACAAACAAATGTTGCAATATAATAGTGTATATAGATGTCATCGATGTGACGGACTCAGAAAGTTCAGGTTAGGCCTGATGATCATCCCATATGCAACAATTTAAAATTGTATCTTGCCTTGCAATTAATTTTAATTACTCCTTCAATGCGGTCATTTCAAACATGAAGCTTCTGATCTACACTGGTATAAAGGCAGCATTATTGGTTAAAAAATTGCCCCTCCATAAATAGGTTTCCTACTATAAACAGTAATGGTTAAGATTTGCCATCAATGTATTGTCAGTGGATATACTATCCCTGGGACCCGGATCACTGCCTGAATTATTTGGTTAGTGCCATCAATGTTTACGTTGGGAAAACCCCAAAAAATAAATGTGGGACATTCACCCTCTAAACTCATCCTAAAACATAAAGGGGTTGTCTAATGAAGACAACCCCTTTCCCTATGCCCTATTAAGGCATATGGACGCCTGCTCTGGACCTCAGTATGAGCCAGAATAGAGAACCATTTATGACTGAGTGATGAGAGATCCACCTTCGGGACCTATGTGTCCCCTGACCACCATATAGTCAGGCGAGTGGAGAAGTGGGTACGGTTCCCTCCATTCAAGTCTATGGGAGATACGGCAACGGCCAAGTTGGCTTGGTGATCTGTTTTGCCCGGGGAATCAGAAGCCAGGGGAACCCTAGTCTCAGGAAAGGTGGGGGTCCTATGGGTATGCCATAAATGTCTGAAATGGGAATATTCCTTTAAGAGCTGGACTAGGAGTCATATCATCTTGTTTTCATCCAACCTAATGTTCCTTTTCTTCTCAAACCGGAGAACACTGTGGATTTGTGATGAGTGGGGATTTTGCCTAAACCCACAACGCCCGCCGCTAGGCTTTCAAAATGCTGTCAATTAGCACCGAAGGAGCATTGAAATCAACACACAGCGAGCTCCTCACGTCTAGCAAGAACCTGACAATATGAAGGATTTTCTTCACTTCGTAAAAACGTCAGCAGTTTCTAAAACGGTCAAAAGAACGAAAAACAGGAAAGTTGGAGGAGAGAATTCTTGTCTGCAGCCCAACTCACCCCATTCTGCAATATTTTTATAAGGCTGGTTACCCTTCTGTCGCCCCATGTGGATAATTAGCCGCTCCCCATGGTGACATTCCAACTTCTACATTCACTGCCCCTCAGTGGTATTTCAAATATTATTCTAAGTGTTCCTTTTTCCAAAGTGTTAAAAATATTAAGCCTGCGGGAACAGAGGTTCTGTGGGGAAAGTGGATCTTTGTGTGCTCTGCCAACAGAGAGATAGTATAAAGAAAGTCTCTGTTACACGGAATTATTTATTAATACAGCAATTGTTCCCCTGTGTATTTATACAAGATTATCCCGCAGTCTAATGTTTACATAGATCTATTCTACAATGCAAATGAAAGATACAGCCTGTCAGGGAGACCCGTCCACTATAATTATATGATGGTATAAACTGGGCATTCTCATATACAATTATATATGTAGAGCAGGTATAACCTGGGTATCTTCTGTATATAATTATATATGTACAGCTCGTATACTTTATACATCTTCTTGTATATAGTGATATGAAGCATGCTGGTATAACCTGGGTATCTTCTGTATATAATTATATATGTACAACTAGTATAAGTTATACATCTTCTTGTATATAGTGATATGCAGCATGCTGGTATAACCTGGGTATCTTCTGTATATAATTATATATGTACAGCTGGTATGTTATACATGTTCTTGTATATAGTGATATGGAGCATGCTGGTATAACCTGGGTATCTTCTGTATATAATTATATATGTACAGCTGGTATAAGTTATACATCTTCTTGTATATAGGGATATGGAGCATGCTGGTATAACCTGGGTATCTTCTGTATATAATTATATATGTACAGCTGGTATAAGTTATACATCTTCTTGTATATAGTGATATGGAGCATGCTGGTATAACCTGGGTATCTTCTGTATATAATTATATATATACAGCTGGTATAAGTTATACATCTTCTTGTATATAGTGATATGGAGCATGCTGGTATAACTTGGGTATATTCTGTATATAATTATATATGTACAGCTGGTATAAGTTATACATCTTCTTGTATATAGTGATATGGAGCATGCTGGTATAACCTGGGTATCTTCTGTATATAATTATATATGTACAGCTCATATACTTTATACATCTTCTTGTATATAGTGATATGAAGCATGCTGGTATAACCTGGGTATCTTCTGTATATAATTATATATGTACAACTAGTATAAGTTATACATCTTCTTGTATATAGTGATATGCAGCCTGCTGGTATAACCTGGGTATCTTCTGTATATAATTATATATGTACAGCTGGTATGTTATACATGTTCTTGTATATAGTTATATGGAGCATGCTGGTATAACCTGGGTATCTTCTGTATATAATTATATATGTACAGCTGGTATAAGTTATACATCTTCTTGTATATAGGGATATGGAGCATGCTGGTATAACCTGGGTATCTTCTGTATATAATTATATATGTACAGCTGGTATGTTATACATGTTCTTGTATATAGTGATATGGAGCATGCTGGTATAACCTGGGTATCTTCTGTATATAATTATATATGTACAGCTGGTATAAGTTATACATCTTCTTGTATATAGGGATATGGAGCATGCTGGTATAACCTGGGTATCTTCTGTATATAATTATATATGTACAGCTGGTATAAGTTATACATCTTCTTGTATATAGTGATATGGAGCATGCTGGTATAACCTGGGTATCTTCTGTATATAATTATATATATACAGCTGGTATAAGTTATACATCTTCTTGTATATAGTGATATGGAGCATGCTGGTATAACTTGGGTATATTCTGTATATAATTATATATGTAAAGCTGGTATAAGTTATACATCTTCTTGTATATAGTGATATGGAGCATGCTTGTATAACCTGGGTATCTTCTGTATATAATTATATATGTACAGCTCATATACTTTATACATCTTCTTGTATATAGTGATATGAAGCATGCTGGTATAACCTGGGTATCTTCTGTATATAATTATATATGTACAACTAGTATAAGTTATACATCTTCTTGTATATAGTGATATGCAGCCTGCTGGTATAACCTGGGTATCTTCTGTATATAATTATATATGTACAGCTGGTATGTTATACATGTTCTTGTATATAGTTATATGGAGCATGCTGGTATAACCTGGGTATCTTCTGTATATAATTATATATGTACAGCTGGTATAAGTTATACATCTTCTTGTATATAGGGATATGGAGCATGCTGGTATAACCTGGGTATCTTCTGTATATAATTATATATGTACAGCTGGTATGTTATACATGTTCTTGTATATAGTGATATGGAGCATGCTGGTATAACCTGGGTATCTTCTGTATATAATTATATATGTACAGCTGGTATAAGTTATACATCTTCTTGTATATAGGGATATGGAGCATGCTGGTATAACCTGGGTATCTTCTGTATATAATTATATATGTACAGCTGGTATAAGTTATACATCTTCTTGTATATAGTGATATGGAGCATGCTGGTATAACCTGGGTATCTTCTGTATATAATTATATATATACAGCTGGTATAAGTTATACATCTTCTTGTATATAGTGATATGGAGCATGCTGGTATAACTTGGGTATATTCTGTATATAATTATATATGTACAGCTGGTATAAGTTATACATCTTCTTGTATATAGTGATATGGAGCATGCTGGTATAACCTGGGTATCTTCTGTATATAATTATATATGTACAGCTCATATACTTTATACATCTTCTTGTATATAGTGATATGAAGCATGCTGGTATAACCTGGGTATCTTCTGTATATAATTATATATGTACAACTAGTATAAGTTATACATCTTCTTGTATATAGTGATATGCAGCCTGCTGGTATAACCTGGGTATCTTCTGTATATAATTATATATGTACAGCTGGTATGTTATACATGTTCTTGTATATAGTTATATGGAGCATGCTGGTATAACCTGGGTATCTTCTGTATATAATTATATATGTACAGCTGGTATAAGTTATACATCTTCTTGTATATAGGGATATGGAGCATGCTGGTATAACCTGGGTATCTTCTGTATATAATTATATATGTACAGCTGGTATAAGTTATACATCTTCTTGTATATAGTGATATGGAGCATGCTGGTATAACCTGGGTATCTTCTGTATATAATTATATATATATACAGCTGGTATAAGTTATACATCTTCTTGTATATAGTGATATGGAGCATGCTGGTATAACTTGGGTATATTCTGTATATAATTATATATGTACAGCTGGTATGTTATACATGTTCTTGTATATAGTGATATGGAGCATGCTGGTATAACCTGGGTATCTTCTGTATATAATTATATATGTACAGCTGGTATAAGTTATACATCTTCTTGTATATAGGGATATGGAGCATGCTGGTATAACCTGGGTATCTTCTGTATATAATTATATATGTACAGCTGGTATAAGTTATACATCTTCTTGTATATAGTGATATGGAGCATGCTGGTATAACCTGGGTATCTTCTGTATATAATTATATATATACAGCTGGTATAAGTTATACATCTTCTTGTATATAGTGATATGGAGCATGCTGGTATAACTTGGGTATATTCTGTATATAATTATATATGTACAGCTGGTATAAGTTATACATCTTCTTGTATATAGTGATATGGAGCATGCTGGTATAACCTGGGTATCTTCTGTATATAATTATATATGTACAGCTCGTATACTTTATTCATCTTCTTGTATATAGTGATATGCAGCATGCTGATATAACCTGGGTATCTTCTGTATATAATTATATATGTACAACTAGTATAAGTTATACATCTTCTTGTATATAGTGATATGGAGCATGCTGGTATAACTTGGGTATATTCTGTATATAATTATATATGTACAGCTGGTATAAGTTATACATCTTCTTGTATATAGTGATATGGAGCATGCTGGTATAACTTGGGTATATTCTGTATATAATTATATATGTACAGCTGGTATAAGTTATACATCTTCTTGTATATAGTGATATGGAGCATGCTGGTATAACCTGGGTATCTTCTGTATATAATTATATATGTACAGCTCGTATACTTTATTCATCTTCTTGTATATAGTGATATGCAGCATGCTGATATAACCTGGGTATCTTCTGTATATAATTATATATGTACAACTAGTATAAGTTATTCATCTTCTTGTATATAGTGATATGCAGCATGCTGGTATAACCTGGGTATCTTCTGTATATAATTATATATGTACAGCTGGTATGTTATACATGTTCTTGTATATAGTGATATGGAGCATGCTGGTATAACCTGGGTATCTTCTGTATATAATTATATATGTACAGCTGGTATAAGTTATACATCTTCTTGTATATAGGGATATGGAGCATGCTGGTATAACCTGGGTATCTTCTGTATATAAGTATATATGTACAGCTGGTATAAGTTATACATCTTCTTGTATATAGTGATATGGAGCATGCTGGTATAACCTGGGTATCTTCTGTATATAGTTATATATGTACAGCTGGTATAAGTTATACATCTTCTTGTATATAGTGATATGGAGCATGCTGGTATAACCTGGGTATCTTCTGTATATAAGTATATATGTACAGCTGGTATAAGTTATACATCTTCTTGTATATAGTGATATGGAGCATGCTGGTATAACCTGGGTATCTTCTGTATATAATTATATATGTACAGCTGGTATAAGTTATACATCTTCTTGTATATAGTGATATGGAGCATGCTGATATAACCTGGGTATCTTCTGTATATAATTATATATGTACAGCTGGTATAAGTTATACATCTTCTTGTATATAGTGATATGGAGCATGCTGGTATAACCTGGGTATCTTCTGTATATAATTATATATGTACAGCTGGTATAAGTTATACATCTTCTTGTATATAGTGATATGGAGCATGCTGATATAACCTGGGTATCTTCTGTATATAATTATATATGTACAGCTGGTATAAGTTATACATCTTCTTGTATATAGTGATATGGAGCATGCTGGTATAACCTGGGTATCTTCTGTATATAATTATATATGTACAGCTGGTATAAGTTATACATCTTCTTGTATATAGTGATATGGAGCATGCTGGTATAACCTGGGTATCTTCTGTATATAATTATATATGTACAGCTGGTATAAGTTATACATCTTCCTGTATATAGTGATATGGAGCATGCTGGTATAACCTGGGTATCTTCTGTATATAATTATATATGTACAGCTGGTATAAGTTATACATCTTCCTGTATATAGTGATATGGAGCATGCTGGTATAACCTGGGTATCTTCTGTATATAATTATATATAGAAATTAGACACCAAGTTATTTGTCTAAATATGGACCCAGACCACAAAAATATCGACTTTGCCTACATATATAATGGTATAAAATACAAATTAATATTGGATCCCTGTGATAATTGATAGTGTTTTCAGGTTTTTCCAGTATTCCAGTTGCTAGTTTTCATAGTATGGATCCTTTTTTTTTTTTTTTCTGTAAATGGATTTTTATAAATAATCCCTGGCTACTACATGGACCACCAACACTTTTCTATCTGGCTCTGTGAATTTTATATCCCAGCCATAGCAGAACTTCCCGTTTTGTTTGACAGGTCCCTCCAACAAAACAGCGCCACCTAGTAGCCACTTTATCGAAAATACACTTATCCAGCAATGTGAAGGGCATTCACAGAATCACAGAAACGTTAATCAATATATCTTATCTAATATATTATATCTAATTCCCCATTTCCAATCATCGCAGACACCGTGGCAAGGAGGAACTTTGCTATTTCTGTTTTTCATTACCCGCTGGCAAAATCCCACTTTCTCCTGAGCCCACCAGGGGTTGAGTTTGATTTGTATTTTGTACTTGGATGTGCTGATTTTTCCTGGACTAGAATACTTGAGATTCTCACAGCTTCTGTCGCTCCAAGTAATGCAGACCACCAAAGTGCTCGGGAATGTTCAACAGCGGGCAAATTGATTGGGTATCAAGCATGAAGTACAATAATGTACTGACGGCTCTCCAGGTCCACACCATGAGGGAATAAGGACATGGCACAGAAGCAAGTCCTTCAATGCCTGCCTGGCACCACATTAGCTGCAATAGAACAGAACTGGGTGAAACAAAAAGATAATATTTAACGTGGAGGTGAAAGTCGACTCTTGCCGGTGTCTTGTATGATTTAGACACGGCATTTATATTGGCATCTTTATCCATAAACCATATAACTTGTTAAGAGGATTGATTTTAATTTATTTACATTGGATGGCGACGCAGGAAACTGGATTCAAGAAACCTAACAGTATCACTTGGTCCTTTCACTCCGCAGCTAAAATGTGTTTTCAATGGGCACCTGGACCTTCTCTCTCGCCTTTCGTCTTGATTTTGGATTCCGACCAACAGTGTTGTAGTTCAGTCAAGAGAAGAAGGCTTTTTGTATGAAGAATGTCCTGCTGGGAGCAACTTCTGGAATAGTACAACAAGACCGACGCTTCTATAGAATGTCAGACGTAGCAGAGTTAACTGTGTCACGGTTTACAACTCATTACAATATCATGACGTATTATCAGTTACGACGTAATGATGAAATACACTACCGATCAAAAGTTTAGGGTCACTTAGAAATTTCCTTATTTTTGAAAGAAATGCACAGTTTTTTTCAATGCATTAACATTAAATTAATCAGAAATACTGTAATGACCAGGGGGTAGGGAAACGGACAAGTGAGCCCTAATCTACCCGCCACTCTGTCCCTGCCTACTTGCAACGACCCGCCCTAGGCGACGGGGTACAACTGGGCGGCGGTCCCTGCACTCAGTAAGTGCACGACAAACACGACAAACATACAAGGGAATACAAGCAAGGGAAAGGGGCAGTTGCCCACGGCAACACCGTGAGCAACCAGAGTGGTGAACGAGCCGAGTCAAGCCAGGAGTGTGCGAGGTACCAAACGAAGAGCAGAAG